>NC_056627.2:117171035-117773258 GCF_002870075.4 Lactuca sativa
CCCAAGAACGTTCTTGAGCGGTAAACTCCCGGATCTTGTGTTTTGGACATGTAAACAATGTTATAAAGCATATAACAAGTATTAAAACACATTTAGGGAAGTAGACTCACAATCTGGGATGAAAACCCGAAGATCCGTGAGAGAGTATTTGGCTTTTCTCTAAATGGAAATCAAATAATGAACCAATTTGGTTCAGAATTCTATTTATAGTCCAGAGATTTTTGGCAGAAAATATTTCTATTCTCGGAATGGATTCTAATGACCTAGAGTAATGGAATTACAGTGTTGCACAAAATCCTAGTGCACCCACTCTCCTAATAACTCCTTAGGTGTAAAACCCTAAAACTGCCAAACTTATTCCAAAAGTTTGAATTTTCACTGAAACTGCTCTACTTCCATTGGATTGATGTGGTTTGATTTGAATGGAAAATTTCGGGTTGTCATAGTTAAGGGGTATGAACTCACCTGCAGTATGTGACTGGAATTGAACGGGCTGTTATCGTACGGAAGGATCAGACAAGTGCTTGGTGTCAAGTGAAGACTTAGACACACACAATGATCCTAATTACATATGAAACATATGTATATAAATAATTAGTGATTATAACACTAATTATACAAGTAATAACATTTAAGCGCGAGGACAACACTTTTGGTCAAGTGCTAGGAGGCTAATGGGTTGCAACAAAGAAGTGCAATGCCCCTAATGAATGTTTAAGGTCAAAAGACCATATTCATTAGAGTTTACGGCCCAGGGGAGTAAGCTCCTGGCCGTAAACTCTCAAACAAGTCATGAAATGGAGTTTAAAAGTACTACAACCTTAGAGGGGAATTGTTTCAAGGCTATACAAGTGTTTGGGCACCACACTGACTCCTTTGGGGAGTTTACGGCCCAAAGACCCTTCTCCCTTGGAGTTTACGGCCATAAACTCCCTTGGGAGGGTTCTTATTGGCCTTTCAAGTCTCTAACATTTCTAGGAACAAGTCTAGGCTTCAATACTTGGATCAAGGGAGGTTTATGGCATTAAATGGAACCATTTGATGGAGTTTACGGCCATAGAACTCTTTGGGCCGTAAACTCCCTCACACATGAGGTTCTAAGAATTTTAACTAGCCCAAAACTCATCTAGGTACTTGCCCTAAAAGTCTCTTGGCCTAAGGAAGTGTCTAGGGTGTCCTTTGACCCCTTTAAAGGAGTTTACGGCCCAAGAAATACTCTTGGCCGTAAACTCTTCAACACTTGAGCTTTTCATGATTTTTCTAGGTCCTAAACACATTAAGGTACTAGCCAAAAATGAAGACTAAGCCTTAGGAAGAGTTTGAAGTGGTTTTGGCACTTAATCTTGGAGTTTACGGCCTAAGGAGCATCTTGGCCGTAAACTCCCTTCCAATGTTGGTTTCTAATTGTTTTGTGGGTCTAAATCATGAGTTTAAGGCTTCTAGGTTCTTGTTCTAAGGCTAAAGGAACACTAGGCACTCATTTGTGCCCTTTATCTGGAGTTTACGGCCCAAGAGGTTGTTCCTTGGCCGTAAACTCCTCAAACTACTTGCTTTTGATTTGTTTCTAGCCTCTAATGATCATACACTAAGTCCTTAGTTAGATGCCTAACACGGAAATGGGACTAGGTGGCCTTTAGGCTTGATTTTGGAGTTTACTCCCCAAGAACGTTCTTGGGCGGTAAACTCCCGGATCTTGTGTTTTGGACATGTAAACAATGTTATAAAGCATATAACAAGTATTAAAACACATTTAGGGAAGTAGACTCACAATCTGGGATGAAAACCCGAAGATCCGTGAGAGAGTATTTGGCTTTTCTCTAAATGGAAATCAAATAATGAACCAATTTGGTTCAGAATTCTATTTATAGTCCAGAGATTTTTGGCAGAAAATATTTCTATTCTCGGAATGGATTCTAATGACCTAGAGTAATGGAATTACAGTGTTGCACAAAATCCTAGTGCACCCACTCTCCTAATAACTCCTTAGGTGTAAAACCCTAAAACTGCCAAACTTATTCCAATTGTTTGAATTTTCACTGAAACTGCTCTACTTCCATTGGATTGATGTGGTTTGATTTGAATGGAAAATTTCGGGTTGTCACAGTTAAGGGGTATGAACTCACCTGCAGTATGTGACTGGAATTGAACGGGCTGTTATCGTACGGAAGGATCAGACAAGTGCTTGGTGTCAAGTGAAGACTTAGACACACACAATGATCCTAATTACATATGAAACATATGTATATAAATAATTAGTGATTATAACACTAATTATACAAGTAATAACATTTAAGCGCGAGGACAACACTTTTGGTCAAGTGCTAGGAGGCTAATGGGTTGCAACAAAGAAGTGCAATGCCCCTAATGAAAGTTTAAGGTCAAAAGACCATATTCATTAGAGTTTACGGCCCAGGGGAGTAAGCTCCTGGCCGTAAACTCTCAAACAAGTCATGAAATGGAGTTTAAAAGTACTACAACCTTAGAGGGGAATTGTTTCAAGGCTATACAAGTGTTTGGGCACCACACTGACTCCTTTGGGGAGTTTACCGCCCAAAGACCCTTCTCCCTTGGAGTTTACGGCCGTAAACTCCCTTGGGAGGGTTCTTATTGGCCTTTCAAGACTCTAACATTTCTAGGAACAAGTATAGGCTTCAATACTTGGATCAAGGGAGGTTTATGGCATTAAATGGAACCATTTGATGGAGTTTACGGCCATAGAACTCTTTGTGCCGTAAACTCCCTCACACATGAGGTTCTAAGAATTTTAACTAGCCCAAAACTCATCTAGGTACTTGCCCTAAAAGTCTCTTGGCCTAAGGAAGTGTCTTGGGTGTCCTTTGACCCCTTTAAAGGAGTTTATGGCCCAAGAAATACTCTTGGCCGTAAACTCTTCAACACTTGAGCTTTTCATGATTTTTCTAGGTCCTAAACACATTAAGGTACTAGCCAAAAATGAAGACTAAGCCTTAGGAAGAGTTTGAAGTGGTTTTGGCACTTAATCTTGGAGTTTACGGCCTAAGGAGCATCTTGGCCGTAAACTCCCTTCCAATGTTGGTTTCTAATTGTTTTGTGGGTCTAAATCATGAGTTTAAGGCTTCTAGGTTCTTGTTCTAAGGCTAAAGGAACACTAGGCACTCATTTGTGCCCTTTACTTGGAGTTTACGGCCCAAGAGGTTGTTCCTTGGCCGTAAACTCCTCAAACTACTTGCTTTTGATTTGTTTCTAGCCTCTAATGATCATACACTAAGTCCTTAGTTAGATGCCTAACACGGAAATGGGACTAGGTGGCCTTTAGGCTTGATTTTGGAGTTTACTCCCCAAGAACGTTCTTGAGCGGTAAACTCCCGGATCTTGTGTTTTGGACATGTAAACAATGTTATAAAGCATATAACAAGTATTAAAACACATTTAGGGAAGTAGACTCACAATCTGGGATGAAAACCCGAAGATCCGTGAGAGAGTATTTGGCTTTTCTCTAAATGGAAATCAAATAATGAACCAATTTGGTTCAGAATTCTATTTATAGTCCAGAGATTTTTGGCAGAAAATATTTCTATTCTCGGAATGGATTCTAATGACCTAGAGTAATGGAATTACAGTGTTGCACAAAATCCTAGTGCACCCACTCTCCTAATAACTCCTTAGGTGTAAAACCCTAAAACTGCCAAACTTATTCCAAAAGTTTGAATTTTCACTGAAACTGCTCTACTTCCATTGGATTGATGTGGTTTGATTTGAATGGAAAATTTCGGGTTGTCACAGTTAAGGGGTATGAACTCACCTGCAGTATGTGACTGGAATTGAACGGGCTGTTATCGTACGGAAGGATCAGACAAGTGCTTGGTGTCAAGTGAAGACTTAGACACACACAATGATCCTAATTACATATGAAACATATGTATATAAATAATTAGTGATTATAACACTAATTATACAAGTAATAACATTTAAGCGCGAGGACAACACTTTTGGTCAAGTGCTAGGAGGCTAATGGGTTGCAACAAAGAAGTGCAATGCCCCTAATGAAAGTTTAAGGTCAAAAGACCATATTCATTAGAGTTTACGGCCCAGGGGAGTAAGCTCCTGGCCGTAAACTCACAAACAAGTCATGAAATGGAGTTTAAAAGTACTACAACCTTAGAGGGGAATTGTTTCAAGGCTATACAAGTGTTTGGGCACCACACTGACTCCTTTGGGGAGTTTACAGCCCAAAGACCCTTCTCCCTTGGAGTTTACGGCCGTAAACTCCCTTGGGAGGGTTCTTATTGGCCTTTCAAGACTCTAACATTTCTAGGAACAAGTATAGGCTTCAATACTTGGATCAAGGGAGGTTTATGGCATTAAATGGAACCATTTGATGGAGTTTACGGCCATAGAACTCTTTGGGCCGTAAACTCCCTCACACATGAGGTTCTAAGAATTTTAACTGGCCCAAAACTCATCTAGGTACTTGCCCTAAAAGTCTCTTGGCCTAAGGAAGTGTCTAGGGTGTCCTTTGACCCCTTTAAAGGAGTTTACGGCCCAAGAAATACTCTTGGCCGTAAACTCTTCAACACTTGAGCTTTTCATGATTTTTCTAGGTCCTAAACACAATAAGGTACTAGCCAAAAATGAAGACTAAGCCTTAGGAAGAGTTTGAAGTGGTTTTGGCACTTAATCTTGGAGTTTACGGCCTAAGGAGCATCTTGGTCGTAAACTCCCTTCCAATGGTTGTTTCTAATTGTTTTGTGGGTCTAAATCATGAGTTTAAGGCTTCTAGGTTCTTGTTCTAAGGCTAAAGGAACACTAGGCACTCATTTGTGCCCTTTACTTGGAGTTTACGGCCCAAGAGGTTGTTCCTTGGCCGTAAACTCCTCAAACTACTTGCTTTTGATTTGTTTCTAGCCTCTAATGATCATACACTAAGTCCTTAGTTAGATGCCTAACACGGAAATGGCACTAGGTAGCCTTTAGGCTTGATTTTGGAGTTTACTCCCCAAGAACGTTCTTGGGCGGTAAACTCCCGGATCTTGTGTTTTGGACATGTAAACAATGTTATAAAGTGTATAACAAGTATTAAAACACATTTAGGGAAGTAGACTCACAATCTGGGATGAAAACCCGAAGATCCGTGAGAGAGTATTTGGCTTTTCTCTAAATGGAAATCAAATAATGAACCAATTTGGTTCAGAATTCTATTTATAGTCCAGAGATTTTTGGCAGAAAATATTTCTATTCTCGGAATGGATTCTAATGACCTAGAGTAATGGAATTATAGTGTTGCACAAAATCCTAGTGCACCCACTCTCCTAATAACTCCTTAGGTGTAAAACCCTAAAACTGCCAAACTTATTCCAAATGTTTGAATTTTCACTGAAACTGCTCTACTTCCATTGGATTGATGTGGTTTGATTTGAATGGAAAATTTCGGGTTGTCACAGTTAAGGGGTATGAACTCACCTGCAGTATGTGACTGGAATTGAACGAGCTGTTATCGTACGGAAGGATCAGACAAGTGCTTGGTGTCAAGTGAAGACTTAGACACACACAATGATCCTAATTACCTATGAAACATATGTATATAAATAATTAGTGATTATAACACTAATTATACAAGTAATAACATTTAAGCGCGAGGACAACACTTTTGGTCAAGTGCTAGGAGGCTAATGGGTTGCAACAAAGAAGTGCAATGCCCCTAATGAAAGTTTAAGGTCAAAAGACCATATTCATTAGAGTTTACGGCCCAGGGGAGTAAGCTCCTGGCCGTAAACTCTCAAACAAGTCATGAAATGGAGTTTAAAAGTACTACAACCTTAGAGGGGAATTGTTTCAAGGCTATACAAGTGTTTGGGCACCACACTGACTCCTTTGGGGAGTTTACGGCCCAAAGACCCTTCTCCCTTGGAGTTTACGGCCGTAAACTCCCTTGGGAGGGTTCTTATTGTCCTTTCAAGTCTCTAACATTTCTAGGAACAAGTCTAGGCTTCAATACTTGGATCAAGGGAGGTTTATGGCATTAAATGGAACCATTTGATGGAGTTTACGGCCATAGAACTCTTTGGGCCGTAAACTCCCTCACACATGAGGTTCTAATAATTTTAACTAGCCCAAAACTCATCTAGGTACTTGCCCTAAAAGTCTCTTGGCCTCAGGAAGTGTCTAGGGTGTCCTTTGACCCCTTTAAAGGAGTTTACGGCCCAAGAAATACTCTTGGCCGTAAACTCTTCAACACTTGAGCTTTTCATGATTTTTCTAGGTCCTAAACACATTAAGGTACTAGCCAAAAATGAAGACTAAGCCTTAGGAAGAGTTTGAAGTGGTTTTGGCACTTAATCTTGGAGTTTACGGCCTAAGGAGCATCTTGGCCGTAAACTCCCTTCCAAAGTTGGTTTCTAATTGTTTTGTGGGTCTAAATCATGAGTTTAAGGCTTCTAGGTTCTTGTTCTAAGGCTAAAGGAACACTAGGCACTCATTTGTGCCCTTTACTTGGAGTTTACGGCCCAAGAGGTTGTTCCTTGGCCGTAAACTCCTCAAACTACTTGCTTTTGATTTTTTTCTAGCCTCTAATGATCATACACTAAGTCCTTAGTTAGATGCCTAACACGGAAATGGGACTAGGTGGCCTTTAGGCTTGATTTTGGAGTTTACTCCCCAAGAACGTTCTTGGGCGGTAAACTCCCGGATCTTGTGTTTTGGACATGTAAGCAATGTTATAAAGCATATAACAAGTATTAAAACACATTTAGGGAAGTAGACTCACAATCTGGGATGAAAACCCGAAGATCCGTGAGAGAGTATTTGGCTTTTCTCTAAATGGAAATCAAATAATGAACCAATTTGGTTCAGAATTCTATTTATAGTCCAGAGATTTTTGGCAGAAAATATTTCTATTCTCGGAATGGATTCTAATGACCTAGAGTAATGGAATTACAGTGTTGCACAAAATCCTAGTGCACCCACTCTCCTAATAACTCCTTAGGTGTTAAACCCTAAAACTGCCAAACTTATTCCAAAAGTTTGAATTTTCACTAAAACTGCTCTACTTCCATTGGATTGATGTGGTTTGATTTGAATGGAAAATTTCGGGTTGTCACAGTTAAGGGGTATGAACTCACCTGCAGTATGTGACTGGAATTGAACGGGCTGTTATCGTACGGAAGGATCAGACAAGTGCTTGGTGTCAAGTGAAGACTTAGACACACACAATGATCCTAATTACATATGAAACATATGTATATAAATAATTAGTGATTATAACACTAATTATACAAGTAATAACATTTAAGCGCGAGGACAACACTTTTGGTCAAGTGCTAGGAGGCTAATGGGTTGCAACAAAGAAGTGCAATGCCCCTAATGAAAGTTTAATGTCAAAAGACCATATTCATTAGAGTTTACGGCCCAGGGGAGTAAGCTCCTGGCCGTAAACTCTCAAACAAGTCATGAAATGGAGTTTAAAAGTACTACAACCTTAGAGGGGAATTGTTTCAAGGCTATACAAGTGTTTGGGCACCACACTGACTCCTTTGGGGAGTTTACGGCCCAAAGACCCTTCTCCCTTGGAGTTTACGGCCGTAAACTCCCTTGGGAGGGTTCTTATTGGCCTTTCAAGTCTCTAACATTTCTAGGAACAAGTCTAGGCTTCAATACTTGGATCAAGGGAGGTTTATGGCATTAAATGGAACCATTTGATGGAGTTTACGGCCATAGAACTCTTTGGGCCGTAAACTCCCTCACACATGAGGTTCTAAGAATTTTAACTAGCCCAAAACTCATCTAGGTACTTGCCCTAAAAGTCTCTTGGCCTAAGGAAGTGTCTAGGGTGTCCTTTGACCCCTTTAAAGGAGTTTACGGCCCAAGAAATACTCTTGGCCGTAAACTCTTCAACACTTGAGCTTTTCATGATTTTTCTAGGTCCTAAACACATTAAGGTACTAGCCAAAAATGAAGACTAAGCCTTAGGAAGAGTTTGAAGTGGTTTTGGCACTTAATCTTGGAGTTTACGGCCTAAGGAGCATCTTGGCCGTAAACTCCCTTCCAAAGTTGGTTTCTAATTGTTTTGTGGGTCTAAATCATGAGTTTAAGGCTTCTAGGTTCTTGTTCTAAGGCTAAAGGAACACTAGGCACTCATTTGTGCCCTTTACTTGGAGTTTACGGCCCAAGAGGTTGTTCCTTGGCCGTAAACTCCTCAAACTACTTGCTTTTGATTTGTTTCTAGCCTCTAATGATCATACACTAAGTCCTTAGTTAGATGCCTAACACGGAAATGGGACTAGGTGGCCTTTAGGCTTGATTTTGGAGTTTACTCCCCAAGAACGTTCTTGGGCTGTAAACTCCAGGATCTTGTGTTTTGGACATGTAAACAATGTTATAAAGCATATAACAAGTATTAAAACACATTTAGGGAAGTAGACTCACAATCTGGGATGAAAACCCGAAGATCCGTGAGAGAGTATTTGGCTTTTCTCTAAATGGAAATCAAATAATGAACCAATTTGGTTCAGAATTCTATTTATAGTCCAGAGATTTTTGGCAGAAAATATTTCTATTCTCGGAATGGATTCTAATGACCTAGAGTAATGGAATTACAGTGTTGCACAAAATCCTAGTGCACCCACTATCCTAATAACTCCTTAGGTTTAAAACCCTAAAACTGCCAAACTTATTCCAAAAGTTTGAATTTTCACTGAAACTGCTCTACTTCCATTGGATTGATGTGGTTTGATTTGAATGGAAAATTTCGGGTTGTCATTGTTAAGGGGTATGAACTCACCTGCAGTATGTGACTGGAATTGAACGGGCTGTTATCGTACGGAAGGATCAGACAAGTGCTTGGTGTCAAGTGAAGACTTAGACACACACAATGATCCTAATTACATATGAAACATATGTATATAAATAATTAGTGATTATAACACTAATTATACAAGTAATAACATTTAAGCGCGAGGACAACACTTTTGGTCAAGTGCTAGGAGGCTAATGGGTTGCAACAAAGAAGTGCAATGCCCCTAATGAAAGTTTAAGGTCAAAAGACCATATTCATTAGAGTTTACGGCCCAGGGGAGTAAGCTCCTGGCCGTAAACTCTCAAACAAGTCATGAAATGGAGTTTAAAAGTACTACAACCTTAGAGTGGAATTGTTTCAAGGCTATACAAGTGTTTGGGCACCACACTGACTCCTTTGGGGAGTTTACGGCCCAAAGACCCTTCTCCCTTGGAGTTTACGGCCGTAAACTCCCTTGGGAGGGTTCTTATTGGCCTTTCAAGTCTCTAACATTTCTAGGAACAAGTCTAGGCTTCAATACTTGGATCAAGGGAGGTTTATGGCATTAAATGGAACCATTTGATGGAGTTTACGGCCATAGAACTCTTTGGGCCGTAAACTCCCTCACACATGAGGTTCTAAGAATTTTAACTAGCCCAAAACTCATCTAGGTACTTGCCCTAAAAGTCTCTTGGCCTAAGGAAGTGTCTAGGGTGTCCTTTGACCCCTTTAAAGGAGTTTACGGCCCAAGAAATACTCTTGGCCGTAAACTCTTCAACACTTGAGCTTTTCATGATTTTTCTAGGTCCTAAACACATTAAGGTACTAGCCAAAAATGAAGACTAAGCCTTAGGAAGAGTTTGAAGTGGTTTTGGCACTTAATCTTGGAGTTTACGGCCTAAGGAGCATCTTGGCCGTAAACTCCCTTCCAATGTTGGTTTCTAATTGTTTTGTGGGTCTAAATCATGAGTTTAAGGCTTCTAGGTTCTTGTTCTAAGGCTAAAGGAACACTAGGCACTCATTTGTGCCCTTTACTTGGAGTTTACGGCCCAAGAGGTTGTTCCTTGGCCGTAAACTCCTCAAACTACTTGCTTTTGATTTGTTTCTAGCCTCTAATGATCATACACTAAGTCCTTAGTTAGATGCCTAACACGGAAATGGGACTAGGTGGCCTTTAGGCTTGATTTTGGAGTTTACTCCCCAAGAACGTTCTTGGGCGGTAAACTCCCGGATCTTGTGTTTTGGACATGTAAACAATGTTATAAAGCATATAACAAGTATTAAAACACATTTAGGGAAGTAGACTCACAATCTGGGATGAAAACCCGAAGATCCGTGAGAGAGTATTTGGCTTTTCTCTAAATGGAAATCAAATAATGAACCAATTTGGTTCAGAATTCTATTTATAGTCCAGAGATTTTTGGCAGAAAATATTTCTATTCTCGGAATGGATTCTAATGACCTAGAGTAATGGAATTACAGTGTTGCACAAAATCCTAGTGCACCCACTCTCCTAATAACTCCTTAGGTGTAAAACCCTAAAACTGCCAAACTTATTCCAGAAGTTTGAATTTTCACTGAAACTGCTCTACTTCCATTGGATTGATGTGGTTTGATTTGAATGGAAAATTTCGGGTTGTCACAGATGAAAAGTGTTAATTAGAGACATATGATGTTATAGGAGGATTAGAGCTCGGAGGATCGAGCACGAGGGATTTCCAGGATTCGTGAGATACCGAGATACGCGAGGTGAGTCTTCTCACTATATTTTACCTTGAGTAGGTAACTAGAATTATGTGACAGAGTATATGTATGCTATGTATGTTATATGCTGTACTGTATTATTTCTATGTGATTTATGTTGTGCATGTTTACTAAGTTGGAACTGGAAGTTTCCTAGAGTTAGAACCTGAGGGTTCATAGAGTTTGGGTGCACGGACCCATAGAGTTATAGCCTCGAGTGGCTAATATGTGTTTTATGTGTGGTATTTTGGGGAACTCACTAAGCTTCGTGCTTACAGTGTTAGTGTGGTTGTTTCAGGTACTAGCGATGACCGTGGGAAGGCGCCGGCTTGATCTGTACACACGCAGGGGACTTTGATATATTTATGTGATCTTGGGATTTGTATGATATGAATTGGAATTTTAAACTTAATGTTTATGAAATTAAATGAGAAACGTTTTTATATTTGCGAAAAATTATTTTGAAAATTCACGGTGTTACAAGTTGGTATCAGAGCCTTGGTTTGAGGGATTCGAGTGCACCTTCGGGCATATTTGAACTCAAACTGAGGATTTGAGATGTATTTTCAAAAAGAGTAAAAGATTTTTGAAAAACGCAAAGCAAGAGACGTGTGTACAATCAGTCCGCGCCCGAACGGTGATTTTCCAAAATACCTTTATGTTATGTGATATTGATATTGATATGATGTATCTGCATGCTAGAGTAGGCTTGGTATTGCTATTAGGACTAGAGTGGCCTGATTTGTGATGCCTTAGCCTAGGGAGAGGTGAGCTGCTATGAGATGCTTGAGAGTGAGTAGGTAGCAGTGAGGGGCTTATGAGAGATCTATTAGAAAGTGGTCTACGCATGATAGAGTACTTGGGATTTGGGATCCGAAGAGGAGGACTTGGAGTGTATTCTGGTGCGGTGCGGACAGTAGTATTGGGCCCGTACTACTGAAAGCACCGGAGCGGTGTGCAGCCCAAGTAAGAATCTTCGGAATACCAAGAATCAAGGAGGAAAGAGTTGACGAGTGTGAGTATACTCGTGTGGATTCTAATTTATCGTATGTTGTATTTCAGAGGTAGATCATGGTGAGGACACGTTTGATGCCCGAGAGCAGTGGTACCAGTGAGGAGGAGATCCGCCGGATCATCCAGGAGGAGGTGGCTGCGGCCATCAGGGCAGAGATACCGGAGATGTTTGGGTCTATAAAGACCACACTGATTGAGACGTTTGACGAGCGTTATGCCACTCTTTCTGAGGCTGCTGTTGCAGCGGCTACCACAACGATTGCTGCTGCGAGGCCGCAGGGTGGTGATGCGTTGCTGTTTCAGGAGTTCAGCAACACCAAACCACCAGAGTTTGATGGGACACAGGATCCGGTGGCAGCTATGAGGTGGATATCTGATATAGAAGGGTGCTTCTTCACTTGCTCATCTCCTGAGCATCTAAAGGTTCGGTTCGCGTTGAACCAGCTTCGCTTGGGAGCGAAGGACTGGTGGAAGTTTGTGACGGCGCATTATACGCCTGCTGAGCTTTCGGCGGTGACCTGGGAGAGGTTCACTACCATGTTCCGGGATGAGTACGTTCCCCAGGTGGAGAGGGAGCGTTTGGCACAGAAGTTTCTGACCCTCAAGCAGGGTACTGAGTCAGTTACAGCGATCACGAGGACGTTCCATGAGAGGGTGATGTTCTGCCCTGAGCACGTGTCCACTGAGCAGGCACGTATGAGCCGCTACTTGAGCATTTTGAGGCGGGATATTCGGGAGTTCGCTGCGAACTCCTCGTACCGGACATTTGCTGAGCTTCAGGCAAATGCCCGGAAGAGGGAGATTGAGCTTGAGACTCACGCCAGGGAGGAGGCAGAGTCTCAGGGGAGGGATCGGCGACCGGCACAGTCTCAGCCGGCAGCCAAGCGGGCCAAGCCCGCTGATCCCAAACCAGGGAGCCAGAAGGGCCGCACATGCGGGAAGTGCGGCAAGGGTCATGACGGAGTTTTCCGAGCGGGATCTTGCTACAAATGTGGCAAGGAGGGGCATATGGCCAAGGACTGCCCCAAGGGGTTTGCAGTGTGTTTTCACTGCAACCAGACCGGACACCGAAAGGCGGAGTGTCCGCAGTTGCGTGGAGCATCTCAGGGATCTGCTCCTGCCGTCATCAAAGCTACAGAGAGTCGGCATGTGAAGGCCGAGGCGCCGAGAGCTCGAGGGAGAGCCTTCCAGCTGACTGCGGAGGAGGTCCGCGCTGCGCCCGATGTTGTGGCTGGTATGTTTCCTTTCATGTATTTATTTTGATGTTGAGATATTATGCTTATATTATGTTATGCGTAGGTACTTTCCTTGTGAACTCTGTACCTGCTTTAGTATTATTTGACTCGGGTGCGAGTCGGTCTTTTGTATCTTTGGCCTTTAGTCAACATATCAGTGTTAGTCGTGAGGCATTGAGTCGGCCTCTGAGAGTTTCCATAGCTGACGATAGAGTGATTTGTGCCACGGAGGTTCTCCGGGGATGTGTGTTAGAGATTTTCGGGGTTGAGTTTCCGATTGATCTGATTCCTATTGCGATGGGTGATGTATGTGTCATTATGGCCATGGACTGGTTGAGCCGATTCGGCTTAATTATCGACTGTGAGCGTCAGCTGGTGACCATACGAGACCCTAGTGGGGGAGTTCTTTCAGTGTACGACGAGGGTACACGTTTAGGATCAGCTTTTTGTTCGGCCGCTAGGGCGAGGCAGTGTCTACAGCAGGGCTGTAAGGGTGAGTTAGAGAGGGTTGACAGTGGACTGAGTCGAACTGGGACTCGCCGAGTTGTTCTTGAGACTCGGCGAGTTGAGTCGGGGTGGCCCCGCGATTCTTCCAGGTGGAACTCGTCGAGTCAGAGGGAGTACTCGACGTGTAAGAAGGGAATCCTAGAGAGTTGGTAAAAACGTCTAGACTCGCCGAGTTGCCCTAGTGCACTTGCCGAGTCCGGTCAAAGTTGATCGTTGACCGTTGACCAGAGTTGACATGTGTTGACTTCTTAGGGATAGTCAACCTTAGAGATGAAAAGTGTTAATTAGAGACATATGATGTTATAGGAGGATTAGAGCTCAGAGGATCGAGCACGAGGGATTTCCAGGATTCGTGAGATACCGAGATACGCGAGGTGAGTCTTCTCACTATATTCTACCTTGAGTAGGTAACCAGAGTTATGTGACAGAGTATATGTATGCTATGTATGTTATATGTTGTACTGCATTATTTCTATGAGATTTATGTTGTGCGTGTTTACAGAGTTGGAACCGGAAGGTTCCTAGAGTTAGAACCTGAGGGTTCACAGAGTTTGGGTGCACGGACCCATAGAGTTATAGCCTCGAGTGGCTAATATGTTTTTTATGTGTGGTATTTTGGGGAACTCACTAAGCTTCGTGCTTACAATGTTAGTGTTGTTGTTTCAGGTACTAGCGATGACCGTGGGAAGGTGCCGGCTTGATCTGTACACACGCAGGGGACCTTGATATATTTATGTGATCTTGGGATTTGTATGATACGAATTGGAATTTTAAACTTAATGTTTATGAAATTAAATGAGAAATGTTTTTATATTTGCGAAAAATTATTTTGAAAATTCACGGTGTTACACTCAAAACCCTTCAAACTTAGTGTTTACGGCCTAGGCATCTTCCTGGGCCGTAAACTCTCATACAAGGCCAAATTTTATGATTCAATCCCGAATTTGAAGGTCTAAGATGCTATACAATGAAGTTAGAAAGGTACCTTAGGGATTTGAGGCCTTAAAATTGAGTTTTGGACCCTTGAACTTAGATTTAGGAGAGAGGATAGAGAGAGAGTAGAGAGAGGAAGCAAAAGCTTCAAATGGAAGCTGAAACGTGTTTATATAGGTCGAGAAATTTGGGCACGGTGGAATTCTACCAGATACCGGCACTAAACGGGGCTTTTGGTCGCACCCGATTAAGTTTCCGTAACTCGGCGGGATTGTTTCTAAAATTTTTGGAATAAGCATTTTGGGTTCATTTCGTGAGTTCCTAACAGGTTTGGACATTCATTAGTATCAATTAAACATATAAGTTTAATTTATTCGACCCAAAACGACATCGGAACAAACCGATATACGGCAAGCAATACGGTTAGGATAGGTTTTCGGCGATGAACAACTTCGGGTTGTTACACTCAATTCACTATAAACAATGCTCTGATACGAATCTGTCACACCCCAAAACCGAGAACGGCGGAAACGTTCTGCGGCGGAGGACGTCATGTAAAGTATCACAACACAGTATAACAGTAAACAAGCAAACAACATCATCCATTGCATTAAATATATAATTTTTATACAAGCATGTTCTGAACAGTGATAGACACCAAAAATGTAAATCAAAATAATAAGATGAGTCTTGAATGCGCTCCATCTTCTCAAAAGCTGGCGTCGGTACTTGTCTACCGATGACCTGAGAATACAAGTTATTTTGAAGGAGTTTATCAGCATTATGCTGGTGAGTTCATAAGTATTTTATTGTCGGCGTTTGTATCAAAACGTTTGAACATGGTTTAAAGTATGAGTTTGTAAACCTTGGTGATAAAAGTATGTGAATGTTTGTAAGTGTTTGTAAAAGTTGGAATCTCTTAGAAAAACCTATATTTTCTATTAAAAGTAGCCTACTACCAAGGCGTAACTGTTTTGTATGCTCGTTTATTGTAAAAGTGTGTAATTTTCCTAAGTGTAACTATCATTGACAAAATATAGTTTGTACATTAATGTTTAAGTGAAATGATCACTAAATATATGTAAAGGGTAAATTAATGTAGTACTGTAGTGTTGTATTATAGGAACTACTGCTGTACTAACTACCTTAAACCGGATTTATATTAAGGTATTATGTGATTAATTGTACCGTACTATCGACTATGTAACACGACAATGTAGTTCGTAAAAAGGTATGACGTTTGGCACCCGCAGACCTGCAGGTCCGGCTGTAGCTAGCAGCAAGGTGTAGGATAGTCAATTTGGTATAGATCTATACGCAAACTCACACTCTCCCTCCAAGAGACTCTAGCTACAACTCGGGCCATGACATTGAAAGCATGCTCCGATATAGTGGATCACAATTATGTTAACGTATTCATGTATATGTAATGTATTGTTACTTGTTCTAGTATCGTTGTATATGTTCTCTTTCTAGTATAGTTGTAAACGTTCTCTTTCTAGTATAGTTGTATATGTTGTTCTCTTTCTAGTATAGTTGTATATGTTCTTCTTCTAGTATAGTTGTATATGTTCTTCTTCTAGTATAGTTGTATATGTTCTCATAGTAATAAGTACTGACTCATAAATGAACTGACTCATTGAACATCTCATTGATCTAGCAATAGTATAAGTATTATCCTGTGCTACCCATATGGTAACTTACTAATGATGTAACTGGTATATATGAATATGGAAGAACTTTTATGACTATATATGTGCACATGATATATAATTAGTATTGAAACAACCTTCAGACGGATACCCGATACCCCACCAGACCATGTCTCAAGCGCGAAAAGGAAATAGGGCGGGCGCCCTTCCTAAACCTTTTAAACATTGCTTATATAACTATACATATATGGGCATGCAATTTATAATAAGTATAACAGAGTTTTAGTAGCAGTATTTGATAAGTAAAAGAATTTGTAAAACAGTTTGAACAGTAATAAAATCATTGGTTTTGTAGCTATTAATCACATGTGATTGATGTAATAACTGTATGTATTCAACTTGTATTCCCCCCCCCCCATAAAAGCATTTATAACTTTTAAAAGTATTTCAAAGGTTAGTTAAAGGGGTATGAACTCACTTGTAGTGAGTGGATTGGATTGAAGTGTCGGATACTGATGCGTGTATGGGCTTGATTTGGGGAGTAGGGTAGTGTTTAGGTAAATTAAGAGAGAATAGTAACCACAAATGATATGTGAATGGAAAGAAATGGATAGATTAGTAGCAACTCAAGACCTATTAAGTTGTATACCGGTGAAAACAATCCAAGACCTATTGGATTGAGTTCGTATCAAGTCAAGAACACGTCCTAACAAGATAATTTGTGAATTATAACAATAATTCGAATTGAACAAAGGTTTTTTTCTTAAAAATTCGTCTATTATCTTTCCCATGCATAAACTTGGCTTTATATGAAGCCTTTATTACAAACTTGGTGGTTACAAGCCACCCAACCAATTATTCATTAAAACTAGTAAATGAAATTTAAGGAAACTCTTGAAGTAACACAAAAAAACGTCCAAGACACTTGATAATGAAAAAAAAACGTCTATGCTTCATTAAGGAGTCATAAGAAGCATTAAGGAGCCATAAGAAGCATTAAAGTGTAACCCTAATCCACCAAAGAGTGATAAAACGGCTAGGAGGCTTTATGAAGTAAAAAGTAACGTTTCTAGCACTTATGAAGCCTTAAAAATGTTGCCCTAGCCTTCATGCAACCCTAATTCAATTTGTGGGTTACCATGCACAACCCAACCATTGAGCCCAAACCACCTTCTAGCCCACTAGTAATCACTACTCCATCACATTTTGGGCTTTCATGATCCATGCATGGATCATCCCCTCCCCCTTTGAAAGGAATTGACCTCAATTCATCAAGTCCATCATCATCAAGATAAGGTGAAAGATCTCCCACATTAAAGGTAGCATGCATTCCATGGTCTCCTCCCAAATCCACATTGTAACCATTATCATTTTCAAAATTTGTCACTTCCACACATGTATCAAGTTCTGATACCAATTATGATACATATATGGATTGCTCCAAAGTCCAACTAACACGAATCAGATTTCTTACACCACAATTGATACAAATATGGAGCTTGATACCACAACTAATATCAAATGGGTTTGAATACAATGAGGAATAACAAGAACAAAGTAACCAAGGATAGTATGAAGATCAAACTAGACCTATAGTTTGAAATTCGGTGAAAACAAACCAAGACCTATTGGTTTGAGTTCAAAATCAGTATTAGGAGACGCATCCCAATAAAGATCGGTTTTGAATTGTACGCAACAACTCGAAATGAATAATAGTTCAATTTTCAATAAACTTCAACATTCGATCCCAAAAAATGATAAAACATGGCTTTATATAGCCTTACAAAAATAACGACAAAGATAATCAAAAGACACCTATTAACTATGCCAATTAAAGGATTACTAAACGCTAAACTTAAAAGACTAATTAAAAGCTAGTAAAGACTTATTAAATGCTTTATTATAAAACTAAATAACTGTTGTAACGTCTTGGAAATGACGTCTTTATTAAGTAACTTGTAACTCCTCCATGCAACTTGTAACTCCTTTATGCAATTGGTAACTCCTCCAAGCCTCATTAACTTATCATTAATATTATTAACCTTCTCCTCTCTTTGGCCACACCATATTGCACTCATTTTGTGCCACAACACATGTCACATCACTATCCAACATGACAAGTGTTAGCACATCCCCATTTTTAGAATCTTTCACTCTTGTGCTCGTATCAGATACGGTGCTAGGTGACAAATGGAGACTTGTACACACACACGAGCCTAGTTATCATATAATGAACATATATACAACTAATTAGCCAATTTATAACTAATAAATTAAGTTGGGACACTCTAGAACATGAAAACACTTTGTTTCAAGTGTTAAAGATCACAAGGGTTGCATCCAAGTGTTTGTAGGGCAAAGCTAGAGTGTTTGGAGTTCAAGGGTAAACTCCTTTGGATTTTACGGTTTTAATGACCATTACCCAAGGAGTTTACGGTAGTAAACTCAACGGTTTACGGTTGTAAACTCTACTCCTTAAAAATAATATTAAAATAATCAAACGAACTTTAAATTTGTTCAAAATAAGAAATAATGACATTAATTTATAGTAAGAAGTGGTTGACTTTTAGCGTTTGACCGAATCGAAATTTCGGGTTGTCACAAATTTTAGCAAAGCTTTGACGAGCATTGTTTCATTCTTGAGTTCCACATTAGAAGTCTATGCAATTTCGCAAAGCTTTGATGAGCATTGTTTAGTTCTAGAGTTCCACAACAGAAGTAGTCATCGCAATTTACCAAAGCTTTAATGAGCATTGTTTAATTTATGAGTTCCACAATAGAAGTCCATGCAATTAAAGAAAAGCTTTGATGACCATTCTTTAATTCTTGAGTTCCACAATAGAAGTCTATGCAATTTAAGCAAATCTTTGATGAGCATTGTTTGATTCTTGAGTTCAACAATAGAAGTCTATGCAATTGAAGCAAAGCTTTGATGAGCATTGTTTGATTCTTGAGTTCCACAATAGAAGTCTATGCAATTTAGCCAAGCTTTGATGAGCATTGTTTCATTCTTGAGTTCAACATTAGAAGTTTGTCATTTAGCAAAGCTTTCATGAGCATCGTTTAATTCTTGAGTTCCACAATAGAAGTCTATGCAAGTTAAGCAATGTTTTGATGAGCATTGTTTCACTCTTAAGTTCCACATTAGAAGTCTATCCAATTTAGCAAAGCTTTGATGAGCATTGTTTAATTCTTGAGTTCCACAATAGAAGTGTATGCAATTTAAGCAAAGGTTTGATGAGCATTGTTTGATTCTTGAGTTCAACAATAGAAGTCTATGCAATAGAAGCAAAGCTTTGATGAGCATTCTTTGATTCTTGAGCTCCACAATAGAAGTCTATGCAATTTAAGCAAAGCTATGATGAGCATTGTTTGATGCTTGAGTTACACAATAGAAGTCTGTGCAATTTAGCAAAGCTTTCATGAGCATTAATTATTCTTGGTTTCTACATTAGAAGTCTATGCAAATTAGCAAAGCATTGATGAGGATAGTTTAATTCTTGAGTTCCACAATATTAGTAGTCTTCGCAATTTTGCAAGGCTTTGTTGAGCATTGTTTGATTCTTGAGTTACATAATAGAAGTGTACGTAATTTAAGCAAAGCTTTTATGAGCATTGTTTCATTCTTGAGTTCCACATTAGAATCTATGCAATTTAGCAAAGATTTAGAGAGCATTGTTTAATTTTTGAGTTCCACAATATAAGTAGTCTTCGGAATTTAGCAAAACTTTGATTGGCATTATTTAATTTTTGAGTTCCAAAATAAAAGTCTCTGCAATTTTAGCAAAGTTTTGATGAGCATTGTTTCATTCTTGAATTCCACATTAGAAGTCTACGCAATTTAGCACAACTTTGATGAACATTGTTTAATTGTAGAGTTCCACAATAGAAGTAGTCTTCACAATTTAGCAAAGCTTTGATGATAATTGCTTTATTCTTGATTTCCACAATAGAAGTCTATGCAATTAATCAAAGCTTTGACGACCATTGTTTCATTCTTGAGTTCCACATTAGAAGTTGATGCAATTTAGCAAAGCTTTGATGAGCATCGTTTAATTCTTGAGTTCCACAATAGATGTCTATGCAATTAAAGCAAAGCTTTGATGAGCATTATTTGATTCTTGAGTTCCACAATAGAAGTCTATGCAATTTAAGCAAAGCTTTGATGAGCATTGTTTGATTCTTGAGTGCCACAATAAAAGTCTATGCAATTAAGCAATGCATTGAAGAGCATTGTTTCATTCTTAGTTTCCACATTGGAAGTCTATGCAATTTAGCAAAGCTTTGATGAGCATTTTTTAATTCTTGAGTTCTACAATAGAATTAGTCTTTGAAATATATCAAAGCTTTCATGAGTATTATTTAATTCTTGAGTTCCACAATAGATCTCTATGCAAATTAAAAAAATCTTTGATTAACATTGTTTAATACTTGGGTTCCACAATTGAAGTCTATGTAGTTTAAGCAATGCTTTGATGAGCATTGTTTAATTCTTGAGTAACACAATATAAGTAGTCTTCGCAATCTAGCAAAGTTTTGATGAGTATTGTTTAATTCTTGAGTTCCATAATAAAAGTCTCTGCAATTTTAGCAAAGCTTTGACGAGCATTGTTTCATTCTTGAGTTCCACATTAGAAGTCTACGCAATTTAGCAAAGCTTTGATGATCATTGTTTTATTCTAGAGTTCCACAATAGAAGTAGTCTTTGCAATTTAGCAAACCTTTGATGAGTATTGTTTAATTCTTGAGTTCCACAAAAAAGTCCATGCAATTTAAGCAAAGCTTTGATGACCACTGGTTCGTTCTGGAGTTCCACATTAGAAGTTGATGCAATTTAACAAAGCTTTGATGACCATCATTTAATTCTTTAGTTCCACAATAGAAAAGTCTATGCAATTTAAGCAAATCTATGATGAGCATTGTTTGATTCTTGAGTTCCATAATAGAAGTCTATGCATTTTAAGCAATGCTTTGATGAGCATTATTTGATTCTTGAGTTCCACAGTAGAAGTCTATACAATTTAGCCAAGCTTTGATGAGCATTGTTTCATTCTTTAGTTCCACATTAGAAGTTTATGTCATTTAGCAAAGCTTTGATGAGCATCGTTTAATTCTTGAGTTCCACAATAGAAGTCTATGCAATTTAAGCAAAGTTTTGATGAACATTATTTCATTCTTGAGTTCCTGATTAGAAGTCTATGCAATTTAGCAAAGCTTGGATGAGAATTGTTTAATTCTTGAGTTCCACAATAAAAGTGTATGCAATTTCAGCAATGCTTTGATGAGCATTGTTTCATTCTTGTGTTCCACATTAGAATTCTATGAAATATAAGCAAAGCTTTGATGAGTATTGTTTAATTCTAGAGTTCCACAATAGAAGTAATCTTCGTAATATAGAAAACGTTTGATGAGCATTGTTTTATTCTTGAGTTCCACAATAGAAGTCTATGCAATTTAAGCAAAGCTTTGATGAGCATTGTTTGATGCTTGAGTTACACAATAGAAGTCTGTGCAATTTAGCAAAGCTTTGATGAGCATTGTTTTATTCTTGGTTTCCACATTAGAAGTCTATGGAATTTAGCAAAGCATTGATGAGCATAGTTTAATTTTTGAGTTCCACAATATAAGTAGTCTTCGCAATTTAGCAAGGCTTTGATGAGCATTGTTTGATTCTTGAGTTCCACAACAGAAGTGTATGCAATTTAAGCAAAGCTTTCATGAGCATTGTTTCTATCTTGAGTTCCACATAAGAATTCTATGCAATTTAGAAAAGCTTTGATGAGCATTGTTTAATTCTTGAGTTCCACAATATAAGTAGTCTTCGCAGTTTAGCAAAGCTTTGATGAGCATTGTTTAATTCCTTATTTCTATAATAAAAGTCTCTGCAATTTTAGCAAAGCTTTGATGAGCATTGTTTCATTCTTGAGTTCCAAATTAGAAGTCTATGCAATTTAGCAAAGCTTTGATGAGCATTGTTTAATTCTAGAGTTCCACAATAAAAGTAGTATTCGCAATTTAGCAAAGCTTTGATGAGCATTGTTTTAATCTTAAGTTCCGCAATAGAAGTCTATGCAATTTAAGCAAAGAATTGATGACCATTGTTTCATCCTTGAGTTCCACATTAGAGGTTGATGCAATTTAGCAAAGCTTTGATGATCATCGTCAAATTCTTGAGCTCCACAATAGAAGTATATGCAATTTAAGCAAAGCTTTGATGAGCATTGTTTGATTCTTGAGTTCCACAATAGAAGTATATGCAATTTAAGCAAAGCTTTGATGAGCATTGTTTGATTCTTGAGTTCCACAATAGAAGTCTATGCAATTTAAGCAAAGCTGTGATGAGCATTGTTTGATTCTTGAGTTCCACAATAAAAGTCTATGCAATTTAGCAAAGCGTTGAGGAGACTTGTTTCATTCTTTTTTTTTTGAAAGAGCCAAAGCTCAGCAAACTTTATTAAAAAGAATAAAATAATACAAACACCAAAAATTCAAACTAAATACAAATATAACCAACCTATCCATAACCAACTACCAAACCACTTCCTAATAATAAGAAATAACCACTTACAACCCCAAAAAACCCTAAAATCCTTAAAAGTAGCCCAAAGACTTATTAAAAGAGGGAAAAAGGTAACTTCACCCCCTTGTACCAACCACAACCCCAATTAATAAAAATACCAAAGCAAGGGGTAAGGCCCTTAAAAAAACCCTCAGTCCTTAAGCTATCCTTTAAGAAAAAATCCCTCAAACCCATAACCCACATAACAAATAACACTAGGTAAAACCAATAAAAGATTACACAAATAACCCTCACAAAATAGAAATAACAAAAAAACCCCTCAAAACAACTTTTCCCAAATCTCCTGTCACAATCCTTTTCCTCCATCTTCTTCAAAGTCTTCAGCATGGATTCCACTATCTCTCTATAGCTATTGCCCACCTCCATCCAATGCTTCATCTTTCTGCACCACAAACTCAAAATGAAACACAAGAAAAAAACAACAAAACACCAGTGAGTCAGATTAAGTTTCATACTAGACATGACATCAATCACATGTGTAGGATTCTCTATTTGGGTAATCTCCATTAAGGTTATATCCAAACAGAAAATCCCATAGGTACAAGTCACATGATTTGAGAGAAACCTCTCCAACCAGTGACATATTCCGTCAATTCCTTTGTGCAGGTTTTTATTCCCAAAATACCCCCACCATATTCCATTAATAACATCCTCCTTATTAATCTGCCACCACTGCCAAACCCAAAACTAAAACCAACCACACACCAAAAAGATAAACCAGAATATGACCTCCATTATTTAATATTCTCAATTCCCGAAATACCCCAGATCACATAAACTTTATTATTGATCAAATTAGCTCTTTTTCTTAATCCCATCAGCTTCAAACGAATTTCATTCTCAATACTAGCTATAACCCCCTCAGCTGAAGTTCTTCTAGAACCAAAAAGTCTAGAGTTCCTCTCCCTCCAAATATGACAAACACAGCTAGCAATCATACACTTAATGATCAAATTCTCACCAGTCTTCAATTTAAGCATTCTGTTTAACATTAAAATCAAATCATTCCATTCAACCATTTTCAAATTTAATCCCACCTTAATGCAGAAATACCTCCAAATTCTAGAGGTATAATCACAATTAAAAAATAAATGGTTATGCAAATCAGGAACAATTTCACAGAAAGGACACAGCAATTTACCAGCCATTTCCCAGCCTCTAACTCTATCCTGAGTTTTTAATCTGTTCAGGACAGCCATCCACAGAATAAAGGAATTGCGAGGAATGCAATTATTGTACCAAACAATATCGAACCAAGGAACAATGTCTCCAAAGTTATTTAAATCACTCCACACCTGTTTACATGAGAATTTTCTACAAATACCTTTCTTATCCCTCCATCCAACAACATCATTCATATTAGAATCAATACAAAACATGGGAGCATCAGTCAATCCAGGAAACTTATTAACCCATTCAACCGGCCATGAATAAGTATCAAAATCAAGAACGTCACAGACTAAAGAAGAATCGCTAAGACCATTACTAACCCAATCTCTTCTAGGTATAATAGTACAAAGAATACCAATTGGATGCCACCAATCATGCCATAAAGCAGTGTTCCTTCCATTTCCCACACACACAACAACATGAGGCCTAACAGTTTTCCTTATTTCCAAAAACCTCTTCCATGTCCAATTCATACTTTTTTCTGCAAAATATCCCAAAAATTCCTACTTCCTATATAATTGGTTTTCACCCACTGCACCCACAAGGAATTTTTGTTATTGATCACATTCCAAACATGTTTAGCAAGCAAAGCATCGTTCCATCTCCTTAAATTCTTGATTCCAAGCCCGCCATACTCCTTAGGTTTGCAGATATCTTGCCACTTAACTTTAGCTTTCCCTTTGACTATCTCACCATTAGCCCATAAAAAACTTCTGCACATCTTTTCAATCTCATTAATAGTAGCAATTGGAATTTTAAATATCGATGCCCAATAAACATGAATAGAAGTTAAGACCGAGTTAATGAGTTGTAATCTGCCAACAAACGATAAGGTTTTACATTTCCAGTTGAAAATTCTCATCTTAATCTTTTCAATCAACTTTTTACAATCTCTATCAAACAACTTAGTAACACACATAGGAACTCCCAAATTTTTAAACGGAAATCTCCAAACATCAAAAGGCGGAATACCCAAAATAATCCTTCTCATATTAGGCTTAACACAACTGAAATAAATCTGACTTTTTTCCATACTCACCTTCAGCCCCGAAACCTTTTTGAATTCATCAAGAGCATTTCTTATAATTCTAACCGAATTCCCATTACCATAAGCGAAAACCAACAGATCATCAGCAAAGCATAAATGGGAAATATTGAGGCCCAAACACTTACTATGGAACTTAAAATTCAGAGAATCTTCAATAAGCTTGCCCATAATAATATTGAATACCTCCATAACTATAGTAAATAGGTAAGGAGATAAAGGATCTCCATGCCTAAGCCCACGCTTTCCTTCAAAATACCCATGATCTTCACCATTAAAATTAAGCATGAACCACGGGGAAGAAACACAAGCCATAATCCATTTAACCATGACTGGATGGAACCCAAATCCCTGCAAAATTCTATTAAGAAAACTCCAATCCACCGTATCATAAGCCTTTTGTATATCAATCTTTATCGTACATTTAGGGGCTCCTCTCTTTTTTTTGTACCCCACCATCAGCTCCTGAGCAAGAAGAATATTGTCCAATATAGATCTTCCAGGAATGAAAGCTGACTGATTATTACTAACAATATCGCCCAAACAATTTCTAATCCTGTTCACTATAATCTTACTGATACACTTATAAAAAGTATTACAGCAAGCTATAGGTCTAAAATCAGAAACTTTCCTCGGAACCTCCATTTTAGGAACCAAAACTATTCTAGTAGCATTGATCCCCTTCTGCAATTTTCCAGTCCAAAAGAATTCTCTCACAACCTTGCATACCTCTGGACCAACAATGCTCCAAGTACTTTTAAAATTTTTTGAAGAATACCCATCAGGTCTAGGGGCACGATTGTCATCTATATCAAACATCGCCAATTTAATTTCTTCATCAGAAACCACTCTAATCATATTAACAGCCACCCTCCTGTCCAGTTTTTTAGGAAAAAAATCATCACTTAATCCTGATAGATCAGTATCATCCTTACAGCCCAAGAATTTATTAAAGTGAGATACAAATTTTTCTTTCATAGCCTTCCCACTCACCCATTGACCATCTTCATTTAGAACCATCTGAATACGATTATTGTTTCCCCTGCTTTTAACAATCCTATGAAAGAACTTAGAATTGTTGTCCCCATCCTGTAACCATTTGATTTTAGCACGCTGAGCAAGAAGTTTTTCTTCCTCATTACAAGCAACATTAAACTCAAAGAGAATATTAGCATGCTCTTCCCTAATCTTGCAATCAAAAGGATTACTGTCAATTTCTTGTTGTTTACATTCCAACTCCTTCCTTAACTTCTGAATTCTTTTTCCCAACACCCCAATGTTTATTACACAGCTCCCTGCAATGTTTCTTGAGGATCTTCAACTTTTGAGTCACTTTAAACATAAAAAACAATCAATATTCTTATCCCAAACCTCTTTAACCAAAGGAAGAAACTCCTCCTTATCAGAAATAAAATTAGCAAATCTAAAAGAAGGTTTCCATTTTACTTTATCTCCAGGAAAATTTAAAATAGCAGGGCAATGATCCGAATTTCTATATGGCTTAAAAACAGCATGGGCAAGAGGGTGGTCCGAAATAAATTTTAAATTGACCATAACTCTATCAAGCTTCTTCAATAGCCCCATATTCCCAGCAGGAGTTTTATTCCATGTAAACTGAAACCCATAAGACTTCAAATCCTCCACTTCAATAAAACTTAAACAATCAACAAAATCTTCAACTCCTTTAGGAGTTCTAGAACAGCCTTCAGAATATTCCGATGGTTTTATAGCAACATTAAAATCACCTAATAAACCCCATGCTTCCTTCTTAACAACCAAACTATGTTTCTTCAAATTATCCCATAGCAATCTTCTTTCAATATAATTCGAAGCAGCATATATAAAAGATAAATACATGCCAACATCAGAATTACAAACTTTAACATAACAATGGATAACCTGTTTGGATTGAGAAAGCATTATCACATCAAAAAGTCTAGGATTCCACCCCACTATTATTCTAGTACCAGCTTCACAGCTTCTATTATTAGAAATCCAATCCCACTGTCCAAAAGTCTTAACAAAAATATTTTTAAGATTTAAAACTTTGACATGAGATTCAACCACAACACAAATACCAAGATTATTACTTCTAATAACATCAATAACCTCCTTCTGCTTGACAGATTTATTTAAGCCCCTAACATTCCAAGCACCTATAGACATCATTGGAAAATATTAGAATTTTTGGCATTTACCTCCTCAAATGCCTGAGAACTCCCCATCTTGCTGCTATTGTTATCCGATACCTTCCTGTCTTTCTTTATTTCATTACTTTCATTTTCTTTTGTCTTCCCCTCTCCCTTAGTTAATGAGATCATTTTATCCTTCTTACTTTCATTAGAACCCATATCAACGCTACCACAATCTTCAATTTGATGAATGACAACCTTCTCTATTTTAGCATCCTCTTCCATTTTATCCAAAACATCCTCTTCAATCTCTCCCAAAAATTCAAAACTGTTTTTATTACTAAATCCTTCTCCTGTTTTTGTCACACTAACAAGACTATGATTGCCCTCCTCTCTCCTATTATCCTTTTTAATTATATACTCCTGCATATTATTCTCCTTCAGCCCCTGACTACCAATCAAATCCTGCCCATTAGCAAACTTTTCATAATTTCTGTTCTTTCTTAAATTCTAATGACTTACTCCTTTATTATTCCAATTCCAATTTTGCCCTTTACCACTTCCACCTCTGTTCCCATCATTGCCATTTGAATAATTACCCCTTCTCCAATTCCCATTCTTCCCATTATTCTTCAGACTATTCAATTTGTTATAACCCTCCTGAGCCTTGCTAGTGCCTTCACCATTATTGCTACCTATCACCTTCTTATATTTGACTTCTGTGAATCCATCCCCATTAACCACTTCTTTCCCTTTATTGTTTTTTAAATTTCTCACATCCTCATTTCCAGCCTCTTTTTCAACATTCATAGCAGCAGCACAAACTTTATCCATATGCCCATAAACTTTACAATGATTACATCTAGAAGGAATCCAAGCATATTCAACATCAAAACTTTGTATCACAGCAGAGTTTGTAACAAAATCCCATGTAGAAATATCAATCTTCTTTCTCCATTCCTTCTCAGCTGCCATTTCAACAAGAATTCTAGCATAAGCATTCCTTCCTTTATGTTCCAAACACATTTCCTCCGTAAATGAATCAAAAGCCAAAGGAATCCCTATCTTACTAGCAATTCTACATAAGTTTTCACCACTCCATACTTCCAAAGGCAAGTCAAAGATTTTAATCCATACCGGGATTTTATCATGCTTGTTCTTAGTTAATGTCAAACCTGGCCTCCACCTTTGAAGAAACAGTGGTATATTATTAAACATTAACCAAGGACTGCCCTCCAAAATAGACAACATCCCCTGCTCATCACTGAACTTGAAGAAGAAAAATCCTTTGATATTCATGAAAACCTCTTCCAGACCCACATTCTTCCACAACCTTCTAACTTCTTTCTGAATCACAGGAAACGCCAACTTCTTATCAATCATATATCCATAAAGAGTATTAGTAAAAGGAATACTTGCATTCTTTAGATTCTCAATCGGAATAATAACAGGTCCATCCTCTTCATCATTTTCCCCTGGAATGAATCTAACATTAATCTTACCCTTATGTCTATTACCCTTTAGCACACCTGCATTAGAGTTCAACAAATTCCCCTGCATTCCACCTTCAACCTTTTTGCTATTCTTAGCATCTCCCAAAATAGAAGGAAGCAAACTAATGCTATTAATAACAGACCTGACTTCTCTTTGCAACTAGCTTCCATATTAATCATATCATTAGCCTCTTCTTCTATCTCAATTTCCTTATCCACACTAGTATCATCCTCACTAGAATCATTTTCCTCTTCCTCTTCAGTAGATCCATCATCATCAGTATTACTTTCTATCTCCTTAACTTTCTTTTCCAAATTTGACATGTCAACATCCATTTCCTGATTCTTCTCACTGTCTATATCCTTCCCCATAGTCTTCTCCATCTTCAGATCACTAAGAAATTGAAAGCCAACCCCCGGAATAAATTCTTCATTACTGATAACAATCTTATCCCCATTAGCTCTAGACTTCACAACTTAACTTTCAACCAACTTAGAAATATCATGTTTATTGACATCAATCACCTCAATGTTAGGATTCACCCTAATCATTTCACTCGTAACATTCTTCAATTCCAAATTAGTATCCTGTAAATCATTACTCAATTTCGACCCATCCCAACTTTTCATCAAATTAGCTGTGTTACCTGAAGGGATAGATACAACTTGATCACCATCATTTTTCACCTCCCCAGTAGATCCATACTTCAATTCCTTCATTTTGCATTCAGATCCATGAATAGAAATGTTAGAATCTGAATCCCAAGCTGATACAGATTCCAATTCATCTCCCGATACCTCTTCATAACCTTCTTCATTGTCATAATCCTCAGCATCCATCGGCGATAACCCATCCACCAACTTCCGAACTCTGTTCTTCACTCTGAAAGCTTTCCCCTCCATTTTCCATTCAGCTTTACCAATCCCTGACGCAACTGCTCCAGACACACTTGGCTTACGACGAGCTTTATAAATCGTAGCTGAAGTTTGATCAATGACCCCAGGAGGAACCAATTCATTCACATTCACTTCAGTCCTAACATACCGGACAGCAGCACTTTTATCCGGAGGTTTAACTTTTACTTCCTTCAATCGATCCGCTTTGGATGATGCACCCATTAGGACAACAAAATCAGAAGAGAAATTGCTTCACCGAAAAAAGAAATTCGTCGGAAAAACAGCACCGATGAACCAAAAACTAAATCACACCACCTATAGAGAGAATCAGGGGAAGAGAGAGGACTTGTTTCATTCTTTGTTTTCACATTGGAAGTCTATGCAATTTAGCAAAGCATTGATGAGCATTTTTTAATTCTTGAGTTCTACAATAGAAGTAGTCTTTGCAATTTATCAAAGTTTTGATGAGCATTGTTTAATTCTCGAGTTCCACAATAGATCTCTATGCAATTTAAAAAATCTTTGATTAACATTGTTTAATACTTGGGTTCCACAATTAAAGTCTATGCAGTTTAAGCAATGTTGTGACGAGCATTATGTGACAACCCAAAATTTTCATTTGTATAATTTCCACAGTCAAACTCTTCAAATAATATTCAAAAACATTTCAGTATATTTTTGGCCGGATTAAAACCCGTTTGGTGTTTTATTTTATTTTTCGTCAAATGATTTAATAAAAAGAAGTGACGTAATTAGCGACGTGTGGCAAACCGAACAACCCGACACCTTAGCTAGGTGTTTACGGCCAAACAAGGGTGTTTGGGCCGTAAACACCCTCTTTCCCCAAGACTCATGCATATAGCATGAGTTTACACTTCTAGTCCTCATTTTCCACTCCCCACCTCAAGAACATAAGGTTTTCTCTCAAGTATCATCTCACACTCCTTCCAAATCCGCCAAAAATGTAAGTTTTTCTTCCTAGATTCTTACCCAAAACACTTAATCTAGTGTTCCTACATCTTCTCATCCATGAAATTCCGATTTCTACATAGATCTTCAAGTAATCTTCAAATCTTCAAGAACACTTTTGTGTTTTTGGGTCCTAAAACACCTCTACAAGCTTCCTATATGTAAGTATACTTCCCCTAACTAGTTATTGGCTTAGTATCCAAGGATTAAATCTCCAAAACACTCAAGAACATGTGTTTACGGTTTGGGGATCTCTCAAAACTGTAAACACCCCAAAGAGGTGTTTTGGTGCCTCTAACTCCTTCCTTAGCATGTTTAATGGACTAGAAACTTGTATGCATGAGCCTAGGACAACAAAACACGAAAGAAATGGTGTGCCCAAGGGTTTACGGCCGTAAACCCTAGTGTTTACGACCGTAAACTCCCAAGGAGTGGTCCAAGGACCGCAAACTCCAAGGGAGTACCCCTTTTGAACCCTAATCACTTTTCAAGCCTTTGATTTGATCTTAGAACCCTTCCTAGTGATGCAAGAGACCCTTAAACACACAAACTCACCATTTCCATGAGTTTACGCCGTAAACTCATGGGGGAAACGGTCTCTCAACCGTAAACTCATATTAGGGTGACCATTTGAAGTGTAAACTCCATAGTGAGGCCATACACTCCTTAGAAGCAACCCCTAGCACTCCTAGCATTTGAAACAAACTGTTTTCATGCATTAGAGTGTATTTACTTACGTAATTAGTGATTAAATAACTAATCATATACATTTATGCATCACTAAATGTTACATAGGATCCGTGGGTGTGTTTAATTTCTTACTTGATACCTAGCATCCTACTCAGCACTTCCATCCACTTCACTCACTGCAGGTGAGTTCATACCCCTTAATTAACCTTTTAAATGTTTTTAAATGCTTTTATTGGGGGGGATACAAGTTGAATTAAACAAGTTGCAATATCAATCACATGTGATTTATAAGTTGCAACCAAAAAGGATTTTCTGTGTTTTTAACCGCTTTGCCAACAAAACTATTTCAAAATGTTTATCAAACTCATTTCATATTAAATTGTTATAAAACTATTTCTAAAACCCTTTTAAACTTCTTTTATCTTCAAACCATATCTACACTAATATATTTGTATAAGTAAGACTTGAAGGACTTAGGACTAATAGCTCACCTTACTTCCTGTTCTTGTTTGATTGTGGGCTTAGGGTATCTTGTTATTAGTCTGACTGTCGTTGAATTCTTAGTTATATATCATATATATTTGTGTTAGATATAAAAGTCTTCATTTCAGCTTGGTGCCTTTGTGCATTAAAGGCATGTAACCAACATTACTGTTTAACTATAATAGGTATAGTTAAGGATTACTACTCATTAGCACTATTGCCAGGGTAACTATCAGAGTCAGTATAATTATGATTTAATATATGCTAAATACTATACAAAGAGAATACTAAATACTATACAAAGGGTACCATATACTATTCAAGAGAACACTCTATATACTTTATAACTGAAAGATACATTACACAATATATACAAAGGAATATACTATAACTAGAATGAGACATACTATTTCCCGATACGACACGTCACCGTGGTATCACTTTGTAACCAGAGTCTCCTGGAAGGAGAGCGGACATTGTGTGTATAGATCTATACGGACAGACTGTGACAACCCGAAATTTTTTATTTTATAAGCCCAGTCAGTCAACTCTACTGAGTGTCAAAAATCATTAAGTACAGAGTTCCAGCCTGGTTACAGGTCATTCTAAGGAGTTTTGATGTAACACCGAAAATTTTAAAATTTATTTTTCACAATTTATAAAAGCATTTCTCTTTTAATTTCATAAAACATCAAGTTTTAAATTCCAATATGTATCATACAAATCCCAAGATCACATAATTATATCGAATTCCCCTACGTGTGTACAGATCAAGCCGGCGCCTTCCCACGGTCATCGCTAGTACCTGAAACAACAACACTAACACTGTAAGCACAAGGCTTAGTGAGTTCCCCAAAATACCGCACATAAAACACATATTAGCCACTCGAGGCCATAACTCTATGGGTCCGTGCACCCAAACTCTGTGAACCCTCAGGTTCTAACTCTGTGAACCTTCCGGTTCCAACTCTATAAACATGCACAGCATAAATCACATAGAAATAATGCAGTACAACACATAACATACACATAACATACATACACTAACACATAACTCTGATTACCGACTCAAGGTAAGGTATAGTGAGAAGACTCACCTCGCGTGTCTCGGTATCTCACGATCCCTGGAAATCCCTCGTGCTCGATCCTCCGAGCTCTAATCCTCCTATAACATCACAAGACTCTAATTAATACTTTTATCTCTAAGGTTGACTATCCCTAAGAAGTCAACACAGGTCAACGGTCAACGGTCAACTTTGACCGGACTCGGCGAGTGCACACCGCAACTCGGCGAGTCTAGACGTTCTCACCAACTCTCTAGGATTCCCTTTCTACACGTCGAGTACTCCCCCTGACTCGACGAGTTCCACCTGGAAGAATCGCGGGACCACCCCGACTCAACTCGCCGAGTCTCAAGAACGACTCGGCGAGTCCCAGCTCGACTCAGACCACTTGACGACTCTCTCTAACTCGCCCTGACTCACTGGGTCAACTCCTGACTCGACTGGACCACTCACTGGCCGGTCCGGTCCAAGGCAATCTTCAAGCTACTCGCCGAGTCTGCTCATCGGACTCGGCGAGTCCATTCCATGCAATCACCCAAACTTGCTTCTAAGGTCAGATCTACTCCAACAATTCATAGATCTGGCCCTCCTAGACTGATTCATCACGTAAAGTCCTAGTCTTGATGCATTAACAACCTCTATATGACCAATTATGAAGAATCTTCCACAAATCTCACTACACAAGGTCATGACCTCCATTGTTCTCTATAAAGCTTGAAGAATGAGACTCTCTGGACCTCTATGGATCCAGATCCGAAGTCTCATCACAAGCATGGGACTATTTGGCCATCAAATCAACTCAACAAGGCCACAAGAAACCCTAAAATCGATTATACTTCACAAAACAGGAGATGAGTCGAAATCATACCTTTAGATTGAAGGGTCAAGCTTCAAATCCACCAAATAGTAGTCTCCTTTGCTTCCTCTTGGCTAGAGCCTCCCTCTTCTTTGCTAAACAACACACAAATGTCAAGAAATGCCTCCTTTCTCTCTCAAATCGCTAAAGCACTTTCAGGGTTTCTCTCTATGGACTGATGGATGCAAATGACGGCCATAAGGCCATTTAAATAGGTCCCAAACCCGAGAAATTAGGGTTTCATTAAACAGCGTGGACTCGCCGAGTCCATATCCTGGACTCGCCGAGTCCATATCCTGGACTCGCCGAGTCCGGACGAATCCCGCGTCCAGAATCGCGACCCTACTCGGCGAGTCTGAGCTCCAACTCGCCGAGTCCCTTCTCAAAACTCAAAATATTAAAACAATAAAATACCTGGAGATCCGGGCTGTTACAATTCTCCCCCACTAGGATTAGACTTCGCCCTCGAAGTCTCGCTCTAAAATAGCTCCGGATGCTGAGCCCGCATCTCGCGCTCCGGCTCCCAGGTCATCTCTGATCCCTTCCGGTGTTGCCACTGAACCAACACCAAAGGTACCTCCTTGTTCCTCAGAACCTTGATCTTCCGATCTCTGATGGCTACTGGTCTCTCGGCATAATTCAGGCTCGCATCCACCTGAATATCCTCTAATGGAACTACTGCCGACTCATCGGCAATACATTTCCTCAATTGCGACACATGAAAAGTGTCGTGGATTTGCCCCAACTCTGCTGGCAATTCCAAACGATAGGCTACCCGGCCTACCCTCGCAATCACACGAAATGGCCCAATATACCGGGGCCCCAACTTGCCCCTCTTCCTGAATCGAATCACTCCTTTCCAAGGAGAGACCTTCAGGAGAACGAAGTCGCCGACCTGAAACTCAAGCTCGGACCGGCGTCTGTCTGCATAACTCTTCTGTCGACTCTGGGCGGTCAATAACCTCTGTCTGACCTGCTGAATCTGCTCTGTCGTCTGAAGCACGATCTCGGTACTGCCCATCACTCTCTGCCCAACCTCTCCCCAGCAAATGGGGGTCCGACACCTCCTACCATACAACAACTCAAAGGGTGGCATACCAATGCTCGAATGATGGCTGTTGTTGTAGGAAAACTCTGCCAAGGGTAAATACGCATCCCAACTACCCCCGAAATCCAACACACATGCTCGAAGCATGTCCTCAAGCGTCTGAATCGTCCGCTCACTCTGACCGTTTGTCTGGGGATGATATGCTGTACTAAAATGCAATCTAGTACCCAATTCCTCATGAAATTTCTTCCAGAATCTGGAAGTAAAGCGCACATCACGGTCTGAAACAATCGAGATCGGCACCCCATGCCGAGATACCACTTCTCTCACATATAACTCTGCCAACTTCTCTGCTGAAGAACTCTCACTGATGGCAAGGAAGTGAGCGCTTTTCGTCAACCTATCCACAATCACCCAAATTGCATCAACTCCTCGGGCAGTTCTCGGCAATTTGGTGATGAAGTCCATAGTGATCTGTTCCCATTTCCATTCGGGAACCTCTAATGGCTGCAACTTGCCATGCGGTCTCTGGTGCTCGGCCTTAACCCTACGGCAGGTCAAGCACCTCTCAACGAACCATGCGACGTCCCTCTTCATACAGGGCCACCAATACTCTCTCCTCAAATCCAAATACATCTTCGTAGCCCCCGGATGGATCGAAAATTTTGACCGATGAGCCTCCTCCATCAAGGAAGTGCGCGTACCACCCACAAACGGTACCCAAATCCGACCCTGAAAAGTCATAAGCCCTCGCCCATCCGTAACGAATTCTGAAACCAAACCAACGACCCGTTCCCTCTTCTGCATCTCCGGCTGCACAGCCTCGGCCTGTGCCCCACGGATGGCATCCAATACCGGAGCTATCATGGTCAATCTCAAACATACATCTCGTAATGGAGTGCTCTCCGCCCTGCGGCTCAACGCATCGGCCACCACGTTGGCCTTGCCCGGGTGGTACAGGATCTCACAATCATAATCCTTGACCACATCTATCCACCTCCTCTGACGCATATTTACATTGGGCTGATCCATCAAGTACTTCAAGCTCTTATGGTCCGTGTATATCGTACATCGAACCCCATATAAGTAGTGGCGCCAAATCTTGAGGGCGAACACTACTGCCCCCAACTCTAGATCATGCGTGGGATATCTCGTCTCATGAGGCTTCAGCTGCCTCGATGCATATGCTATCACATGACCCCTCTGCATCAACACCGCACCCAACCCCAAAATCGATGCATCACAATATACTACAAAATCCTCCATCCCTTCCGGGAGAGCTAATACCGGGGCTTCGCACAACCTCTGGCGAAGTGTCTCAAAGGAGGTCTGCTGCTCGGGACCCCATGAGAATGCAACACCCTTCCGGGTCAACCTGGTGAGCGGCACTGCGATCTTGGAGAAATCCTTGATAAATCTCCGATAATACCCTGCTAATCCAAGGAAGCTCCTGATCTCAGAGGGTGACTTTGGCACCTCCCAACCCATCACCGCCTCAACCTTGGCCGGATCGACCAGAATCCCTTCCTGGTTAACGAGATGTCCTAGGAATTGGACCTCCCGTAACCAGAAATCACACTTGGAGAACTTTGCATAAAGCTTCTCCGATCTCAGCACCCCAAGGACCTCCCTCAAATGCTCCTCATGCTGCTCTCTAGATCTCGAATACACCAGAATATCATCGATAAATACAATCACCGACCGATCCAACATCGGCCTGCATACCCTGTTCATGAGATCCATGAACACCGCCGGGGCATTAGTGAGCCCAAAAGGCATCACCACAAACTCATAATGCCCATATCGCGTCCTGAAAGCTGTCTTCTGGACGTCCTCATCTCGCACTCTCACCTGATGATATCCCGACCTCAAATCGATCTTGGAAAACCAAGATGCTCCCTGCAACTGATCAAATAAATCGTCGATCCTCGGCAACGGGTAACGGTTCTTGATCGTCAGCTTGTTCAACTCCCGGTAATCAATACACATCCGGTGTGAACCATCCTTCTTCTAGACGAACAGAATAGGTGCTCCCCACGGCGAGCTGCTCGGCCGAATAAATCCCTTCCCCAGCAACTCCTGAAGCTGCGAGGATAACTCTTGCATCTCTGGAGGTGCAAGACGATAAGGCACCTTAGCTATAGGCGCAGCCCCCGGAACCAAATCAATACCAAACTCCACTTGCCTCACAGGAGGTACTCCCGGCAGCTCCTCGGGAAAGACATCTGGAAACTCACACACCACAGGTACCTCCCCAACTGAACTCAGTCTCTCGGGAGTCGCTCGCGTATCCATCACATACGCCACAAAACCCTTACAGCCCTACTGTAGACACTGCCTCGCCCTAGCGGCCGAACAAAAGGCTGATCTCGAACGTGTACCCTCACCGTACACCGAAAGAACTCCCCCACTAGGGTCTCGTATAGTCACCAGCTGACGCTCACAGTCGATAATCGCGCCGAATCGGCTCAACCAGTCCATGCCCACAATGACACAAACATCACCCATCGCAATAGGAATCAGATCGATCGGAAACTCAATCCCGAAAATCTCTAACACACATCCCCGGAAAACCTCTGCGGCACAAATCGCTCTATCATCAGCTATGGAGACTCTCAGAGGCCGACTCAGTGCCTCACGACTAGCACTGATATGCTGGCTAAAAGCCAAAGATACAAAAGACCGACTCGCACCCGAGTCAAATAACACTAAAGCAGGTACGGAATTCACAAGAAAGGTACCTACACATAACATAATATAAGCATAACATCATATATCAAAATAAATACACGAAAGGAAACATACCAGCCACAACATCGGGCGCAGCGCGGACCTCCTCCGCAGTCAGCTGGAAGGCTCTCCCTCGAGCTCTCGGCGTCTCGGCCTTCACAGGCCGACTCTCTGTAACTCTGGTGGCGGCAGGAGCAGACCCCTGAGATGCTCCGCGCAACTGCGGACACTCGGCCTTCCGGTGTCCGGTCTGGTTGCAGTGAAAGCACACTGCAAACCCCTTGGGGCAGTCCTTGGCCATGTGCCCCTCCTTGCCACATTTGTAGCAAGACCCTGCTCGGCAGACTCCGTCATGACCCTTGCCGCACTTTCCGCAAGTGCGGCCCTTCTGGCTCCCTGGTCTGGGATCAGCAGGCTTGGCCCGCTTGGCGGCCGGCTGCGACAGCGCCGGTCGCCGATCCCTCCCCTGAGACTCTGCCTCCTCCCTGGCCTGGGTCTCAAGCTCAATCTCCCTCTTCCGGGCATTTGCCTGAAGCTCGGCAAATGTCCGGTACGAGGAGTTCGCAGCGAACTCCCGAATATCCCTCCTCAAGATGCTCAAGTAGCGGCTCATACGTGCCTGCTCAGTGGACACGTGCTCAGGGCAGAACATCGCCCTCTCGTGGAACATCCTCGTGATCGCTGTAACAGACTCAGTACCCTGCTTGAGGGTCAGAAACTCCTGTGCTAAACGCTCCCTCTCCACCTGGGGAACGTACTCATCCCGAAACATAGTGGTGAACCTCTCCCAGGTCACCGCAGAAAGCTCAGCAGGCGAATAATGCGCCGTCACAAACTTCCACCAGTCCTTCGCTCCCAAGCGAAGCTGGTTCAGCGCGAACCGTACCTTCAAATGCTCAGGAGACGAGCAAGTGAAGAAACACCCCTCAATATCAGATATCCACCTCATAGCTGCCACCGGATCCTGAGTACCATCAAACTCTGGTGGTTTTGTGTTGCTGAACTCACGGAACAGCAACGCATCCCCACCCTGCGGCCTCGCAGCAGCAATCGCTGCGGTATCCGCTGCAGCAGCAGCCTCAGAAAGAGCGGCATAACGCTCATCAAACGTCTCAATCAATGTGGTCTTTATAGACCCAAACATCTCTGGTATCTCTGCCCTAATGGCCGCAGCCACCTCCTCCTGAATGATCCGGCGGATCTCCTCCTCACTGGTACCACTGCTCTCGGGCATCAAACGTGTCCTCACCATGATCTACCTCTGAAATACAACATACGATAAATTAGAATCCACACTAGTATGCTCACACTCGACAACTCTTTTCTCCTTGATTCTTGGCATTCCAAAAATTCTGACTTGGGCTGCACACCACTCCGGTGCTTCCAGTAGTACGGGCCCAATACTACTGTTCGCACCGCACCAGAATACACTCCAAGTCCTTCTCTTTGGATCCCAGGTCTCAAGTACTTTATCATGCATAGGCTACTCTCTAATAGATCTCTCATAAGTCCCTTGCTGCTACCTACTCACTCTCAAGCATCTCATAGCAGCCCACCTCTCCCTAGGCTAAGGCATCACACATCAGGCCACTCTAGTCCTAATAGCAATACCTAGCCTACTCTAGCATGCGGATACATCATATCAATATCAATATCACATAATATATAAAGGTATTTTGGGAAATCACCGTTCGGGCGCTGACTGATCGTACACACATCTCTTGCTCTGCGTTTTTTCGAAAATCTTTTACTCTTTTTGAAAATACATCTCAAATCCTCAGTTTGAGTTCAAATACGCCCGAAGGTGTACTCGAATCCCTCAAACCAAGGCTCTGATACCAACTTGTAACACCAAAAATTTTAAAATTTATTTTTCACAATTTATAAAAGCATTTCTCTTTTAATTTCATAAAACATCAAGTTTCAAATTCCAATATGTATCATACAAATCCCAAGATCACATAATTATATCGAATTCCCCTACGTGTGTACAGATCAAGCCGGCGCCTTCCCACGGTCATCGCTAGTACCTGAAACAACAACACTAACACTGTAAGCACAAGGCTTAGTGAGTTCCCCAAAATACCGCACATAAAACACATATTAGCCACTCGAGGCCATAACTCTATGGGTCCGTGCACCCAAACTCTGTGAACCCTCAGGTTCTAACTCTGTGAACCTTCCGGTTCCAACTCTATAAACATGCACAGCATAAATCACATAGAAATAATGCAGTACAACACATAACATACACATAACATACATACACTAACACATAACTCTGATTACCGACTCAAGGTAAGGTATAGTGAGAAGACTCACCTCGCGTGTCTCGGTATCTCACGATCCCTGGAAATCCCTCGTGCTCGATCCTCCGAGCTCTAATCCTCCTATAACATCACAAGACTCTAATTAATACTTTTATCTCTAAGGTTGACTATCCCTAAGAAGTCAACACAGGTCAACGGTCAACGGTCAACTTTGACCGGACTCGGCGAGTGCACACCGCAACTCGGCGAGTCTAGACGTTCTCACCAACTCTCTAGGATTCCCTTTCTACACGTCGAGTACTCCCCCTGACTCGACGAGTTCCACCTGGAAGAATCGCGGGACCACCCCGACTCAACTCGTCGAGTCTCAAGAACGACTCGGCGAGTCCCAACTCGACTCAGACCACTTGACGACTCTCTAACTCGCCCTGACTCACTGGGTCAACTCCTGACTCGACTGGACCACTCACTGGCCGGTCCGGTCCAAGGCAATCTTCAAGCTACTCGCCGAGTCTGCTCATCGGACTCGGCGAGTCCATTCCATGCAATCACCCAAACTTGCTTCTAAGGTCAGATCTACTCCAACAATTCATAGATCTGGCCCTCCTAGACTGATTCATCACGTAAAGTCCTAGTCTTGATGCATTAACAACCTCTATATGACCAATTATGAAGAATCTTCCACAAATCTCACTACACAAGGTCATGACCTCCATTGTTCTCTATAAAGCTTGAAGAATGAGACTCTCTGGACCTCTATGGATCCAGATCCGAAGTCTCATCACAAGCATGGGACTATTTGGCCATCAAATCAACTCAACAAGGCCACAAGAAACCCTAAAATCGATTATACTTCACAAAACAGGAGATGAGTCGAAATCATACCTTTAGATTGAAGGGTCAAGCTTCAAATCCACCAAATAGTAGTCTCCTTTGCTTCCTCTTGGCTAGAGCCTCCCTCTTCTTTGCTAAACAACACACAAATGTCAAGAAATGCCTCCTTTCTCTCTCAAATCGCTAAAGCACTTTCAGGGTTTCTCTCTATGGACTGATGGATGCAAATGACGGCCATAAGGCCATTTAAATAGGTCCCAAACCCGAGAAATTAGGGTTTCATTAAACAGCGTGGACTCGCCGAGTCCATATCCTGGACTCGCCGAGTCCATATCCTGGACTCGCCGAGTCCGGACGAATCCCGCGTCCAGAATCGCGACCCTACTCGGCGAGTCTGAGCTCCAACTCGCCGAGTCCCTTCTCAAAACTCAAAATATTAAAACAATAAAATACCTGGAGATCCGGGCTGTTACATTTGAGCCTAATACACTTAAGGAATAAGTGTTAGAAAGTACTCGCTAGAACCACAATGTAGCAAATCGAACCTAAACCTCATCTAACTGAGTTCACGGCCACAAGGCCATGAGTTTACGACCGTAAACTCATGTGGCCGTAAACTCATGAGTATATATATATATATATATATATATATATATATATATATATATATATATATATATATATATATATATATATATATATATAAGGCAAAGGGTCATTTCATCCTTCCTTGGCCGATTTTCCTCCAAATCCTCTCAAGTATCATCAATACTTTCACGTTAGATCTTCAAAAGAGTGAGTATTCTATCCCTTGATTAGTTAATACATCTTATTAACTAGCTTCTTACATTGATTTCATCCATGAAAATCATGTTTGTTTAGATATTCAAGTTACACCAAGAACACCAAGAACACACACTAGTGTTCTTGGCCAATATCAACCATTTCAAGGCTCTAGATCGTAAGTGCTCTTCCCTATACTACATATTCAGTTAGGATTCATGTTTAGACACTTAAAAACATTAAGAATCAAAGGTTGGAAGAGAGTTTACGTCCAAGCATGTTCTTGGGCCGTAAACTCCCTTTTATGGTGCAAATATGTCCTAAATTCCTTCCTTATGCCTAGAAACTAGCCTAGCACCTTACCTTGATGTGTTTAGGACTCAAAACGATCAAAATACCATCACCCATAGGTGATTATGGCCGCAAACACATGTCAAAATGGTCCATGGCCGAAAACCCCGTTTAGGAGTGTATTGATGCCACAAACACTTCCTAAGGCTTAGAATTGAAGTTAGGATGCTTGATTATGACTTTTAGGACCCTAAACAACTCTCATAAACATAAATGGTCATCAGTTTATGGTTGTAAACTCATTAGGGCCGTAAACACCCCAAAGGCTTCAAAGATAATGGTCTTCCTCATCCTAGGGTAGAGCTAAGGTCCCTAAAACATCCCTAGCCTTTAAACTTGCACTTACACATGAATAACCATGAGTTTACGGCCGTAAACTCCCTTGGGCCATAAACCCATGGTAGTAAACTCATGTGAGTGCCATTCTACCTTCCTTTGTTGAATCACATGTGATTCCAACACTTGGTCAAGGTCTTTCCTAGTCCCGGAAGGTGTTTTCTCACATATAGTTGTTGATAAACACTATATTCATGTCAATATGTGTCCCTATATGTCATTTAGGACTTGTTGTGTCTCGGGACTTCATTCGTGGAACTTCTCAGCCGTACGCGCATAACCGTTTGAATCACCCACATCAGGTGAGTTCATACCCCGTGTGACAACCCGAAATTTCCATTGTACGAACATTATCTATCCAATAGAAGCTAGTCCAGTTTCTGTGATTTTCACACTTTTCCGAACAAGTTTGTGTACTAATTATGTTTAAGGAGATATCAGGAGAGTGGATGCTCCTGGTTTTGTGAAATTTGAGCATTTCAAGTTTCATAATGTTACAGTCCTATATCGGGAATAAAAATATTTTCTGTCAAAATATTCCAGGACTATAAATAGTTTTCTGAATTAAATTAATTCATTATTCACAATTCCAAATAGAGAAAAGCCATATTCTCTCTGACGGATCTTCGGGTTTTCATTCCAGATTGTGAGTCTACTTTACTAAATGTGTTTCAATACTTGTTAGATGCTTTATAACATCAATTACATGTTTAGATTACAAGATCCGGGAGTTTACCGCCCAAGAACGTTCTTGGGGAGTAAACTCCAAAATGGAACATTAAGGCTTCCTAGACCCATCCCCATGTTAGGCAACTTATTAGGGACCTTGTGTATGATCTTTATAGACTAGAAAGCATCCAAAATCATCAAGTAATTAGAGTTTACGGCCAAGAACTTCTCTTGGGCCGTAAACCCCTTTTCAAGGGCATTTAGTGCCCTAAACCACCCCAAATGCTTAAGGACTTTAACCCTCAAATGCTTGTGTCTATTTTGGACATCAAAACACTTCAAAATCATAAGTTTATAGGAGTTTACGGCCAAGAACCTCTCTTGGGCCGTAAACCCCTTTTGCAAAGGCTAAAAGCACTCCAAACACACCTTAGGCCTTAAGACAATTACCTTGAACACATGGGACTTGAATGGAGAACAAAAGACATCATAATCACTCCTTAAAAGAAGTTTACGGCCAAGGAACATATCTTGGGCCGTAAATTCCAAGTAATGACACAAATGTGTGTCTCTTGTCCCCATTAGCCTCAGATAAAAGTATAGAAGCTATCCTACACATGCAAGGGCCTCAAATGAATTAAAACCAACACCCCATAGGAGTTTACGGCCGTAAACTCTAGGGGATATGGTCCTTTGGCCGTAAACTCCCCTATGGAGCATTCTAGGGCCTTAAACTACTTCATGTGTTATTCCAACAAAGCTAGGAGTGTTCTAGGATCAAGATAACACCATAAAACACCCAAAACCACCATGTGAGGAGTTCACGGCCATAAACCCATGAGTTTACGGCCGTAAACTCCAAAGGGTGGGGTTTGTTGGGTGGTGAACTCTTATGCAAGGCCATTTGATGTTTCAAACCCTTTTGCCTTGTCCCGTAGCAACTTAGATGCAACCATTTGGACCTTAAACACTTATAAAAAGTGTTTACATGTTCCTAAGTGTCTTAACTTATTTATTAAGTTATTATTTGTCTAATTAGTTATATATATGCTTATTATATGATAACTAGGCTCGTGCGTGTAAACAAGTCTCCGTTTGCCACCTAGCACGGTATCCGACACTGCAATTCAAACGACTCACCACAAGTGAGTTCATACCCCTTAAATCAACCTTTGAAATGATTTTAAATATTTTAAATACTTTATGGGGGGGGGGAGGGGGGAATACAAGTCAAATACTTATAGTTATTGCTTCAATCACATGTGATTGCATTTAATCACATGTGATTAATAACTAGGAAAACAACGATTTTTACCACTGTTCAAACTGTTTATCAAACTACTTTACTTTGAAATGTTTTACAAACTCTTTTACTATCCAAACTTATCTATAGACTGTGATTCAAACAAATGCTTCTTATACTTAAACTGTTTTATCAACTTATGCCTTCAAATTGTTTTATAGATCGACATCAAGTCGATCTTCTCTTGAAATTATATTTATGCTTCAAATGTCTTATGAAAACTTATTTATGCTTTTATATATTCAATTGCATGCCCATATATGTATAGATATATAAATAATGTTTAAAGGGCTTAGGAAGGCCATCCGCCCTATTTCCTTTTTCTCGATTTGGATGTGGTCTGGTGGGATTTCGGGTGACCATCCGAAGGTCGTTTCCATATTACTTATATATCATATATACATGTATAGACATAAAAGTACTTCCATATTCATACTTATCAGTACATCAATAGTTAGTTACCATCAGGGTAACACAAGTACATATACAACTATACTAGAAACAAGTACATATACAGCTATACTAGAAACAAGTACATATACAGCTATACTAGAAACATGAACATATACAACTATACTAGAACGAGAAACATTACATATACATGAATACGTTAATAATTGTAATCCACTGTGTCGGAGCATGCCTTAAATGTCATGGCCCGAGTTGTAGCCAGAATTCTCTTGGAGGGAGAGCGTGAGTTCGCGTATAGATCTATACTGGATTGACTATCCTATACCTTGCTACTAGCTACAGCCGGACTTGCAGGTCTGTGGGTGCCAAACGTCATTTCTTTTTATTACGACCATTCATTATGTCGTTGTTACCAGTCGATAGCATGGTGCAATTTATCACATTATACCTTAATATAAATCCGGTTTAAGGTAGTAGTAGTAATTAGTATAGCAGTAGTTCTTATTATACAAAGCTACAGTACTACAATGATTTGCCCATTACATACTTTAGTGATAATCTCACTTAAGCATTTATGTACAAACTATATTTTATCAAATGATAGTTATACTTGGGTCATTACACACTTTACAACAAACGAGTATACAAGACAGTTAAGCCTTGGTAGAAGGTTACTTTTATAGAAAATATAGGATTTTCTGAGAGATTCAAACTTTTACAAACACTTTCAAACATTTACTTACATTTTTACAAACTTATACATTGAGACTGGTTCAAACGTTTTTGACAATAGACATTGACACTAAAATACTTATGAACTCACCAGCTTAATGTTGAACTCTTTCAAAACAACTTGTATTCTCAGGTCATCAGTAGACAGGTACCGAGGCCAGCTTTTGAGAAGATGGAGTGCATTCAAGACTCATCTCATATTATTTTGTGTTACATTATTTTTGGTGTCTATAACTGTACAGAACACACTTGTATTAAAATTATATATTTAATGCAATGGATGATGTTGTTTGCTTATTTACATTTACTGTGTTGTGATACTATACATGACGTCCTCCGCCCCAGAACGTTTCCGCCGTTCTTGGTTTTGGGGTGTGACACCCCGTAATGAATCTTTTAACTATTTTAACTGTTTTAAGGGGGGATACAAGTTGAACACAATGATAATTGTGTAAATGTTTGTTATAAATGTCTTTCAATATGTTACTTATTTTATTTATAAGTTGTCAAAACATTTCAAAACTCTTTTAAAGGTTATGTTACTTTATAGTTATACAAAACTCTGTTTTTTAAAAGTACAAGCATAACTTAGTAGAGAAACGAGTCTTTTCAATAACAGTCCAAGTAGAGCATTAGTAAACTATTATAGGTATAGTTTAGGAGAATGCTATTCATTAATTCTAGTACAATGAGGCAGACAAAGAGTCAGTCCAGTTCATGAGTCTATACTAACGCAATATGTTTACATAAATACGTTTACATAGATACGCTTACATGAATAAGTTCACGTAAATACTTTTACTTAGATACGCTTACATGAATACATTTACATAAATACGATATCAATATACGATAACAGAACAGAACATAATAAGGTGCTATGGCATGGAACAAGTTCAGGATCTAACTATACCAATGAATCACAACGCATTGTGATAGTTATATTGGGTATACATGATCATAGTAATGTGGATGTTCACGGCTTGCACTCATGCAGGGGTCGCGTGTAGTGCATAGAATCTCTTGACAAGGGAGCATTTACCATGGGATCTAGCCATCACATTATGCCTCAACCCTCAATTAAGGCAAAATAGTACTAAAAGTAGTCACTTATTACAAATACTACAGTACTTACACTGTCAATACGACAATTACAGAAGGATATAAAATTCCAGTTTCAGTATTATTAATACCTTTACAATGTGTCATATTCACATAATCAATGAGGTAGGTTAGATTTACTTAATAATAGTCGTACAGGCGGGTCTTGGTAGAAGGCTACTTTCAAAATAGTCGGGTCTTGGTAGAAGGCTACTTTCAAAACAGTCAGGTCTTGGTAGAAGGCTACTTTTAAAAGTTAGGACCATAATGCTAGCCTTATGATTCCTTAATGTATACACCATAGGATACATATATACGAATAGGTTCCAACAACTAATAGGATGTGTGCTCTCCGCTTCATTTCTTGTCCTCGTTTGGTTGTGGGCTTGGAACGGATTCACCTAATCTATTATCTACCCGATTCTATATATAGTTATGCTTAGTATACATTAAGTCATCATAAGGGTACCAGGTATGGATCAGGATATAGGACACAGAGTCAAAGCACAACTTTTCTAGTACAAAACATACTTTTCAAAGTCATTACTTTTGGTATACAAAACTAGAAGTTTCCCATGTAAGGGCTTAATCCATTTTATTAAGCCGGTACAATTTTAAAAGACTTTAGGTGAGTAACTCTATAACACCTTAGTTTATACACCATGTTTATATATAAAACTAATACCCAATAGATAGTTAAATGTGTGTTTTCCGCCTTACTCCCTGTCCTCATTGGGTTATGGACTTAGGGCAGATTCACCCAATTAACTTTCTACCCGATATCATATTATATATAGCAATATAAACAAAGCTATTATAAAAGTAGTCACTGTGGTCAATATTTTACTATAAGAAATATAGGTTTTCTTAAAAGAACTTTTCATTAAATATAAAGTAACCATTACAAATAACTCCACGAGTAACAAGTGAATACACCAGGGTTATATATGACACCAATCTAACAACCAATTGACTGTGTGCTATCCGCCTTACTTTCTGTTCCCCGTCGGGTTGTGAGCTTAGGGCAGATATGCATTATGACAACCCAGAATTTTCATTCGGTCAAACCCTAAAAGTCAATCACTTCAATTTATAAGTCAATTACTTTATTACTTATTTTTAGCAAATTTAAAGTTCGTTTGATTATTTTAATATCATTCTTTAAACGAACGAGTGAAGGAAGTGCCGTCTCGGGTCTTGAAATTTCAAAACCGCAAACACCTCGTGTCTTAGAAGTTCACGGCCAAACTTTTATGTTTGGGCCGAAAAATCTTCCAAAAACCGTGAACTCATGCATTAAGCATGAGTTTACTCCCCAAACTAGTCATTTTATGTTTACTCCCCAATCACCAAAAAGAGTAAACTCAAAAACACTCTCAAGTATCATCCAAGATTTAATTCAAGATCTTCAAACTGGTAAGTGTTCTAGCCATTTCAAGTTGGTATAAATCTTAATCTATTGATTGTACTTCTTTTCATCCATCCATTTTTGTGTTTTGATTAGATTTCCAAAAACACCAAGAACACACACTAAGTTTTCTTGGACTTTTAGCTCATTTCAAGCTTCCTTATAGTAAGTACTTCCATCCTTGAGTCTTATTAAGCTTGTATTACATGTTAGCATCAAAGAAAAGTCCCAAGAACACCAAGATCAAGGTATTCATGGTTTTGGGAGGCTCCCAAAACCGTAAACACCAAATATGGTTCAAAGTGGTGCCTTAGGGTGCCTAGATGCTTCACCATGCCTTAGGGACTTGTCTAGATTCATCCTTGATGAGTTTATCACACAAAAAGCACCAAAACCTTACATTTTTATGTGTTTACGGTATGGGGATCTCCCAAAACCGTAAACACCCCAAAAGGTGTATAAAAGTCCCATAAAAGACCCATGGTTATTCCTTATGTCTAAATCTAACCTAGACTATTGCCATGATTGAGCTAAGGACTTGAAAACCCCCAAATACCATAAACTTATGGGTTTATGGTAGTAAACTCAAAGGAAAATGGTAAAGAGACCGTAAACTCCATTTAGGAGTGAAATGGTGCCCTAGACCTTTCCAAAGGCCTAACCACCAAGTAGAAATGCTTCAAAGGACTTGTAAAACCTCAAAACAACATATGGTCATAAAGTGTAGGGTTTACGACCGTAAACCCTTGAGTTTACTACCGTAAACTCCTTGGGTAATGGTTATTAAAACCGTAAACTCCAAAGGAGTTTACCCTTGAACTCCAAACACTCTAGCTTTGCCTTACAAACACTTGGATGCAACCCTTGTGATCTTTAACACTTGAAACAAAGTGTTTTCATGTTTTAGAGTGTCCCAACTTAATTTATTAGTTATGAATTGGCTAATTAGTTATATATATGTTCATTATATGATAACTAGGCTCGTGCGTGTGTACAAGTCTCCATTTGTCACCTAGCACCGTATCCGACACTTCAATCCAATCCACTCACTGCAAGTGAGTTCACACCCCTTTAACTAACCTTTGAAATACTTTTAAATGATTTTATGGGGAGGGGAAATACAAGTTGAATACTTATAGTTATTACTTCAATCACATGTGATTAATAACAACAAAACCAATGATTTTCTTACTGTTCAAACTGTTTTGCTTCAACTGTTTTACAAACTCTTTTACTTATCAAACACTTTTACTTAAACTCTGTTATAATTATTATCAATTGCATGTCCATGTATGTATAGTTATATAAGCAATGTTTAAAAGGCTTAGGAAGGCCTGCCCGCCCTATTTCCTTTTCGCGCTTGAGATGTGGTCTGGTGGGATATCGGGTGTCCGTCCGAAGGTCGTTTAAATATTAGTTATATATCATGTGTACATATATAGTCATAAAAGGTCCTTCCAGTCAATTCAATACCCTTGGTTAGCAAGGGTATACTTCCATATTCATACGTACATGTTATATTACTAGTAAACTACAATAGGCGTAGTTTAGGGTTTTACTAATAATAATACATACTGATAAGAAACAAACATAATACATAGTGATGAGAAACAAACATTATACATAGTAATGAGAAACAAACATAATACATAGTGATGAGAAACAAACATAATACATAGTGATGAGAAACAAACATAATACATAGTGATGAGAAACAAACATAATACATAGTGATGAGAAACAAACATAATACATAGTGATGAGAAACAAACATTATACATAGCAATGAGAAACAAACATAATACATAGTGATGATAAACAAACATACAGGCTAGACAGAGGAAGAACACACAATATAGCTAGCACATACATTACATATACATTACATTCAGTTATGTGAGCTATTAAACGGGTCATGGCACTACCTGCCATGACCGTTTTTGTATCCAAAATCTCCTTAATTGGGGAGCGTATGAGTTTGCGTATAGATCTATACAGGATTGACTATTCTACACCTTGTTGCTTGCTATAGTGAATCGAGTATATCAACCCATAAAAGATATACTAACTATAAATACATTAGGATTAAAATACTCTGACTATGAGTTTATAATTTAAATATTTAAAATATTTAATTAAGTATACGTGCATGCATTCATACTAAAATCAATGTCACTAAGACAATACAAAAGTATTACTAACTTAGACACATATGGTCAACCCTGGGAAGATGTAGGCTGATCAACTACATTATCTGAGGAGTGACTAGCATGTGCCTAAGGATGGTTGTGAGGTTGCAACAAGTCTAAAAACTTACCAACACTACCACAATAAGAACAGTAGAACATAACATTAAACTTAAAATACTATAGGAGTATTCGGTATTACTATGATTATTTACCTAAGAACTAAAGGTCTTTATTAGTAAGCCCAAGTCAAGTATTGGGGTAACTGATAGAGATCACCTTATAATTATCTAGTTAGCTCGTCTATTAATTATTTCCTTACCCCTTTTTCTCGCATAGATATCATGGATGGATTTCATCATCATGATGACCCGTACTTTCCACCCAACGACAATGCTGGATGGCTTGAAGCAGAGTCCGATGATGAACATCAAATCCCTTTGGATGATCATCAAGCTGAAGGCTTCTCGGATGGATCTGAATCCGAGCCCAAAGTCAACAACCTACCTCAAGTAGGTCAAGCTCCGAATAACAACCCTCGACCCGCATTTCAAGGACCCACACCTCTATGGGCAACAAACTTGAATAACTAGAGCCATGAACAGGGTCAACCCATCCTCTACAATGGAGACAGAAGTTTCTACAACCTCACTGATGGAGGTTCTGTTGACAGAGTCCTACCCATCATGGTTAGTAGGATGTCTCGGAATACGATACTGGGTCAATCATCTATCAATCGAATCTTGGAGATTGATGCCAACACTGGTGTTAACACTGTCCACATTCGCTAGCTAGAGTCTACTCATGAAAGGGCTCTGGTTCGCAATGCAGCTCTTCAAAGGGAACTCACTGAAACGTGAGCTGAAGTCAGAGAACTTCGAGCTCAGCAAGCAAGAGCTGACAGGCGCATGAGGGACATAGAACGTCTCCTATCGGAATCAAGAACTCACTCTAGTAGTTCTCGTCGCCGATAGATTCTCATCAACTTCTCTCTTTTGGATATAAACTAGTTATGTAAACCTCTAGTCTAATTCCCTATCTTGGTAAATCGTAGGCCTATTAGGTCTTAGTTAGGTTGTAATTCTGTCAAAATTTTCCCATTTTGGTTGATGTAAGGCCTATTTCTGTTGGTCGTTTTATCTGAACTTATTACATCTGTAATTCCAGTAATATTGACAGGTACCTAATCTTATGAGAATTATTATCCAATTGTGAACATCTATTAGCACTAGGTTTCCATATGGAGAGTTAGCCCATGAGTCATTCTCATCAATTTGTCCATTAAATTCTTATCAATATTTTCATCTTCATAAACTATAGATCAAAGATGCCACCTCGCAGAAATCCGCAGAGAAACCTCAATAACGAAACACCACCTCCCCTACCTCCTCAACCACCTACTCCTCAGTTCGACATTGCAGCCTTAAATGCTGTTGTAGCTGTAGTTGTGGCCACAGCCATGGCTCAGTATCAATCATCTGGTTCCATCGGAAGAGGAACCCCTGTTCAGTCTATTTAGGTTAAAGCTCATGTGCACTCGAGAGAGTGCTCCTATAAGGACTTCACGAACTATAAGCCTTTGTCCTTTAAGGGGACTGGTAGAGTCATTGCCCTCTCGCAATGGTTCGAGATAACCAAATCGGTTTTCGAAATCTGCTCTTGTTCCGAAGAGAGCAAGGTGAAGTACGTTGCTTGCACCTTTGAAACCAAAGCCCTAACATGGTGGAACGGCCATGTTAAGTCACTATCTTTTATAGTGGCTAATGCTACGGGCTGGGATACTTTGAAAGACCTCATGATTGAGGAGTACTGCCCGAGGGACGAGATCCAAAAGCTGGAGGAAGAGCTATGGAGCCTAACCATGAAGGGCTCCAACGTAACCGCTTATATCGCCAGATTATGCGAATTGGTGGCTCTCTGTCCCAACATGGTTCATACAGAGGGAAAGAAGATTGAGCATTACATATGGGGACTGGTGCCACCGTACCAGGGAAATGTCTTGGCATCACACCCCACTACATTTGATAGTGCCAAGCGATTGGCACAACGACTCATAGACCATGGGGTTCGTACCCCGGCCGCAACAACAACTACCCTGGCTGTCTCAGAACCAGCAAGAATCGCTGACTCCAAGCGGAAGTTTTGGGATGACATGAAGAAAGCTAAGGCTGCCAAAAAGCAGCAGCTCGTGGCAGTACATGCTACGATAGCACCTGCCGCTGCTGCTCCGGTAAAGCAGTATTCTGGAAGTTTGCCAAAGTGCAACAAATGCAACTTCCATCACGTCGGCGCCTGCCGGGAAATGCAGTGTATGAACTGCAACAGGAAGGGGCACACTGACCGTTTCTGTAAAGCTCCGGCGAAACCAATCAACCAAGTCCCCGGTGCAGGAGTGGGCTAAGCTTACTACGGATGTGGCGAAGTAGGCCACTACAAAAGGAACTGTCCGAAGGCAGGGATTGCCGGTGGAGCAGCAAGAGTTCTGGCCATAGGCCATAAGGAAGCGGTTGCCAACCCCACAGTGGTCACCAGTACGTTCCTCCTAGATAATGCTTATGCATGCATTCTATTTGATAGTGGAGCGGAGAGGAGTTTCATGAACCGAAAATTTGCTCATTTACTTAAGCAAAAATCACGAGCACTTAATGAAACGTTCACTGTAGAAATGGCTAATGGGAAGAAAGAGAGCACTAACTGTATATTCATAGGGTGTACCCTAACTTTAGATAACCATTCATTTTCTATCGATCTCATGCCAATCTCAATTAAAAGTTCCGACGTCATTATTGGCATGGATTGGTTGAGTCGTCATCGTGCCGATATCATGTGTTACGAAAAGGCTGTTCGCCTAAATCTACCGTCTGGTGAAACCTTAATAGTTTATGGCGACAAACCCGACACGAACCTTCGTATCATCTCGAGCATCCAAGCTCGGAAATTCTTACGAAAGGAATGTACAACATTCCTTGCTCATGTGGTAGATGTGAGCCAAGAAACGAAGGACATTCAGAACATTCCAGTAGTACGCGACTTTCCCGACATCTTTCCAGAAGAACTCCCAGGATTACCTCCGCAACGTCAAGTCGAGTTCCGAATCGACTTAGTTCCAAGGGCTACCCCCGTAGCCAAATTGCCCTATCGTCTAGCACCTGCAGAGATGCAAGAATTGTCCTGTCAACTTAACAAACTGCTCAGCAAGGGCTTTACAAGACCAAGCTTCTCACCACGAGGAGCTCCAGTCTTGTTCGTCAAGAAGAAAGACGGATCGTTTCGTATGTGCATCGACTATAGGGAGCTCAACAAGCTGACAGTCAAAAATCGTTATCCTTTGCCTCGGATCGACGATTTGTTTGACCAACTCCAAGGGGCGAACTTATTTTCAAAAATCGACTTGAGATCCGGAATTCACCAACTACGAGTGCTAGGGGAGGATGTTCCAAAGACATCCTTCCGAACTCGTTATGCACACTACGAATTTATGGTGATGCCATTCGGATTAACAAACGCGCCCATAGTATTCATGGACTTAATGAACAGGGTGTGTCGTCCTTACTTGGATCAGTTCGTCATCGTTTTCATCGATGACATACTTATCTACTCTCGAAGCAAGGAGGAGCATAGTCAACATCTGCGACAAGTCCTCGAAACTTTGCGTTCGGAGAAGCTCTACGTGAAGTTCTCGAAATGCGAATTTTGGATTCGACGAGTCGAATTCTTAGGGCACGTGGTTAGCGAAGAAGGTATACACGTGAACCCTTCCAAAATCAAGGCCATTGAGAACTGGTAAGCACCAAACACACCTACAGAAATTGGTCAATTTCTAGGCCTCGCTGGCTATTATCGCAGGTTCATTCAGAACTTCTCCCGCATAGCGAAACCTCTTACAACACTGACCCAGAAGGGCGTGGCCTTTGACTGGGAAGAGAAACAGGAGAGAGCGTTCCAAACGCTCAAATGAGCCTTGTGCACCGCACCAATACTATCCCTTCCCGAAGGAATAGAAGACTTCGTTGTCTATTGCGATGCATCGAATCAAGGACTCGGATGTGTTTTGATGCAGCGAGGTAAGTTCATCGCCTATGCCTCGAGACAGCTGAAGACACATGAGGTCAACTACACGACCCACAATCTTGAACTAGGAGCAGTTGTATTTGCTCTGAAGATCTGGAGACATTACTTGTACGGAATGAAAAGCACTATCTTTACAGACCACAAGAGCTTACAACACATATTCGACCAGAAGGAGCTCAACATGAGACAACGACGGTGGGTCGAGCTACTAAGTGATTACGAATGCGAAATTTGTTATCATCCAGGTAAAGCCAACGTAGTAGCTGACGCCCTGATTCGGAAGGAATATTTTGGTCGTAGAGTCAAATCATTGACTATGAGTATCCATTCACACTTGTCCACACAAATTAAGGCAGCTCAGCTTGACGCTTTGAAGCCTGAAAATGTGGTGGGTGAATCCCTAAGAGGGATGGATAAGAACTTAGAGGTTAAGGTTGGCGGAGCTTATTATTTCATGGATCGAATCTGGACCCCGAAATTGGGTGGTTTTAGAGACTTGGTCATGAACGAGGCGCACAACACTCGTTATTCTGTGCACCCGGGATCAGATAAGATGTATCTGGACCTCAAAAAGTTATACTGGTGGCCTAATATGAAAGCAGAGATTGCTACCTTTGTAAGTAAATGCCTTACTTGCGCAAAGGTTAAGGTCGAGTACCAGAAGCCCTCCGGTTTACTACAACAGCCGAAGATACCAGAATGGAAGTGGGAGCGGATTACTATGGATTTCATAACCAAGTTACCCAAGACGACGGGTGGACTTGATTCCATATGGGTCATCGTCGATAGATTGACCAAGTCTGCACACTTCCTGCCGATCAAAGAAATAGACAAGATGGAGAAACTTACAAGAACTTACATTAGGGAGATTGTAAGACTGCACGGTGTTCCCTTATCCATTATCTAGGATAGAGATAGTAGGTTCACTTCAAGGTTCTGGCAGTCATTACAAAGTTCCCTAGGAACTAGGTTGGACATGAGTACAGCCTACCATCCGCAGACCGACGGACAAAATGAGAGAACTATCCAAACCTTGGAAGATATGTTGTGAGCCTATGTGATAGACTTCGGGAAAGCATGGGATACTTATTTACCCATTGTCGAATTTTCATATAACAACAGTTATCACACGAGCATAAAGGCTGCTCCATTCGAGGCCCTCTATGGCCGAAAGTGCAGATCTCCTCTGTGTTGGGCTGAGGTGGGTGATACCCAGTTAGCTAAAGGACGAGTTCCTGAAAGCACTCTCACAGGTCCGGAAATCATACGGGAAACGATGGAGAAGATCATTTAGATCCGTGAACGATTGAAAGCTTCCAGAGACCGACAGAAAAGCTACGCTTATAAGCGAAGGAAACCGTTGGAATTCCAAATGGGTGACCGTGTTCTATTGAAGGTCTCACGCTGGAAGGGCTTGATACGCTTCAGAAAGCGTGGAAAGCTAAATCCAAGGTACATAGGGCCTTTCGAGATTCTCGCAAGAATCGGTCCTGTAGTTTACAAACTTAACTTACCGCGCAAACTCAGTAACATACATTCTACCTTCCACGTATCGAACTTGAAAAAGTGTCTTTCCGACGAGACTCTTGTTATTCCACTCAATGATATCGAAATCAACGAGAGCCTCAACTTCGTGGAGGAACCAGTAGAGATCATGGACCGGGAGGTAAAGCAGACGAAGCAAAGTCGCATCCCGATTGCGAAGGTTCGCTGGAACGCCAAGCGAGGACCGGAATTCACTTGGGAGCGTGAGGATCAGATGAAACTGAAATATCCTCATCTTTTTGCTTAGTTATTTGTAACTACTTTATTTGTCTAGACTTTAATTTCGGGACGAAATTCCCTTTAACAGGGGGATGATGTGACAACCCGGAATTTTCATTCGGTCAAACCCTAAAAGTCAATCACTTCAATTTATAAGTCAATTACCTTATTACTTATTTTTAGCAAATTTAAAGTTCGTTTGATTATTTTAATATCATTCTTTAAACGAACGGGTGAAAGGAAGTGTCGTCTCGGGTCTTGAAATTTCAAAACCGCAAACACCTCGTGTCTTAGAGGTTCACGGCCAAACTTTTATGTTTGGGCCGAAAAATCTTCCAAAAACCGTGAACTCATGCATTAAGCATGAGTTTACTCCCTAAACTAGTCATTTTATGTTTACTCCCCAATCACCAAAAAGAGTAAACTCAAAAACACTCTCAAGTATCATCCAAGATTTAATTCAAGATCTTCAAACTTGTAAGTGTTCTAGCCATTTCAAGTTGGTATAAATCTTAATCTAGTGATTGTACTTCTTTTCATCCATCCATTTTTGTGTTTTGATTAGATTTCCAAAAACACCAAGAACACACACTAAGTGTTCTTCGACTTTTAGCTCATTTCAAGCTTCCTTATAGTAAGTACTTCCATCCTTGAGTCTTATTAAGCTTGTATTACATGTTAGCATCAAAGAAAAGTCCCAAGAACACCAAGATCAAGGTGTTCATGGTTTTGGGAGGCTCCCAAAACCGTAAACACCAAATATGGTGCAAAGTGGTGCCTTAGGGTGCCTAGATGCTTCACCATGCCTTAGGGACTTGTCTAGATTCATCCTTGATGAGTTTATCACACAAAAAGCACCAAAACCTTACATTTTTATGTGTTTACGGTATGGGGATCTCCCAAAACCGTAAACACCCCAAAAGGTGTATAAAAGTCCCATAAAAGTCCCATGGTTATTCCTTATGTCTAAATCTAACCTAGACTATTGCCATGATTGAGCTAAGGACTTGAAAACCCCCAAATACCATAAACTTATGGGTTTAAGGTAGTAAACTCATGAGTTTAAGGTAGTAAACTTAAAGGAAAATGGTAAAGGGAACGTAAACTCCATTTAGGAGTGAAATGGTGTCCTAGACCTTTCCAGAGGCCTAACCACCAAGTAGAAATGCTTCAAAGGACTTGTGAAACCTCAAAACAACATATGGTCATAAAGTGTAGAGTTTACGACCGTAAACCCTTGAGTTTACTGCCGTAAACTCCTTAGGTAATGGTCATTAAAACCATAAACTCCAAAAGAGTTTACCCTTGAACTCCAAACACTCTAGCTTTGCCCTACAAACACTTGGATGCAACCCTTGTGATCTTTAACACTTGAAACAAAGTGTTTTCATGTTTTAGAGTGTCCCAACTTAATTTATTAGTTATGAATCGGCTAATTAGTTATATATATGTTCATTATATGATAACTAGGCTCGTGCGTGCGTACAAGTCTCCATTTGTTACCTAGCACCATATCCGATAATTCAATCCAATCCACTCACTGCAAGTGAGTTCATACCCCTTTAACTAACCTTTGAAATACTTCTAAATGTTTTAAATGCTTTTATGGGGGGGGGGGGATACAAGTTGAATACTTATAGTTATTACTTCAATCACAGGTGATTAATAACTACAAAACCAGTGATTTTCTTACTATTCAAACTGTTTATCAAACTGTTTTGCTTCAACTATTTTACAAACGCTTTTACTTATCAAACTCTTTTACTTAAACTTTGTTATACTTATTATCAATTGCATGTCCATGTACGTATAGTTATATAAGCAATGTTTAAAAGGTTTAGGAAGGCCTGCTCGCCCTATTTCCTTTTCGCGCTTGAGATGTGGTCTGGTGGGATATCAGGTGTCCGTCCGAAGGTCGTTTAAATCTTAGTTATATATCATGTGTACATATATAGTCATAAAAGGTCCTTCCAGTCAATTCAATACCCTTGGTTAGAAGTTATACTTCCATATTCATACGTACAAGTTATATTACTAGTAAACTACAATAGGCGTAGTTTAGGGTTTTACTAATAATAATACATAGTGATGAGAAACAAACATAATACATAGTGATGAGAAACAAACATTATACATAGTAATGAGAAACAAACATAATACATAGTGATGATAAACAAACATAATACATAGTTGTGACAACCCGAAATTTCCATTTGTAGGAACACCATCTATTCAATAGAAGCTAGTTCAATTTCAGTGATTTTCATACTTTTCCGAACAAGTCTGTGTACATTAGGGTTTATGTTTTAGGAGATATCAGAAGGGTGGATGCTCCTGGTTTTGTGAAATTTGCGCATTTCAAGTTTCATAATGTTACAGTCCAATATCTGGAATAAAAATATTTTCTGCCAAAATATTCCAGGACTATAAATAGTTTTATGAATTAAATTAATTCATTATTCACAATTCCAAATAGAGAAAAGCCATATTCTCTCTGACGGATCTTCGGGTTTTCATCCCAGATTGTGAGTCTACTTTACTAAATGTGTTTCAATACTTGTTAGATGCTTTATAACACCAATTACATGTTTAGATTACAAGATCCGGGAGTTTACCGCCCAAGAACGTTCTTGGGGACTAAACTCCAAAATGGAGCTTTAAGGCTTCCTAGACCCATTCCCATGTTAGGCAACTTATTAAGAACCTTGTGTATGATCTTTATAGACTAGAAAGCATCCAAAATCATCAAGTAATAGGAGTTTACGGCCAAGAACTTCTCTTGGTCCGTAAATCCCTTTTCAAGGGCATTTAGTGCCCTAAACCACCCTTAATGCTTAAGGACTTTAACCCTCAAATGCTTGTGCCTATTTTGGACATCAAAACACTTCAAAATCATAAGTTTATAGGAGTTTACGGCCAAGAACCTCTCTTGGGCCGTAAACCCCTTTTCCAAGGGCTAAATACCCCTTGAATCAACCTTTGAAATGATTTTAAATGTTTTAAATACTTTATGGGGGGGGGATACAAGTCAAATAGTTATAGTTATTGCTTCAATCACATGTGATTGCATTTAATCACATGTGATTAGTAACTAGGAAAACAACGATTTTTACCACTGTTCAAACTGTTTATCAAACTGCTTTACTTTGAAATGTTTTACAAACTCTTTTACTATCCAAACTTATTTATAGACTGTGATTCAAACAAATGCTTCTTATACTTAAACTGTTTTATCAACTTATGCCTTCAAATTGTTTTATAGATCGACATCAAGTCGATCTTCTCTTGAAATTATATTTATGCTTCAAATGTCTTATGAAAACTTATTTATGATTTTATATATTCAATTGCATGCCCATATATGTATAGATATATAAATAATGTTTAAAGGGCTTAGGAAGGCCATCCGCCCTATTTCCTTTTTCTCGATTTGGATGTGGTCTGGTGGGATTTCGGGTGACCATCCGAAGGTTGTTTCCATATTACTTATATATCATATATACATGTATAGACATAAAAGTACTTCCATATTGATACTTATCAGTACATCAATAGTTAGTTACCATCGGGGTAACACAAGTACATATACAACTATACTAGAAACGAGTACATATACAGCTATACTAGAAACAAATACATATACAGCTATACTAGAAACAAGTACATATACAGCTATACCAGAACCATGTACATATATAGTTATACTAGAAACATGAACATACACAACTATACTAGAAACATGTACATATACATCTATACTAGAAACAGGACATATACAACTATACTAGAACAAGAAACATTACATATACATGAATACGTTAACAATTATGATCCACTGTGTCGGAGCATGCCTTAAATGTCATGGCCCGAGTTGTAGCCAGAATTCTCTTGGAGGGAGAGCGTGAGTTTGCGTATAGATCTATACTGGATTGACTATCCTACACCTTGCTGCTAGCTACAGCCGGACCTGCAGGTCGGCGGGTGCCAAACGTCATTTCTTTTTATTACGACCATTCATTATGTCGTTGTTACCAGTCGATATCATGGTGCAATTTATCACAATATACCTTAATATAAATCCGGTTTAAGGTAGTAGTAATTAGTACAACAGTAGTTCTTATTATACAAAACTACAGTACTACAATGATTTACCCATTACATATTTTAGTGATAATCTCACTTAAGCATTAATGTACAAACTATATTTTATTAAATGATAGTTATACTTGGGTAATTACACACTTTTACAATAGACGAGTTTACAAAACAGTTAAGCCTTGGTAGAAGGTTGCTTTAATAGAAAATATAGGATTTTCTGAGGGATTCAAACTTTTACAAACACTTTCAAACACTTACTTACATTTTTACAAACTTATACATTGAGACAGGTTCAAACGTTTTTGACGACAAACATTGACACTAAAATACTTATGAACTCACCAGCTTAATGCTGATAAACTCTTTTAAAATAACTTGTATTCTCAGGTCACCAGTAGACAGGTACCGAGGCCAGCTTTTGAGAAGATGGAGTGCATTCAAGACTCATCTCATATTATTTTGTGTTACATTATTTTTGGTGTCTATAACTGTACAGAACACTTGTATTAAAATTATATATTTAATGCAATGGATGATGTTGTTTGCTTATTTACATCTACTGTGTTGTAATACTATACATGACGTCCTCCGCCCCAGAACGTTTCCGCCGTTCTTGGTTTTGGGGTGTGACAGATTGGTATCAGAGCATTGTTTATAGTGAATCAAGTATATCAACCCATAAAAGATATACTAATCTATAAACCCAAATGGGATTAAAACACTCTGACCAAGAGTCTATACTTTAAATAATAAAATATTTAATTAAGTATACTAGTCTGCATTCATACTAAAATCAGTGTCACAATGACAAGAACAAAAGTATTACGATTGTTAAATATCACAAGTGAGCTCGGGGATGTATGGTCAGTCCTGGGAATGGCATAGCCTGATCAACTATGCTGGTCCTAGGAGTGATTAGCATATGCCCTAGAATGGTTGTGATATGTTAACAAGTCTAAAAACTTACCAACACTACCACAAGAAGATCAGTAGAACTTAAACTTAAAATACAATAGGTGTATTTTGTACTACTAGTTACACGTATACTATATTCTCATACCTCTCTTCTCGCGTAGATCTAAATGGCTGGATTCCATCATGGCGACCCGTACTTTCCAAATGAAGGCAATGCCGGGTGGATCGATGAAGAGCCCGAAGATGAGCATCCAATCCCTTTGGATGATCACCTCGCAGAAGGCTTTTCTGATGGATCCGACTCCGAGCCTGAAGTCAACAACCTACCGCTTGTAGGTCAAGCCCCGAACAACAACCCTCGACCATGGAGTCAAGCGTTTGGCACAAAGACTCATTGACCATGGAGTCAAGACCCCTGCAACCACAACCACCCTAGCCATCCCAGAACCCTCCAAACCCGCTGGCACCAAGCGGAAGTTCTGGGATGAGAAGAAGAAGCAGCGAGCTTCAAAGAAACAACAAATCGTGGCAGTACATGCTGCGGTAACCCCTACTGCCGCTACTGCACCGGTGAGTCGGTATGTTGGAAGTTTGCCCAAGTGCAACAAATGCAACTTCCACCACAACGGCGCCTGCCGTGAAATGCAGTGTTCTAACTGCAACAGAAAAGGACACACCGTCCGATTCTGTAAGTTCCCGGCACAACCGATCTCCCAAGTTCCTGGCTCGGGCGCGAGCCCAACTTGCTATGGATGTGGCGAAACATGCCACTTTAAAAGGGACTGCCCCAAGGCGAGGAATACTGGAGGAGCAAGGAGGATACTAGCTATAGGCCACGGGGAAGCAGTTGTTGACCCGACAGTGGTGACTGGTACGTTCCTCCTTGATAACTCCTATGCATGCATTCTGTTCGATAGTGGAGCGGAGCGAAGCTTCGTAAACCACAAATTTGCTCGCATGCTTAAGCAACAACCACACGCACTTAATGAACAATTCACACTAGAAATGGCCAATGGGAAAACTGAAAGTACTAATAGCATATACTTAGGTTGTCTTCTAACCTTAGATAACCATTCATTCCCAATCGACCTTATGCCGGTCTCAATAAAAAGTTTCGACGTTATTATCGGCATGGAACTCGCGTATCTCTGTGGAGTGTTTACAGAGGATGTGTCTCCAATTATTAAGATTAACGAATTTACAAGTAATAACGCGTAAAATCCTGTTTTAAATTCTAATTACAAGGGCGGTCCTCCACTCGCGTATCTCTGTGGAGTGTTACCGAGGACAAAACAAATGTACTAAACTAATGCTTTTAACAGTATTAAAGTGGAAAAATCATGTAAGAAACATATATTATAACAATATATAGTAAGATTTGAAAACTAATTCTGCAAGTCAAACAAGGCTAATACGGTTTTGATTGTTAAAAGCATGTGGAATATGAAACATTTCAAATGAAATAATAAGTTTGAGTACAAGCTATCCTTGTACTTTTGCTTGTATTCCCCCCCTAAAAACATTGAAAAACGCGGAAAAAGGTGTAGGGGTATGAACTCACCAGTCGCGTAATGTGTCGGTTTGGATGCTAAACGTCAGTTCGGGGCTTGAATACATGCGAGATTCCTATGTAATATGCAAAGATACACATTTGTATCTAATTAGGCTTTGAACTACTATTTAATTGAGAATATACACTCCGAGACGCGAAAACACTCTATTTTAAGTGTTAGGAGTGACCCGGGTGACATCTATGGACGTGTATGGCTTGGATATGGAGTTTACTCTTCAAGAGTAAACTCCTAAGGGAGTTTATGGCCCTAATGACCTACTACCCATGAGTTTACAACCGTAAACTCATGGTGGGGTGTTCTATGGTGCTAAATGGTCTTATATCACTTGGGAAAATTTGCTAGGATCAAATCTAGGGTATAGGAATGGATTAAACCAACATATGGACCATCTAATGGAGTTTACGGCAGTAAACTAAGAGTTTACGGCCGTAAGCTCCCCCACACACCTTCCTTTGATGTTTTGGTGGTCCTAGGTCATTTACAAGTGTTTCTAGCTAAATCTACAAGCCATGGAATGAATTTAAGACACCAATTGACCCATTTATAGGAGTTTACGGCCCAGGAACCCATCCTTGGGGGTTTATGGCCGTGAACTCCTAAGGGAGTAGTTTTTAGCATGTTTAAGGCCCTTAACTTGATTGTGGCTGCTTCTAGACTTTATTCCAAGGCTTATGGTGTGTTTAAGTGGCATCTTAACACTTTAAAATGAGTTTACTCCCCATGAATTGGTGTTTACGGTCCAAGCATGTGATATGGCCATAAAATCATGTTTACACTCTAAATGATGAGTTCAAGGTGTTCTAAGTCCAGTTTGGTAAGCCCCTAAGTCATATCTAAGCTCTAAAGGTGGTTTGGAAGTGTTTTAAGGCTCAAAAACCCCTTTTGCATGTGTTCACGGCCTAAGGCTGTTCCAGGGTCGTAAACACATGTTTATGGTCCTATTTCATATATTAATCACGAATTTGAAGGCTAAGGATGTTATACTATGAGCTAGGATTGTTACCTTGAAGATTTGGAGCTTGAATTTGATGATTTTGGACCTAGAAGATTGGAGGAGAGAGAGTAGAGAGAGAGTGGAAAAGGCTTCAAATGAGGCTCTCTCTCAACTTTATATATGCTTAAAGTTTGAGACACGGTGGAATTCTACCTGATGCTGATGTTAAGCGAGGCTTTTGGTCGCACCCGATTAAGTTGTTGTAACCCGATATGGTTGAAACTAAAATTTTTCTAATTACTAAATTGGGGCGTTTTCATGAGTTTCTAATGTGTTTGGACAACCATTAAGTCATAATAGCAAACTCAAAATTAATGACTTAATTTAGAAACGAAATGGAAACAATTCAAAACAACGAATTTTTAATGACGGAACGGGTTATGATGACGAAACGAACTTCGGGTTGTCACATCAAGATTAAGTCTATTAGGGTTATGTTAGCCATAGCTGCATTTCATGACTATGAAATATGGCAAATGGATGTCAAAACCGCTTTCCTTAATGGAAAGTTGACTGAAGATGTTTACATGAGTTAGCCAGAAGGTTTTGTCAGTAACGAGTACCCTAATAGAGTGTATAAGCTTGAGAAATCCATTTATGGATTAAAGCAAGCACCTCGCAGATGGAATGTTTGCTTTGATGAGAAAGTCAAGGAATTTGGCTTTTCTAGGAGTGAAGATGAATCTTGTGTGTATGTCAAGGCTAGTGGGAGTATAGTTAGCTTTTTGGTATTGTATGTGGATGACATACTACTCATAGGAAATGACATCCCAACTCTATAGGAAGTTAAGTCCTGGCTTCTGAAGTGTTTCTCTATGAAGGACCTAGGAGAAGCTGCCTATATTCTAGGGATAAGGATTTGGAGAGACCGGAGTAAAAGACTAATTGGACTTAGTCAAAGTACCTACTTGGACAAGGTGTTGAAGAGATTCAACATGCAGAACTCCAAGAAAGGAGAGTTACCCATCCAGAGTAACACCAGATTGAGTATGACACAAAGCCTTAGTACTGAGGCTGAGATAGCAGAAATTAGTCGAGTGCCTTATGCTTCGACAGTAGGCTCGATCATGTATGCTATGACCTGTACTCGACCTGATGTAGCCTTTGCCTTGAGCATGGTTAGCAGGTATCAGGGGAACCCTGGCAAGGCTCACTGGATTGCGGTAAAGAATGTCCTCAAGTACCTACGAAGGACTAAGGACTGGGTCCTTACCCTCGGTGGGAGTGATGACTTGAGAGTTGTAGGGTATTATGATGCTGGTTTCCAGACTGATAGGGATAATTTCCGCTCTCAGTCGGGCTGGGTCTTCACCCTAAACGGAGGAGCAATCACTTGGAAGAGTTCCAAGCAGGAGACAATGGCTGATTCTACTTGTGAATCAGAGTATATAGCAGCGAGCGAGGCAGCAAAGGAGGCTATATGGATGAAGAACTTCATAAGAGACCTTGGAGTAGTACCAGCTATAAAGGAGCCCATGGAAATTTTCTGTGATAGTGAAAGTGCTGTTGCCTTAGCCAAGGAACCAAGGGATCACAGGAGATCCATACACATCGACAGAAAATATCATTTTATCAGACATCGCATAGAAGAAGGAATCATTGTGGCAAAGAGGGTATCATCAGATGAGAACCCAACAGATCCCCTCACGAAGGGACTGGGTAGGGTTAAGCATCTCTAGCATGCTCGGAGCATAGGGCTGAAGGATGATATAAGTTTTAGTAGTTAGATAAATTATGAAATTTGTAAAGTGTAATTGACATTTGATGATGAATAAAAGTTGTGTTTATTCATGAGTAAAGTGTTGTTATCTTTTGTCAATCGTTTACTATATTTCTTTTGCATGTTTTGACTTCCAGAATAATTATGTTTGGTATATCATATTATTCGAACCTCCACAGTCGGTCATATGTTAGAAGTAGGTATGAATCAAGACTGTCACGATTGGTTGCATAGGTCTAAGGTGTTAGACATGGCTACAACAATCATGAGTGCTCATAAGTTCTGAGTATTGGAATCAACCCACGCTCACTGGAATCACTTCATGGAATTTATCTCGAGTGATCATGAGACGATAATATCATATAAGTCCTCAAACCTAGAGATATGATTTGTTACTTACGAGTTGGTTATGCATTGATTGTACGAAAACACATTGGTAACTCGATGTTATAAAACGTGCTTTTGTGTATAATTCAATGAGTGGTAGAACAAACATATGAGTCGAAGTTTATCTGTTCCTTCCTGGATTAGAAGCTGATATCTGGGCCCCTCGATGATTTTGTTTTGACCTATGTACCGGGCCCGGTCAGAACTAAGTTGATGTGTTCAATTAAGTTCTTTGTCAAACAAATCAGGAATCGGAAAACAAACTGCCGGGCAATAAGTAGGAAATTGTTCCATGTAATTGTCCGGCTGATATCTAGAACAGAGGATTATATGATCACTTATCTTAAATGGCGTATCAACATCTTCTCAGTTCCCGAGAGACCTTGAAAGAGCTACGATTGTCAATCGGTTCCTGAAGTATTGCAGTTATAGTTATTAGACTTATCCAAGTGGGAGACTGTTGGATAAGGTGTTTAAGTACATAACTATTTCTGATAAGTACTTGACCCGACCTGGCAAGGTCCATTTGGGTTGCATGGCACCATGCAATTGAATAAACTAAATGAGAGAAGTAACACATATGGTTTATTAATATATTATAAGTTCTAATATATTAAATAATATTATTAGTTTTGACCAAGAACTAATTTAGAATTAATTAAGTGATCAAAAGATAACTAATTAAATATATGGGTAGATTATATAAATCTTCCATATCTTATATAGTGGGCTAAGAGGCTCCATGGAATATCAAGTTGGGTTCCACCCATAGGATGCTCCATGGAGTTAACTCATGGATCAAGAAATGAAGTCATGTTACATTAGGGTTTACCTAATGCAACACACTATATAAGCAATGTGTTTCTCCCCAAAATCGGTAACACTATGAAACAAGAGGGCTTGGCCGATTTTGCATGTGTTCGAGCATTCTCTCAAGTTTATTCTTTGCATTCGGTGTTGTGTGAAGCATTTGAGGCATCACACTTGAGGTGCTAGGTTCACAAGGTTTCAAGGAACACTTTCAACAACAAGGTATGTAGTTCTATCTTTTATACAAAGAAAATTGTACCCCATGTATGCTAGATAGGTTCATAACCTTGGAAAAACAACTTTGCATGATTATTAGACAAACATAGATCCAAGGTTATTAGGGTTGCATGTACACTTAGGAAGTGTTAGAATGCTCAAAACCCATCACTTTTTTGTGTATTGTGCTGTGAGTTTTGTGGGTTTGTTGGGTTTTTTCTTAAAGCTTGGCCAATGGACTGAGGGTTTTTTTAAGGGCCTTACCCTTTGCTTAGGTATTTATGATATTTGGGGTTTTTGGTGTTGCAAGGGGATGAAGTTACCTTTTTTCCCTCTTTCAATAAGTCTTTGGGCTAGCTATAAGAATATTAGGATTTTTTGGGTTTTTGGGTGGTTAATTTTGGTTATTAGAAAGTGGCTTGGTAGTTGGTTATGGATAGGTTAGTTAGTTTTGTATTTTATTTGACTTTTTTTGTTACTATTTGCTGTTGTATTCTTTTATTCTTTTTATTAAAGTTTGCTGAGCTTTGGCTCTTTCAAAAAAAAATCAAACAATGCTCATCAAAGCTTTGCTTCAATTTCATAGACTTCTATTACAGAAATCAAGAATTAAACGATGCTCGTCAAAGATTTGCTAAATTACATAGACTTCTAATGCGGAACTCAAGAATGAAACAATGCTCGTCAAAACTTTGCTTAAACTGCGTAGGCTTCTATTGTGGAAGTCAAGGATAAAGAAATGATAATCAAAGCATTGCTAAATTGCAAAGACTACTTCTATTGTAGAACTCAAGAATTAAACAATGTTCATCAAAGCTTTGCTAAATAGCATAGACTTCTAATGTGGAACTCAAGAAATAAACAATGCTCATCAAAGCATTGCTTAAATTACATAGACTTCTATTGTGGAACTCAAGAATTTTACAATGCTCATCAAAGCTTTGCTAAATTGCGAAGATGACATCCGTTGTGGAACTCAAGAATTAAACAATGATCATCAAAACTTTGCTAAATTCCATAGACTTCTAATGTTGAACTCAAGAATGAAACAATGCTAATCAAAGCTTTGGTTAATTTGCATACACTTCTATTGGAAGTCAAGAATTAAAAAATGATCATTAAAGCTTTGCTAAATTGCAAAGACTACTTCTATTGTGGAACTCAAAAATTAAACAATGCTCATCAATGCTTTGCTAAATTGCATAGACTTCCAATGTGGAACCCAAGAATGAAACAATCCTCATCAAAGCTTTGCTAAATTGCATAGATTTCTATTATGGAACTCAAGTATTAAACAATGTTGATCAAAACATTGCTAAATTGCATAGACTTCTAAAGTGGAACCCAAGAATGAAACAATGCTCATCAAAGCTTCGCTAAATTGCAGAGACTTTTATTATGGAAATCAAGAATCAAACAATGCTTATCAAAGCTTTTCTTAAGTTACATAGACTTCTATTGTGGAAATCAAGAATTAAACGATGCTCATCAAAGCTTTGCTAAATTACATAGACTTCTAATGTGGAACTCAAGATTGAAACAATGCTCGTCAAAGCTTTGCTTAAACTGCATAGACTTCTATTGTGGAAGTCAAGAATAAAGAAATGCTCATCAAAGCTTTGCTAAATTGCGAAGACTACTTCTATTGTGGAACTCTCACAATGCTCATCAAAGCTTTGCTAAATTGCATAGACTTCTCATGTGGAACTCAAGAAATAAACAATGGTCATCAAAGCATTGCTTATACTGCAAAGACTTCTATTATGGAACTTAAGAATTTTACAATGCTCGTCAAAGTTTTGCTAAATTGCAAAGATGACATCTATTGTGCAACTCAAGAATTAAACAATGATCATCCAAACTTTGCTAAATTCCATAGACTTCTAATGTTGAACTCAAGAATGAAACAATGCTCATCAAAGCATTGCTTAAAATACATACACTTCTGTTGTGGAAATCAAGAATTAAACGATGTTCATTAAAGCTTTGCTAAATTGCAAAGACTACTTCTATTGTGGAACTCAATAATTAAACAATGCTTATTAATGCTTTGTTAAGTTGCATAGACTTCCAATGTGGAGCCCAAGAATGAAACAATCCTCATCAAAGCTTTGCTAAATTGCATAGACTTCTATTGTGGAACTCAATAATCAAACAATTTTCATCAACGCTTTTCTTAAATTTCATAGACTTCTATTGTGGAACTCAAGAATTAAATGATGCTCATCAAAGCTTTGCTAAATTGCATAAACTTCTACTGCGGAACTCAAAAATTAAACAATGCTCATCAAACCTTTTCTAAATTGCATAGAATTCTAATGTAGAACTCAATAATGAAACAATGCTCATAAAAGCTTTGCTGAAATATAGACTTTTGTTGTGGAACTCAAGAATTAAACAATGCTCTTCGAAGCTTTGCTAAATTGCGAAGACGACTTTTATTGTGGAACTCAAGAATTAAACAATGGTTATCAAAGCTTTGTTAAATTGCATTGACTTCTAATGTGGAACTAAATAATGAAATAATGCTCATCAAAGCTTTGCTTAAATTGCATAGACTTCTATTGTGGAACTCAAGAAATAAACAATGCTCATCAAAGCTTTGCTAAATTGCAAAGACTAGTTCTATTGTGGAACTCAAGAATTAAACAATGTTCATCAATGCGTTGCTAAATTGCATAGACTTCTAAGGTGGAACCTAAGAATACAACAATGGCATCAAAGCTTTGCTAAATTGCATAGACTTTTATTGTGGAACTCAAGAATCAAACAATGCTCATCAAATTTTTTCTTAAATTGCATAGACTTCTGATTTGGAACTCACGAATTAAAAGCTGCTCATCAAAGCTTTGCTAAATTGCATAGATTTCTATTGTGGAACTCAAGTATTAAACAATGCTTATCAAAACATGCTAGATTGCATAGACGTCTAATGTGGAACTCAAGAATGAAACAATGTTCGTCAAAATTTTGCTTAAACTGCATAGACTTCTATTGTGGAAGTCAAGAATAAAGTAATGCTCATCAAAGGTTTGCTAAATTGCGAAGACTACTTCTATTGTGGAACTCAAGATTTAAACAATGCTCATCAAAGCTTTGTTAAATTGCATAGACTTCTAATGTGGAACTCAAGAAATAAACAATGCTCATCAAAGCATTGCTTACATTGCATAGACTTCTATTGTGGAACTCAAGAATTATACAATGCTCATCAAAGCTTTGCTAAATTGCGAAGACGACATCTGTTAGGGAACTCAAGAATTAAACAATGATCATCAAAACTTTGCGAAATTCGATAGACTTCTAATGTTGAACTCAAGAATGAAGCAATGTTCATCAAAGCTTTGCTTAAATTGCATACACTTCTATTGTGGAACTCAAGAATAAAACAATGTTCATTAAAGCTTTGCTAAATTGCAAAGACTACTTCTATTGTGGAACTCAAAATTAAACAATGTTCATCAATGCTTTGCTAAATTGCATAGACTTCCAATGTGGAACCCAAGAATGAAACAATCCTCATCAAAGCTTTGTTAAATTGCATAGACTTCTATTGTGGAACTCAAAATTCAAAAAATTCTCATCAAAGCTTTGCTGAAATTGTATAGACTTCTGTTGCGGAACTCAAGAATTAAACAATGCTCTTCGAAACTTTGCTAAATTGCGAAGACGACTTTTATTGTGGAACTTAAGAATTAAACAATGGTTATCAAAACATTGTTAAATTGCATTGACTTCTAATGTGGAACTAAAGAATTAAATAATGCTCATCAAAGCTTTACTTAAATTGCATAGACTTTTATTGTGGAACTCAAGAATTAAAAAATGCTCATCAAAGCTTTGCTAAATTGCAAAGACTACTTCTATTGTGGAACTCATGAATTAAACAATGCTCATCAATTCTTTGCTAAATTGCATAGACATCTAAGGTGGAACCCAAGAATGAAACAATGCGTCACACCCCGAAACCGAAGGCGGAAACGTCTCGGGGCGGAGGTGACTTCATGTGAATATCATAACCAATGTACATAATAAGCGAAGTAAAACACAAAACATTACATTACATAGATTTCATTACATCAGTTAAAAAGTTAAGTAGTACAAGTTTATAGATACATAAGTTTAAACAAAAGAAAGACGTGACTTCCATTCGCTCCGTCTTCAGCAAAAGGACGCGGGGTACCTGTCTAAGGAGAACCTGAGAATACAAGCAGTTTGAAAATCAGCATAAAGCTGGTGAGTTCATAAGCGATTTGATTTTATGAAAATGTACGAGATTCCTTTTGTGTTTTCTGAAAAAGTTACGACCCAAGAAAATCCTCTATTTTCTTAAAAGTAAAGTTTAGTTGTTCTGTTATGTTACACGGTTCTGGTTATGAATTGTGATTACCCCAGGAAAATCCTATATTTTCCTAATGTGAAAGATGTGTACTGAAAATCTGATTAACTTTGTGAAGTGTATGTTTGTTTACCAACCCAAAAATGTAATGTAAAAGATGTACACTGAAAACATGGTTGTTCTTATGAAATGTAAAGTTTAGTTATCTGCAAATGTTACACGTTTCTGGTTATGTATGAGTGTCTTTCCCAGGAAAATCCCATATTTTCCTCAATGTTTGTTACCAATTGTGAAAGATGTATTCTGAAAACTTGGTTATCTTGTGAAATGTAATAGTTTTTAACACATATATAAAACTAATATTAACAAAGTAAATTAATTACTTTATCCATTATTACTATTAAATAAGTCTCTGTTATCCTAATTGCGAGTTCCATAACCATACAATAGACTAGATATGGCAATAAGTAGTCCACATCACCTTATGACTTTCGTCACCCTTGAACCATTTCGGTTCGGCTGTAGCTAGCAGCCAGGTGCGGGGTAGTCAGCCCCGTATAGATCTATACACTCAAGTCACGCTCCCTATCTAAGAGATTCTGGCTACGGGAACGGTCCTCCACTCGCGTATCTCTGTGGAGTGTTCACCGAGGACGTGTCTCCAATTATATAGGATTAACAATTTACAAGTAATAATGCTAAAAGTCTTATTCTATGTTCTTTTATAAAGACGATCCTCCACTCGCGTATCTCTGTGGAGTGTTCACCGAGGACAAAACATATAAACTAATCTAATGCTTTTAAAAAAAACATTATAGTACAAATCACTTGTGAAATATATAATATAACATTATATAATTAGATATGAAATCGGTTTGTAACTGGTTCTACAAGTTTAACAGTTGATTAATACAATTTAAATTGTTAAAAGCAAGTGAGATATGAAACATTTCTAATGAAATAAAAACGTTTAAGTACAAGATATTCTTGTACTTTTGCTTGTATTCCCCCCCCCCCCCCTGAAAACATTGTAAAACCATTGAAAAAGAGTAGGGGTATGAACTCACTGATCGCGGAATGTGACGACTATGATGCTAAACGTTGAATCGAGGCTTGAATACGAGCGAGGTTCCTATGTAATATTAAATAATACACAGATATATCTAATTAGATTTAAATTACTAATTAGATACAGTTAAACATTCCAAGACGTGAAATCACTTCAAAATAGGCGTTTGGAGTGACCCGGGTGACTTTTCTGGATATGGAGTTTTACTCTTAAGGAGTGTTTACGGCCTTATACACCCATCCCCATGAGTTTACGGCCGTAAACTCATGGTGGGTGTTCTTATGTACTAAATGGCCTTAAATCAAATGAGGGGTGATGCTAGGTTTGGTTCTAGGGCATTTGAAAGGGGCTAAATCAAATATATGGACTAATAGATGAGTTTACGGCAGTAAACTAAGTGTTTACGGCCGTAAACTCTCACCCACAACATTCTTAAGTATTTTGAAGGCCAAAGACTTATCACAAATGATTCAACTCAATTTTACAAGACTTGGGGTGAATTTAGGGCATCAAATGACACACTTCTAGGAGTTTACGGCCCTGGAGCATATGCTATGGCCGTAAATCTCAATTAGAGGGTTTTTGATATGTTTAAGGCCCCTAAATGATTTTTGGTTGGTTCTAGGATTTATTCCAAGGTTTATGAGGCGTGTAAGTTGCATTTTAACACCCAAAAAGGAGTTTACTACCCATGAATATGAGTTTACGGTCCAAGCTTGTTCTTGGGCAGTAAACTCATGTTTACTCCTCAAATGTTGAGCTTAAGGTGTCCTAAGTCCAATCCAATAAGTCCTTAATTCATATCTAAGTTCCAATGGTGATTTGGATAGGTTTTAAGGCTCAAAAACCCCATTTTCATGTGTTCACGGCCTAAGGTTGTTCCAGGGCCGTAAACACATGTTTATGGTCCTATTCCATGATTTGAACACGAAAATGAAGGCTAAGGATGTTATACTAGGAGCTAAGATGATTACCTTGGTGTTTTGAAGCTTGAAATGGATGATTTTTGGACCTAAATCTTTGTTTAAGGAGAGTGGTTAGCGAGAGAGTGAGAAGGTTCCAAATGAGTCTTAAATCACTTTAAATATGGTTTGAATTGGATACATGGTGGAATTCTACCCAATACCGTCGTTAACCGATGCTTTGGGTCGCACCCGATTAAGTTGTCGTTACCCGATATGGTCGAAACTATAATTTTTCATATTACTAGTTTGGGACGTTTTCACATGTTTCCAACATGTTTAGATACTTACAAGGTCAAAATAAAAGTTTTAACTTAATTGACCTAGTTCAAAGACGAAAGCGGAACAATTCGCTTAAGACGAGTTTTATTGACGAAACGGTTACGGCTAGGGAACAAATTTCGGGTTGTTTCATTATCCCCCGTTAGAGGGAATTTCGTCTTGAAATTCAAGAATTAAGATACAAGATTATGGAAAAAGGTGTGGATATATCTACTACATCGAATCTTCCATGATCCCAAGTGATTTCAGGTCTCTGCATGCCATTCCAGCAAACCTTCGTTATCGGGATACAGCTTGATTTCAAATGTTTGGTTACTTGGTCTAAGATCTTACTTTGTTCGTCCATAAAGTTTAGGTATATCTATGTTCTCGGTCACACTAGAAGGGATTTCTATGGTTTTATCATACAAGTATTCATTAAGAATAGAGGCGCCAGGTACAGGATGAGGTTTGCTAAGTTCTGAAGGTACACGGAGTTTGAAGGCCACATAATCGATCCTAACGGGAAACTCGAAGGGTCTAATGTACTACGAGCTAGGTTCTCCGTGCTTTCCAAAGCGTATTGAGTCTTTCCAGGGTGAGACCATTAACAGGACATGATCTCCAGCCTAGAATTTCAAAGGTTTACGTTGTATACCGACGTAACTCTTCTATCGATCTAGTGAAGTTTTTCAATCGATCTCGGGTCCGGATGATTTCAGGATCAGTGAGGGTACTATCGGGGAGTCAACTCTTGGCTAACTGTGTGACTCCCATTTCGACCTAATACGAAGAAATTTATACTTTGGTGTAACAGCCCGGATTGCCAGGTATCTTTATTGTTTTGATTTTTAGTGTTTTGAGAGGGGACTCGGCGAGTTGGAGCTCAGACTCACCGAGTAGGGTCGTGATTCTGGACGCGGGATTCGTCTGGACTCGGCGAGTCCAGGATATGGACTCGGCGAGTCCGCGCTGTTTAATGAAACCCTAATTTCTCGGGTTTGGGACCTATTTAAAGGGCCTTATGGCCGTCATTTGCACCCAACAGTCCATAGAGAGAAACCCTAGAGTGCTTTAGCGATTTGAGAGAGAAAGGAAGCATTTCTTGACCTTTGTGTGTTGTTTAGCTAAGAAGAGGAAGGTTCTAGCCAAGAGGAGGCAAAGGAGATTGCTAATCTGTGGATTTAGAGCTTAGATCTTCGATCTAGAGGTATGATTTCGGCTCATCTTCTGTTTTGTGAAGTATATTTGGTTTTAGGGTTTCTTGTGATCCTTGTTGGGTTGATTGGATGGCCAAATAGTCCCTTGCTAGTGAAAAGGCCTTGGATCTGGATCCATAGAGGTCCAGAGAGCCTTATTCATCAAGCTTTATGGAGAACAATGGAGGTTACGACCTTGAGTAGTGATATTTGTGGGTAATCCTTCATATATGGTCATATAGAGGTTGTTTGTGCACCAAGTCTAGGGCTTTACGTGGTGATTCAGTCTAGGAAGGCCAGATCTATGAATTATTGGAACAGATCTGACCTTAGAAGCAAGTTTGAGTGATTGCATGGCATGGACTCGCCGAGTCCGATGAGCAAACTCGGCGAGTAGCTTGAAGATTGCCTTGGATCGGCCAGTGAGTGATCCAGTCGAGTCACGGGTTGACTCAGTGAGTCGAGACGAGTTAGGGAGGGTCGACAGGTGGATTGAGTCGAGCTGGGACTCGTCGAGTTGTTCTTGAGACTCGGCGAGTTGAGTCGGGGTGGCCCCGCGACTCTCCCAGGTGGAACTCGTCGAGTCAGGGGAAGCACTCGACGAGTAAGAAGGGAATCCTAGGGAGTTGGTGAATACGTCTAGGCTCGCCGAGTCGCCCTTGTGCACTCGCCGAGTCCGGTCAAGTTGACCATTGACTGTTGACCAGAGTTGACCTATGTTTGACTTCTTAGGGATAGTCAAACTTAAAAGATAAAAGTGTTAACAAGAGATGTATGATGTTATAGGGAGATTGTAGCTCGGCGGATCGAGCATGAGTGACTTCGGGATTTGCTAGCTATCGATATTCACGAGGTGAGTCTTCTCACTATACTGTACCCGGAAGGGTTTGACTGTGTGACCGGAAGGTCGGATATGATATGAGACATATGTGTTATGTGTGAAAGGTTAATTGTTATATGTGCTATGTATGATTTATGTGGGCCGGAAGGCATTATGTTATGGGACGGAAGGCGAATATGTTATGGGTCAGAAGGCGTTGCAATGTGGACCGTAAGGTTGGCGTGGGTAGGACCGGAAGGTTTACCCAGCAGGGACGGAAGTCCCTTGGGACACATGGACCGGAAGGTCCGGGCATGGAAAGGCATATGTGCGTAAGTTGTATTTTGGGGAACACACTAAGCAATTATGCTTACAGTTGTTGTGTATGTGTTTCAGGTACTAGCGAGGACCGTGGGACGGCGCCGGCGTGATCTGTACACACTAATAGATGATTTATGATCTTGGGATTTATATAATTTGTATTATGATATGACACGTGGGATGTTTATGCCTTATTTTGGATGAAAACACTTTATTTTGAAATGAAAAAGTTGTTTGAAAATTTACGTTGTTACAAATTGGTATCAGAGCCTTGGTTTGAGGGATTCGGGTGCACCTTTGGACGTAACTGAACTCAAACCGAGGATTTGAGGAAAACTTTTAAAATAAAGGCATAAACTTTATAAATGATTTTGTGGTAAACAAGAATGAAGCAGTGTGTACGATCAGTCAACGCCCGAACGGTAAAGATCCCCAAAATACCTTACAATGTTATGTTAAGAGATATGATATGATATGAATTGTTATGCATGCTAGAAGACTAGGTATTCATGATAGGACTAGAGTGGCCTAATTTGTGATGCCTTGGTCTAGGGAAGTTTGCCGATATGAGATGCTTTGTTAGCGTGCGGGTAGTTAGTGCATAACAAAAGTAGAGTACTCACTATCCGGGGTTTGGGGAGGAAGACTTGGGATGAATGCTGATGCGGTGTGGTCGGTAGTATTGGGCCTGTACTACCGAAGGCACCGGATCAGTGGGCAACCCAAGTAAGAATCCCTAGATATCGAAGACTAAGTAGGGTTGCGTTATCGAGTACGATTATACTCGATAGGGTCTATGATAGTTTTATGTTGTATTTCAGAGACATCATGGTGGGACCACACCACAGACCGAGTATGAGCGGTGTGAGTGACGAGGAGATTCGTCAGATGATTCATGAGGAGGTGGCTGCAGCGATCCAGGCTGAGATTCCGGAGATGTTTGGGTCTATTAAGACCACCTTGATGGAGACTTTTGATGAGCGGTACGCCGCATTGACTGAGGCTGCAGCCGCTGCAGCTACCGCAGCTGTGGCCGCTGCCGGGCCACAGGGGGGTGACTCATTGCTGTTTCGGGAATTCAGCAACACGAAGCCACCCGAGTTTGATGGGACGCAGGATCCGATCGCTGCGATGAGGTGGATCGCTGATATTGAGGGGTGCTTCTACACTTGTTCATGTCCGGAGCATCTGAGGGTACGGTTCGCTTTGAACAAGCTCCGTATGGGAGCGAAGGATTGGTGGAAGTTCGTGACGGCGAACTTCACTTTGGCAGAGATTTCAGCTGTGACGTGGGAGAGGTTTACCTCTATGTTCAGAGACGAGTACGATCCCCGGGTGGAGAGGGAACGGTTGGTTCAGGAGTTCTTGACCCTCAAGCAGGGTACTGATTCGGTTACGGTGATCACGCGGAAGTTTCATGAGAGGTCGATGTTCTGTCCCGAGCAGGTGTCCATAGAGCAGGCTCGGATGAGCCGGTACTTGGGTGTGTTGTTGAGGGATATCCGGGAGTTTGTGTCAAACTCTACATATCATACCTTTGCTGAGCTTCAGGCGAATGCCAGGAAGCGTGAGATCGAGTTGGAGACCCAGGCCAGGGAGGAGGCCGAGTCTCAACGGGTGGACCGGCGGCAAGCTCAGTCTCAGCCGGCAGCCAAGCGGACTAAGTCCTCCGATTCGAGGACAGGAGGTCCGAAGGGCCGCACTTGCGGAAAGTGCGGCAAGGGTCACGAGGGGACATGTCGATCTGGTGCTTGCTACAAGTGTGGCAAGGAGGGGCACATCGCTAGGGATTGCCCCAAGGGGTTTATGGTTTGCTTTCATTGCAACCAGACCGGCCATCGGAAGGCCGAGTGCCCTCAGCTTCTTCAGGGATCTGCACCTGCTGCCAGGGCTACTGAGACTCGACCGGTGAAGGCCGAGGCCCCGAGGGCTCGTGGGAGAGCTTCAGGCGAATGCCAGGAAGCGTGAGATCGAGTTGGAGACCCAGGCCAGGGAGGAGGCCGAGTCTCAACGGGTGGACCGGCGGCAAGCTCAGTCTCAGCCGGCAGCCAAGCGGACTAAGTCCTCCGATTCGAGGACAAGAGGTCTGAAGGGCCGCACTTGCGGAAAGTGCGGCAAGGGTCACGAGGGGACATGTCGATCTGGTGCTTGCTACAAGTGTGGCAAGGAGGGGCACATCGCTAGGGATTGCCCCAAGGGGTTTATGGTTTGCTTTCATTGCAACCAGACCGGCCATCGGAAGGCCGAGTGCCCTCAGCTTCTTCAGGGATCTGCACCTGCTGCCAGGGCTACTGAGACTCGACCGGTGAAGGCCGAGGCCCCGAGGGCTCGTGGGAGAGCCTTTCAGCTGACTGCGGAGGAGGTCCGCGCTGCGCCCGACGTTGTGGCAGGTATGCTTTATTTCATGTATTTATTTTGATGTTGAGATGTTATGCTTATGTTACGATATGCATAGGTACTTTCCTTGTGAACTCTGTGCCTGCTTTAGTGTTATTTGACTCGGGTGCGAGTCGGTCCTTTGTATCTTTGGCCTTTAGTCAGCATATCAGCGTTAGTCGTGAGCCATTGAGTCGGCCTCTGAGAGTTTCTATAGCTGACGAGAGAGTGATTTGTGCCACGGAGGTTCTCCGGGGATGTGTGTTAGAGATTTTTGGGGTTGAGTTTCCGATTGATCTGATTCCTATTGCGATGGGTGATGTCTGTGTCATTGTGGGCATGGACTGGTTGAGCCGATTCGGCGTAGTCATCGACTGCGAGCGTCAGCTGGTGACTATACGAGACCCTAGTGGGGGAGTTCTTTCGGTGTACGGCGAGGGTACACGTTCGGGATCAGCCTTTTGTTCGGCCGCTAGGGCGAGGCAGAGTCTACAGCAGGGCTGTAAGAGTTTTGTGGCGTATGTGATGGATACACGAGCGACTTCCGAGAGACCGAGTTCAGTTGAGAAGGTACCGGTGGTACGTGAGTTTCTAGATGTCTTTCCCGAGGAGCTGCCGGGAGTACCTCCTGTGAGGCAAGTGGAGTTTGGTATTGATTTGGTTCCGGGGGCCGCGCCTATTGCTAAGGTGCCTTATCGTCTTGCACCTCCAGAGATGCAAGAGTTATCCTCGCAGCTTCAGGAGTTGCTGGGGAAGGGATTCATTCGGCCGAGCAGCTCGCCGTGGGGAGCACCTATTTTGTTCGTCAAGAAGAAGGATGGTTCACACCGGATGTGCATTGATTACCGGGAGTTGAACAAGCTGACGGTCAAGAACCGTTACCCGTTACCGAGGATCGACGATTTATTCGATCAGTTGCAGGGAGCATCTTGGTTTTCCAAGATCGATTTGAGATCGGGATATCATCAGGTGAGAGTGCGGGATGAGGACGTCCAGAAGACAGCATTCAGGACGCGATATGGACATTATGAGTTTGTGGTGATGCCTTTTGGGCTCACCAATGCCCCGGCGGTGTTCATGGATCTCATGAACAGGATATGCAGGCCGATGTTGGATCGGTCGGTGATTGTATTTATCGATGATATTCTGGTGTATTCGAGATCTAGAGAGCAACATGAGGAGCATTTGAGGGAGGTCCTTGGGGTATTGAGATCGGAGAAGCTTTATGCAAAGTTCTCCAAGTGTGATTTCTGGTTGCGGGAGGTCCAGTTCCTAGGACATCTCGTTAACCAGGAAGGGATTCTGGTCGATCCGGCCAAGGTTGAGGCGGTGATGAGTTGGGAGGTGCCGAAGTCACCATCTGAGATCAGGAGCTTCCTTGGGTTGGCAGGGTATTATCGGAGATTTATCAAGGATTTCTCCAAGATCGCAGTGCCGCTCACCAGATTGACCCGGAAGGGTGTCGCATTCTCATGGGGTCCCGAGCAGCAGACCTCCTTTGAGACACTTCGTCAAAGGTTGTGCGAAGCCCCGGTATTAGCTCTCCCAGAAGGGATGGAGGATTTTGTAGTATATTGTGATGCATCGATTTTGGGGCTGGGTGCGGTGTTGATGCAGAGGGGTCATGTGATAGCATATGCATCGAGGCAGCTGAAGCCTCATGAGACGAGATATCCCACACATGATCTAGAGTTCGGGGCAGTAGTGTTCGCTCTCAAGATTTGGCGTCACTACTTGTATGGGGTTCGATGTACGATATACACGGACCATAAGAGTTTGAAGTACTTGATGGATCAGCCCAACCTAAATATGCGTCAGAGGAGGTGGTTGGATGTGGTCAAGGATTATGATTGTGAGATCCTATACCACCCAGGTAAGGCTAATGTGGTAGCCGATGCGTTGAGCCGCAGGGCGGAGAGCACTCCTCTACGAGATGTATGTTTGAGATTGACCGTAATAGCTCCGGTATTGGATGCCATTTGTGGGGCACAGGCCGAGGCTGTGCGACCGGAGATGTAGAAGAGAGAGCGGGTCGTTGGTTTGGTTTCAGAGTTCGTTACGGATGGACGAGGGCTTATGACGTTTTAGGGTCGGATTTGGGTACCGTTTGTGGGCGGTACGCGTATTACTTTGATGGAAGAGGCTCATCGGTCGAAATTTTCGATCCATCCGGGGGCTACGAAGATGTATTTGGATATGAGGAAAGAGTATTGGTGGCCCTGTATGAAGAGGGGCGTCGCTTGGTTCGTTGAGAGGTGCTTGACCTACCGCAGGGTTAAGGCCGAGCACTAGAGACCGCATGGCAAGTTGCAGCCATTGGAGGTTCCTGAATAGAAGTGGGAACAGATCACTATGGATTTCATCTGCAAATTGCCGAGGACTGCCAGAGGAGTTGATGCAATTTGGGTGATTGTGGACAGGTTGACGAAGAGCGCTCACTTCCTTGCCATCAGTGAGAGTTCTTCAGCGGAGAAGTTGGCGGAGATATATGTGAGGGAAGTGGTATCTCGGCATGGGGTGCCGATCTCGATTGTTTCGGATCGTGATGTGCGCTTCACTTCCAGATTCTGGAAGAAATTTCATGAGGAGTTGGGTACTAGACTGCATTTTAGTACCGCATATCATCCCCAGACAGACGGCCAGAGCGAGCGGACGATTCAGACGCTTGAAGACATGCTTCGAGCATGTGTGTTAGATTTCGGGGGTAGCTGGGATGCGTATTTACCCTTGGCAGAGTTTTCCTACAACAACAGCCATCATTCGAGCATTGGTATGCCACCCTTTGAGCTGTTGTATGGCAGGAGGTGTCGGACCCCCATTTGTTGGGGAGAGGTTGGGCAGAGAGTGATGGGCAGTACAGAGATCGTGCTTCAGACGACAGAGCAGATTCAGCAGGTCAGACAGAGGTTATTGACCGCCCAGAGCCGACAGAAGAGTTATGCAGACAGACGCCGGTCCGAGCTTGAATTTCAGGCCGGCGACTTCGTTCTCCTAAAGGTCTCTCCTTGGAAAGGAGTGATTCGATTCAGGAAGAGGGGCAAGTTGGGACCCCGGTATATTGGGCCATTTCGTGTGATTGCTAGGGTAGGTCGAGTAGCCTATCGTTTGGAGTTGCCAACAGAGTTAGGGCAGATCCACGACACTTTTCATGTGTCGCAATTGAGGAAGTGTATAGCCGATGAGTCGGCAGTGGTTCCATTAGAGGATATTCAGGTGGATGCGAGCCTGAATTATGCCGAGAGGCCTGTGGCCATCAGGGATTGGAAGATCAAGGTTCTGAGGAACAAGGAGGTACCTCTGGTGTTGGTTCAGTGGCAACACCGGAAGGGATCGGAGATGACCTGGGAGCCGGAGCGTGAGATGCGGGAGCAGCATCCGGAGCTATTTTCAGAGCGAGACTTCGAGGGCGAAGTCTAGTTCTAGTGGGGGAGAATTGTAACAGCCCGGATTGCCAGGTATCTTTATTGTTTTGATTTTTAGTGTTTTGAGAGGGGACTCGGCGAGTTGGAGCTCAGACTCGCCGAGTAGGGTCGCGATTCTGGACGCGGGATTCGTCTGGACTCGGCGAGTTCAGGATATGGACTCGGCGAGTCCGTGCTGTTTAATGAAACCCTAATTTCTCGGGTTTGGGACCTATTTAAAGGGCCTTATGGCCGTCATTTGCACCCAACAGTCCATAGAGAGAAACCCTAGAGTGCTTTAGCGATTTGAGAGAGAAAGGAAGCATTTCTTGACCTTTGTGTGTTGTTTAGCTAAGAAGAGGAAGGTTCTAGCCAAGAGGAGGCAAAGGAGATTGCTAATCTGTGGATTTGGAGCTTAGATCTTCGATCAAGAGGTATGATTTCGGCTCATCTTCTGTTTTGTGAAGTATATTTGGTTTTACGGTTTCTTGTGATCCTTGTTGGGTTGATTGGATGGCCAAATAGTCCCTTGCTAGTGAAAGGGCCTTGGATCTGGATCCATAGAGGTCCAGAGAGCCTTATTCATCAAGCTTTATGGAGAACAATGGAGGTTACGACCTTGAGTAGTGATATTTGTGGGTAATCCTTCATATATGGTCATATAGAGGTTGTTTGTGCACCAAGTCTAGGGCTTTACGTGGTGATTCAGTCTAGGAAGGCCAGATCTATGAATTGTTGGAACAGATCTGACCTTAGAAGCAAGTTTGAGTGATTGCATGGCATGGACTCGCCGAGTTCGATGAGCAGACTCGGCGAGTAGCTTGAAGATTGCCTTGGATCGGCCAGTGAGTGATCCAGTCGAGTCACGGGTTGACTCAGTGAGTCGGGACGAGTTAGGGAGGGTCGACAGGTGGATTGAGTCGAGCTGGGACTCGCCGAGTTGTTCTTGAGACTCGACGAGTTGAGTCGGGGTGGCCCCGCGACTCTCCCAGGTGAAACTCGTCGAGTCAGGGGAAGCACTCGACGAGTAAGAAGGGAATCCAAGGGAGTTGGCGAATACGTCTAGACTCGCCAAGTCGCCCTTGTGCACTCGCCGAGTCCGGTCAATGTTTGACTTCTTAGGGATAGTCAAACTTAGAAGATAAAAGTGTTAACAAGAGATGTATGATCTTATAGGGAGATTGTAACTCGGCGAATCGAGCACGAGTGACTTCGGGATTTGCTAGCTATCGATATTCACGAGGTGAGTCTTCTCACTATACTGTACCCGGAAGGGTTTGACTGTGTGACCGGAAGGTCGGATATGATATGAGACATATGTGTTATGTGTGAAAGGTTAATTGTTATATGTGCTATGTATGATTTGTGTGGGCCGGAAGGCATTATGTTATGGGCCGGAAGGCGAATATGTTATGGGCCGGAAGGCGTTGCAATGTGGACCGTAAGGTTGGCGTGGGTAGGACCGGAAGGTTTACCCAGCAGGGACGGAAGTCCCCTGGGACACATGGACCGGAAGGTCCGGGCCTGGAAAGGCATATGTGCGTAAATTGTATTTTGGGGAACTCACTAAGCAATTATGCTTACAGTTGTTGTGTATGTGTTTCAGGTACTAGCGAGGACCGTGGGACGGCGCCGGCGTGATCTGTACACACTGATAGATGATTTACGATCTTGGGATTTATATGATTTGTATTATGATATGACACGTGGGATGTTTATGCCTTATTTTGGATGAAAACACTTTATTTTGAAATGAAAAAGTTGTTTGAAAATTTACGTTGTTACATTTTGACCGCAGAGGGTTCCAAGTGGTGCAGAAAACTGTTGTTATACGGGGGCTCGATCCAAGGTAAGTGGGTATCCCAAGTTACTTGGCAGTTTATGACACATGCTCCCAGCATGTTTTTCCATGACCTGAATAACTTTCTCACTCTGTCCAATTGTTTGAGGATGACCAGCTTGGTTTCGTGAGTTTTCTAGAGGGACTTGCCTAGACCTTGAGGTAAACTTGCTATCTCAACAGAAGATAATGGACTTAGGTATACTACGCAGTCGGGCTACTTCTTGGATGTAGGTTCGCATGAGTATTTTCATTATGAATGATTCTCTGATCGGAAGAAAGTGAATGGATTTTTATCGAGGGATCAACATTTTTCCCAAATGGCATCGTACTCATTCGGGAAAACTGGGTAACGTGTGGTGAAATCCATGTTGGTTATTTACCATTTCCATTCAGGTATCTAGGCTGCCGGAATAGTCCCGAGGGTTTTCTGACTAGGCTTCTCAGCTCTGAGCGAGTAAACGGGGGCAGATGGTCATTGTCAATGTCTTAGTCTTATTGTCTAAGTTTTCCTTTCGGCTAAGGGCACCACATATTTATATCTTTCTAATCGAAGATATGTTGTAGTCTCTTATGGTCAGTGAAATTTAGCGTATTCGATTCCATTGAGATCATGTTCCTCATTCTTTAGTGCAGGAACTGCCGCTCCTAATTCCAAGTCGTGAGTTATGTAGTTAACTTCGTGTGCCTTTTGTTCGTCGCAAAGTGTGAACGATAACTTTTCCTTCCTGCCTAAGCACATAATCTAAACTCTGATCAGATGCACCGCAGCGGACAAAGGAGTCGTATGTTTCTTCTGGAAGGGATAGGATAGGTGTGATGTATAAGTCTTACTTCCATGCTTGGAATGATGTATTTTGCTGTTCACTCCAATGAAAAGGGTACACCTTTCTGTGTCAGAGTGGTTAAGGGTTTGATGATTTCGAAAAAAATCTTCTGGATGGACTTGCAACAATAGTCGGTGAAACCCAAGAATTGACAGGTTTTCTATGGGTGTCTTTGGTGTCGACAATTTCTATTGTTTCGATCTTAGGAGGATCCACGCGTGTCTTCATCGCCTACTACATAACCGGAGGAAAATGGTTTGACCGAAGGGTATCAATATGATCTCTTAGTGATCATATCGAGTCATGAATGCTGTTTTGGAAACATTATTCTCGTGAACTCGTAACTGATGGTGTCTTGACCTAAGGTCTATCTTCGAGGAGTAGCTGGCTCCTTGAAATTATCGAAGAAGTCATCTAATTAAGGAAAGAGGATATGGGTTTTGATGGTCAACTTACTAAGCCGACTGAATAACTCCTGCATTTCTGCTGGAGCAAAGCAGTACAGAGGTTTGACTACGGGGGTAGTTCCAGGGATTAAGTTGATACGAGACTCAACTTGGCGTTCGGGAGGAATTCTCGAGATCTATTCGGAAAGATATCAGGAAGATTACAGTCTTTGGAGACGCTCTCGGGTCTTTAACTCCTTGTTTCTCGCTGATCACATGGACCAGGAATACTTGACACTTCTTTCGCAGGAACTTTCGAGCTTTGATGTAGAAAATGATGCGAAGTTTCGGACTAAGTTTGACACTTCACCATCATGAAGGTCTGGTCAAAGGGAAGATTGAGACGAATAACTTTCCATAATGAGGTATATCAACACAATTGGGGCTCAATCGATACATACCAAAGATAACATCAAAGCTCTTTACTGAAACAGACATCAGGTCAATGAGGAAAGAATGATTACTCGAGGTAAGGATACAACTTAGGGATAAGTCGTTAGCGCACTCATTCTCACTGGTAACTATCTTGATGGTCAATGGTTCGGTTATTAGACGAGGACTATGTTTAACAAGATAATTGAATGAATGACTAATAGAACTTTCTTGACACCAATTTCGAAAAGGATGCGAGTATAAGGATTGTCGAAAAGAAATGTACCAGCGACGTTGGTGGAATCGGCGGCTACCTGTTCTTGCTTTATGGCTAAAATCATCTCGGCGATGTTGACGTTGTTGGTGGTTATGGCTTTTGGGCAATTCCGCTTGAAATGCCCGATCTCTCCACAATTATAACAAGCACGTACGGTATTCGATCCGGAAGCTTGACCAATTATTTGAATTGGCGTTTTGCAGTTTCGAGCGAAGTGGCCCTTCATGCCACATTTGTTGCAAATCTTTTCAAAACACGGACCGGAGGTATAATGGTGATATTTGCACTTGTCGCACCAAGGAAGATTACCAGCATACCTAGTGGTAGGTGCTGGAGCTGTAGGCGCAGAGTAGTGGTAGCTTGAACTATAGGAACAACGCAGGATTAGTAGCAATTTGGACTACCCCAGTTTCATGCCTCTTGGAGGGTCCTTGGGAGCTCTGACTCTTTTTCTTTTTCCAGAAAACTTTCTTCTTTTTCTGATTACTCTCATTTAGGTGCTCTTGATCATCTTCATGGTTTTGAGGGTACACGACACTTCAGGGACCACTGGACTTGCCAGAGTTCAAAATCGCCATTGCAGCAGCCAATGCAGCGGTAACAACTGTTTGAATCAGGACGTAGTCAGGCGAATAAGAGTATGACGGTGGAGAGTTGTTGTTCCTTGGGTTGGGTTCTTTCTTTGAAGACATTTCGATCTAAAAAGATTAGGAAAAAAAGAGGATGGTAAGTCCTCTAAATTAATTCAAGAGATATGCAACAGGGGATATCTCTTTACCACAGACGTATAATTTTATTAAGCGATAAGGCAGGAATGAATTATCATAGCAGACAAACTATCGCTAAAGGAATGATTGAAGGGCAACGCTTGAATGAGAATTCTTTACAACAAAGTTGGATCTAGAAATACTCCCATAGTATTTCATGATTCACCGCGACGACGACTCGTTGTTTGTGGTATTTGGGTAAGTTTTAGGCATGCTGAACACCACAGTCACTCCCAAGCACATGTTGGCCGTGTCTCGAATGAATATAGTTGATCAGGCTATATTGATCCTAGACACGACTACATAACTGCCTAGGTTTAACTGCAGCATACAACACCCATTTACTTATGTTCTGTTCTACTTATAGATACGATTTTCTACGGTTAGGTATACTTGTATACTTTTTGAAAATACTTTTATTTTGAGGTATACTTTTAGTTCAGAGCACTTAGGCCCCTTAGTGTTTATAGTCTTATACCATGTAAAGTTCGGTATACTTAGTTCACTATAAACAAGGGCTCTGATACCAATGTGTCACACCCCGAAACCGAAGGCGAAAACGTCTCGGGGCGGAGGTGACTTCATGTGAATATCATAACCAATGTACATAGTAAGCAAAGTAAAACACAAAACATTACATTACATAGATTTCATTACATCAGTTAAACGGTTAAGTAGTACAAGTTTTATAGATACATAAGTTTAAACAAAAGAAAGACGTGACTTCCATTCGCTCCGTCTTCAGCAAAAGGACGTGGGTTACCTGTCTAAGGAGAACCTGAGAATACAAGCAGTTTGAAATCAGCATAAAGCTGGTGAGTTCATAAGCGGTTTGATTTTATGAAAATGTACGAGATTCCTTTTGTGTTTTCTGAAAAAGTTACGACCCAAGAAAATCCTCTATTTTCTTAAAAGTAAAGTTTAGTTGTTCTGTTATGTTACACGGTTCTGGTTATGAATTGTGATTACCCCAGGAAAATCCTATATTTTCCTAATGTGAAAGATGTGTACTGAAAATCTGATTAACTTTGTGAAGTGTATGTTTGTTTACCAACCCAAAAATGTAATGTAAAAGATGTACACTGAAAACATGGTTGTTCTTATGAAATGTAAAGTTTAGTTATCTGCAAATGTTACACGTTTCTGGTTATGTATGAGTGTCTTTCCCAGGAAAATCCCATATTTTCCTAAATGTTTGTTACCAATTGTGAAAGATGTATTCTGAAAACCTGGTTATCTTGTGAAATGTATTAGTTTTTAACACACATATAAAACTAATATTAACAAAGTAAATTAATTACTTTATCCATTATTACTATTAAATAAGTCTCTGTTATCCTAATTGCGAGTTCCATAACCATACAATCGACTAGATATGGCAATAAGTAGTCCACATCACCTTATGACTTTCGTCACCCTTGAACCATTTCGGTTCGACTGTAGGTAGCAGCCAGGTGCGGGGTAGTCAGCCCCGTATAGATCTATACACTCAAGTCACGCTCCCTATCTAAGAGATTCTGGCTACGGGAACGGTCCTCCACTCGCGTATCTCTGTGGAGTGTTCACCGAGGACGTGTCTCCAATTATATAGGATTAACAATTTACAAGTAATAATGCTAAAAGTCTTATTCTATGTTCTTTTATAAAGACGATCCTCCACTCGCGTATCTCTGTGGAGTGTTCACCAAGGACAAAACATATAAACTAATCTAATGCTTTTAACAAAAATATTATAGTACAAATCACTTGTGAAATATATAATATAACGTTATATAATTAGATATGAAATCGGCTTGTAACTGGTTCTGCAAGTTAAACAGTTGATTAATACAATTTAAATTGTTAAAAGCAAGTGAGATATGAAACATTTCTAATGAAATAAAAACGTTTAAGTACAAGATATTCTTGTACTTTTGCTTGTATTCCCCCCTGAAAACATTGTAAAACCATTGAAAAAGGGTAGGGGTATGAACTCACCGATTGCGGAATGTGACGACTAGGATGCTAAACGTTGAATCGAGGCTTGAATACGAGCGAGGTTCCTATGTAATATTAAATAATACACAAATATATCTAATTATATTTAAATTACTAATTAGATACACTTAAACATTCCAAAACGTGAAATCACTTCAAAATAGGCGTTTGGAGTGACCCGGGTGACTTTTCTGGACATGAATGACTAGGATATGGAGTTTACTCTTCAAGAGTAAACTCTAAGGAGTGTTTATGGCCTTATACACCCATCCCCATGAGTTTACGGCCGTAAACTCATGGTGGGTGTTCTTATGTACTAAATGGCCTTAAATCAAATGAGGGGTGATGCTAGGTTTGGTTCTAGGGCATTTGAAAGGGGCTAAATCAAATATATGGACTAATAGATGAGTTTACGGCAGTAAACTAAGTGTTTACGGCCGTAAACTCTCACCCACAACATTCTTAAGTATTTTGAAGGCCAAAGACTTATCACAAATGATTCAACTCAATTTTACAAGACTTGGGGTGAATTTAGGGCATCAAATGACACACTTCTAGGAGTTTACGGCCCTGGAGCATATGCTATGGCCGTAAATCTCAATTAGAGGGTTTTTGATATGTTTAAGGCCCCTAAATGATTTTTGGTTGGTTCTAGGATTTATTCCAAGGTTTATGAGGCGTGTAAGTTGCATTTTAACACCCAAAAAGGAGTTTACTACCCATGAATATGAGTTTACGGTCCAAGCTTGTTCTTGGGCAGTAAACTCATGTTTACTCCTCAAATGTTGAGCTTAAGGTGTCCTAAGTCTAATCCAATAAGTCCTTAATTCATATCTAAGATCCAATGTTGAGTTCCAGGGTCGTAAACACATGTTTATGGTTCTATTCCATGATTTGAACACGAAAATGAAGGCTAAGGATGTTATACTAGGAGCTAAGATGATTACCTTGGTGTTTTGAAGCTTGAAATGGATGATTTTTGGACCTAAATCTTTGTTTAAGGAGAGAGGTTAGAGAGAGTGTGAAATGGATCCAAATGAGTCTTAAATCACTTTAAATATGGTTTGAATTGGATACACGGTGGAATTCTACCCGATACCGTCGTTAACCGATGCTTTGGGTCGCACCCGATTAAGTTGTCGTTACCCGATATGGTCGAAACTATAATTTTTCATATTACTAGATTGGGACGTTTTCACATGTTTCCAAGACGTTTAGATACTTACAAGGTCAAAATAAAAGTTTTAACTTAATTGACCTAGTTCAAAGACGAAAGCGGAACAATTCGCTTAAGACTAGTTTTATTGACGAAACGGTTACGGCGAGGGAACAAATTTCGGGTTGTTACACAATGTTCATCAAAGCTTTGCTAAATTGCATAGACTTATATTGTAGAAATCAAGAATCAAACAATGCTCATCAAATCTTTTCTTAAATTGCACAGACTTCAATTTTGGAACTCATGAATTAAAAGACGCTCATCAAAGCTTTGCTAAATTGCATAGATTTCTATTGTGGAGCTCAAGTATTAAACAATGCTCATCAAAACATTGCTAGATTGCATAGACTTCTAATGTGGAACCCAAGAATGAAACAAGGCTCATGAAAGCTTCGCTAATTTGCATAAACTTCTATTTTGGAACTCAAGAATCAAACAATGCTCATCAAAGCTTTGCTTAAATTGCATAGACTTCTATTGTGGAAATCAAGAATTAAACGATGCTCATCAAAGCTTTGCTAAATTGCATAAACTTCTAATGTGGAACTCAAGAATGAAACAATGCTCGTCAAAGCTTTGCTTAAACTGCATTGACTTCTATTGTTGAAGTCAAGAATAAAGAAATGGTCATCAAAGCTTTGCTAAATTACGAAGACTACTTCTATAGTGGAACTCAAGAATTAAACAATGCTCATCAAAGCTTTGCTAAATTGCATAGACTTCTAATGTGGAACTCAAGAAACAAATAATGCTCATCAAAAAATTGCTTAAATTGCATAGACTTATATTGTGGAACTCAAGAATTTTACAGTGCTCATCAAAGCTTTGCTAAATTGCAAAGACGACATCTGTTGTGGAACTCAAGAATTAAACAATGTTCATCCAAACTGTGACAACCCGAAACTTCTAACCTATGTAATTGGTCTGCGTATCAGCACTAAAGACTTGAATTCATTGTCTTTTATTAAATCTTGTGGTTCCATATGGGTGCTCTAGACTTAGTATAATCTAGATATGAGTCTTAGGAAGGGTTGAAGAGTGCTTAGCATCACAAAAATCAGGTCAAACTCACCAAATAAGGTGTGTGCGGCCACACACCTGTGTGTACGGCCACACACCCAACCGTAAACACCCTCAACCACACACCCAATTCAATATATGGATGGATACCCCTTCATTCATTCATTTAGATGTTTCTCTTCCCTCTCTCTACTTTCTCTCTCTAAATCATCAACCAAGAACACTTTGAAGGCTTCATAATCGTGATCTACTCCATCTTCAAGCTAATTATAGTGGTAAACACTTGAATCCCAAGCTTAAAACTCATCATATTCATCATATTCATCACCCCTTGAAGGTGTACAGCCGCACACCTTCATATGGGGGCAGCACACATTCAAAACTCCCAAGTATGAAAGAGCATACACTTCAAAAATCATCATATGGACTCAAATGACGAGTGTACGGCCGCACACACCCTCTGTATGGCCGCACACTCTTGTGTGCTGCCTCACACATACTCCTGGCCGCACACTCATTTTCAAGACCATACACCCTCTCTAATGCCCATATTTCACCCTAAACATGTGTCACACCCCAAAACCAAGAACGGCGGAAACGTTCTGGGGCGGAGGACGCCATGTAATGTATCACAACGATGCAAAGTAGTAAACAAGCAACAACATCATCCATTGCATTAATAGTATAATTTTAATTACATTGGAGTTCTTTCATAGTATAATTCTACGAAATGAATATTCAAAATAAAAGACGAGTCTTGACCGCTCCGTCTTCACAGAACCTGGTAGTCGTACCTGTCTATCTATGTCTTGGGAATACAAGTTATTTTGAAAGCGAGTATCAACAATAATGCTGGTGAATTCATAAGTGTTGATGTGACTTTGATTTGTAAAGTTGTAAAGAAAGACCTGTAAATGTTTGAAGGAAAGTTTGTACCAATGAACATGTTTGTAAGTAATTGTAAACGTTTGAAAACCCTAGAAAATCCCATATTTTCTACTAGTATAAAAAGTAGCCTTCTACCAAGACCCGACTGTTTTGAATGTTTGCTTTTAGAAATCCAATATTTGCTTATAAGTGGGTGGTAGTTTAAAAGTCCCAGAAATGAACTACCATGGTGTTTTTCATGTCTAAAATAGTAGATTTGTGTACGTATATAATCACTAAGGTATTTGATAACCCCGTAAATCAACGTGTTTTTAATACTCCATGTGAGTTTTATAACCATGCTAATGACCCAGACTGCCTGTAACAACGTTCTTCAGGCGTTGGAAAGTTATGACGTTTGTCACCCCAGACCTACCGGTCTAACTGTAGCTAACAGTTTAGGTGCGAGATTTTCAATCCCGTATAGATCTATACACAAGTATCACGCTCCCCCTACAAGGGATTATGGTATATAATACAAGACTTAATAATGCATACTCGAAAGTACATGAAACGTCTCACAAAAGCTAGTATAAAACAGATTTACGTATGAAAATGTCCATTTGTTCTTGTATATGAAAATATCTCTTTGATACGGTACTTGTAATATTTAAAATTTCATGAATATCTAGTACACTATCTTATGTAATCGTACCTCTTGTAATTGTATGTCTTAAAATTATATGTAATCGTATCTCTTCATATAGTATGTAATGTATTTGTATAGACTCATGAATAAACTAACTCTTGTGTGATCCCTTGTACTTGGGATGGTAAGTAGTATCTCCTAACTATACCTATTATAGTTTCTAGTATTGTATGTGTATAACCGAAATACGCCTTTGCTACTCAAAGGTACTGAACCAATTGACGGAAACTTTTATGTCTATATATGTACTTAAGATATATATATATATATATATATATATATATATATATATATATATATATATATATATATATATAACTAATATTTAGACGACATTCGGACGAATAACCGATGCCCTAAAGCGACATCTTAACGAGGAAAAGGAAATAAAGCGAGCTAGCCGTCCTAAGTCCTTCAAACATTACTTATATAATGATACATATATAGGCATGCATTTGCCAATATAAACATATAAAAGAAGTTTTGTAAAACCTTTGAAAAGTTTAATAAATAAGAAATGATGACTTGATGTCAGTTTTTAAAACGATTTGAAAGTAGTTTGTTTGATAAGAACAATTTTAAGTATAAGAAGACCTTTGTTTGAAACACGATTCTAACAGCGTTTGAAAAGAAGCATGAAGTATGTAAGACAGTTTGATAAAGAGTTTTTAACATGTAAAAATGTATGTCGTATACTATTATAGATTTTCCAAAAGTTTGTTTCGTTTGTATAGTAAACTCTAATGAAATGCGTTATGTAAAGTGTAGCTTTTGTAGTGACATAAATGAACACATATATTCAAAGTATAAATAAAGTGTTTGATTCGTATATGTATAAAAAAATATTAATTTCAAAAGAAAAAATGTTATCGTGATATATTTTGCGTATGAAAGGTTCCACGTGGTAGTTATGAATCACATATGATTTACTTGATAAAAAGAGTATATAGTGAAACTTTAGGTTTCACACGATAATAATCATGTGTTTACTTGTATTATTCCCCCCCCCCCCCCCTAAAAGTGTATATAAAAGTATTGATAACACATTTAAAAATGTAGTTTATAGGGGTATAAACTCACCGAAGAAAGTGCATGATTTGAAGAAAATGAGCTTTTTCTCGGGAGGCGCCTCAATTGGAAAGTGACGAGTTTTTCGAGAAACTCGGGGCTTCGGATCTTCGTCGGGGCTTAGATATGAAACCGGGAAGTCAGGATATTGTCGGCATGAAAAATGAGGTGAAAATGTGAGAGAAGTGAAGAAAATGAGCAAGGATGGTCGGCACCCTCGCATTCTATTTATAGGGTGCTGAAAGAGGGATTACGTTGGTCGTAAATTCGGAGTACGCTGGGCGTACTCGTTAGGCTGGGCGTAATTTCGAGGTACGCTGGGCGTACTCGTTACATTGGGCGTAATTTCGGAGTACGCTGGGCGTACGCCACGTCAGTGCTTACTGCATCCTCGGGCGGAGCATTGGATGGGACCCGGAGCGGCGTGGACGAATCGAGGCCTAGCACCCGAGTACGTTGGGCGTACGAGGGTACGCTGGGCGTAAATCGTCTTGGTGTGTGTGCCTCGAACTTGTAAAATTCGTAACTTTCGCATACGGGCTCCGTTTTTGACGTTCTTTATATCCACGCGAAGGTGAGAAAATACTCTACAACTTTCATTTTGACTCCGTCGGCAAATTCTGACTTTATTTTTAATTATATTTTAATTAATAGGCCGGGACACGATAACTTCATTAAAAATCCATAACTTCTTTATCCGACGTCTGTTTTCGTTTGTCTTTTTACCATCAAACTATTATTGTCGAGACCTTCAACTCTCGTTTATGTTGTGTCGGCTAAAAATCGCTCGATCTTTATTTCGAGTTTTTAGCTGTCTACCGCTGTTACGAAACTTAGGAAATTTGTATCTTCTTCATACGAAGTCCGTTTTGGGCGTTCTTTTTAGGCATGATTATGGTTTAACGTAATCTATGACTTTCGTTTAGATACCTAAGGCTAAAAATTATTGTATCAAAACTTTGCGTTTTACGTCTATCAGCGTTGACGGTTTTTGCCGCGAATCTTAGATTGGTCATAACTTCTTCGTTATAACTTGGATTTTAGTGTTCTTTATATGTACGAAAACCTTGATACGATTCCTACTACTTTATTTAACCCAAATAAGATTTTTAGGAAAGTTATATTTTGGCCTAAATTTGGCTGGTGTTACATTTTTTGTCTCAAAATATCAGGTTGTCACATCATCCCCCTGTTAGAGGGAATTTCGTCTCGAAATTAGTGTTTAAGCAACATTTATAATCATGCTACGGATAGAAGTTTTATTTGCTACTCGTGTTCTTAAGTGAACTCTGGTCCTCGCTTCGCATTCCAACGAACCTTTCACTATGGGGATACAACTTTGCTTCTTTCGCTTGCCTTTACTATGGTGATAACTCTTCTTGGTCGAATGTATGTTGAGTGTTTTTGTGGTCTGTGAGAGTATTACACCTTGTACCCTACAATTAGTGTCTCCGGATCTTCTGAGCAATTACCGCTACTCATGACTCAAGATCACGTGTTGCATAGTTAACTTCCTGTGCCTTAAGCTGTCTTGAGGTATAGGCAGTGACTTCTCCTCTTGCTTAAGAACACAACCAAGCCCGTGGTTGGATGCCTCGCATTACACCACGAAATATTCTATCCCTTTTGGGAGGGATAATATTGGTGCGATGCATCAGGCTTACTTTAGCATTTGGAACGCTCTTTCTTGTTTACAGACAAGTCCGATGCTCCTCTAAGTGAGAAACTTGTCCTAAAGAATCTCCTGCTGAGGAGTTTGATAAGCTCGCTAGGAAGTCCTTGCATCTCGGTTGAAGCTAGACAATAAGGTGGTTTGGCTACTGGGTTAGCCCCTGGAACTAGGTCGATTCTAAATTCGACTTGACACTGTGGTGGTAATCTCGGTAGTTCTCTTGGAAAGGTGTCGGGAAAGCCGCGTACTTTTTGGATGTTCTGAATGTCCTTCACTTCTCGGCACGTCTCGGCGATGTGTGCAAGGAATGCATGATATTCCTTTCGTAAGTATTTCTGAGCTTGCATACACGAAATGATGAGAGGGTTTGTACTTGGTTCGTGGCTGTAAATAACTAGGGCTTCGCTGTTTAGGGAGGTTAGGACGAACTACTTTATCAAAACATCTGATGTCGGCTCGATGTAGACTTAACCAACTCGTACTGATTATGATGTCAAAAATTTTAGGGTGGATTACCTATCGTGAAGATCTAAAAGAAAGTATGACTACTCATGAATTAGGGAAAAGGATAGGTATTTCTAAGTTTATTCTCACGGAAGCACGATCACTCGCAGTCTTGGACAGTCTCCGTCCTGATGTTCATAGTAGAACTCATACCTGGTTCATCAATCACAGTCTCGGGTATATGAGTCGTATATAATTAAGATTGAAAAGGTGGGTTTTTGGATTGAGCTTGACGTACTGCACGAGTGGTACTTCGGGGAGGTTTGTTGAGGTTTTTTTTGGAAAGGATAAGAAACATGAGGTACTCTATGCATGAGTACTTCGGTGTTCTGGAATGACGACTTCGCTAGAAAGACGTTTTCGGAGAAGGAGAAGTACGCACGAAACTGGTATTGCAAGGATCGAATTGAGTCAAGTTGTATGACGATATTGGACTTACTTGGAAATAAAGGTATTAGATTTGATCATAAGGGTGTTACAGACCAAACACAACATTGCAACTTTTAATAGAGTTACAGTACTTTGGTTTTACTACAAGACTATTGTTGCGAGCAAGGTATACTACAAAAGGCAAGTATAAGCAGCACGAGGGTCCCCTTTACTGACGGGATCTCTCAAAAGGTAAGACTCGAGTTGCACTAGTTTTAAACATGTTTAACAGCATACTTAATGCTGGAGATTAGAAGTGAGTCCCTATTATAGTTGGGTCCTTTACTGCCTTTTTCCATTCTGAGGTCAAATTCCTCCTGTTCCACTGTCGTTCTTCTCTGTTGGGAAATCCCTCTTGAAGTGTCCCATTAAACCACATAGATGGCATATCCGAGAAATTTAGACATTGGTGGTTGAAGTAATGTGTTTGACTCGAGTCCTGCATAAGCGGGTAGTGTGTCCGTTCTTGTTGCAGGTATTGCAGTGTAACAGACGACAACTACCTAGGTGATGGAAGCTGCACTTATTGCAATTCGGAAGGTTTCCAATATACTGTCTGGCCAGGTTAGGGATAATTGGGATACTAGTAGTGTTGGTGGTAGGAGTTACAGATCTCGTGGCTGCGAAGGCTGCCACTGGTGATGGTTTCTTGTTTATCCCTTGAGGTGATCTGCCTTTAACTTTATCCCAGAATTTTCGTTTATTACTCTTTGGTTTGAGGTTCGGAGTGTCGTGGTAGTTTGTTACCCGTGGGTGTACTTGGTTGTTACTTGGATTGGAATTATTAAAAACCATCCCGCTAACATTTGCGTTGTTAGCGTTAAGGTGAGTCAGAATAGTTGTCACAACAGGTGAGACTGCAGCTTGAAAGGTAGCTACATCAATCTGAAAAGTTGGTGTTTGGCTGATGGGTTAATTACTTTTCTTCGGCGACATGATTCTGTAACACGAAAGAAAAAGGATTTTGTGAGCGATATTGGTTGACCCTAAATGTACTTCGATCGCTTATGTAAAGAGTAAGAGTATGTTCTCGAAAGTTTGACCTACATCCCTATGATGTAGTCCTAGTACAGAGTAGAAGTATGTTTGTAGAGTGGTCTTAAGACGTTTGTCGTTCAAGCCGAGGTATCGTTGGTTGGTGAATAACATGATCCCACCACTAAAAGGGACTTCGAAATGTCTCCGGAGTTAAATTTCTATAGTCCAATGACTTGACTAAAGCATGTTTCAGATAGACTCCAACGAAGGTATGATGAGGGTTTTTGAACAAAGAGTGACACGGAAATTAGCCGACTGTCAATATCATCGATGTTTAAGATGTAATAAGTTTTAGGAAAATTTGATCTTGAAGAAGGTCTTACATTATATCCGGAGTAGAAAGGTTTTGGCCACATAAAGGCCTAACTAACAGTACTTACAGTACAAGATAGTTACATAGAAAAACGCTACATAAGACATACACAGGGAAACGATTCATTTAAACAAGGAAGGGAAATAAAGCATTTCTTACTGGCGGCGGTTGTCCTTCTGGCAAATTCTCAGTTCAGCCAATTGATGTTTCATATCAAGAAGGTATCTTTCGTACACTCTCTGGCGTACTCATAGCTGTATGACTTCGGCTCGTGTTTTAGCTAATGCTTGCAGCAGGGTCTCATGGTCTCTCTCAGATCTCTCACGAGTGTTTTCAAGAAGATTGGTGTAGATGGTGTGCATTCTTGCATTGGAATTTAACCTCCTCGGTATAATGTAGAGTCGTCCTGCCCTGAATTTCGTTTCAAGCAACTCTATGGATCAGGATTGGTAAAACTTTGCCTGCTGAGCTCCCTTCGCTTAAGTTGTAGCAGATTCGGTCTCCTTTAGACGGCATAGGTTGATCTTGCTCTCCGCTCCATGTTTCCAAGCATTCTACCCAAGGAAGCATCGAGCCATGAAGAGCTGGACGAGGGTTAGGATTTGAATTGGGAGTTACCGGGGGTAGGTTCTCATCCTCGGGTTCGAAGTTATCATCATCCGAAAGGTCTTCAGCGTGGTGATCATTCAAAAGGGATTGGATGATCATTCTCTGGTTCTTTTCTGAACCATCTCGCATTGCCTTGGTTCGGGAAGTACGGGTCGTCATGGGGATGGGGTCCAACCGTGTTATCTATGCGATAATTGGGTTATAAGAATATAACACATAAGTAGTTTATAGTAATACACAAAATACTCCTATAGTATTTTAGGTTTATGTTCTATTGTTCTCATTGTGGTATTGTGGGTAGGTTTTTAGACTTGTTGCAACTCACAACCACTCTTAGGCACATGCTAGTCAACCCTCAGATAATATAGTTGATCAGGCTATATCATCCCAGTTTTGACTATATGTCTCTAAGTCTACTTGTGCTGCCCAACAATCGTAATACTTTTGTTCTGTCCTAGTGACACTGATTTTAGTATAAATGTAGGCATGTATGCTCAATTAAATATTTTTATTATTTTAAAAGTATAGACTCTTTATCAGAGTATTTTAATCCCTATTGTATTTATAGTCTGTATATCTTTTATGGGTTGATATACTCAATTCACTATAAACAATGCACTGATACCAATCTGTCACACCCCAAAGCCAAGAACGGCGGAAACGTTTTGGGGCGGAGGACGTCATGTAATGTATCACAACAATGCAAAGTAGTAAACAAGCAACAACATCATCCATTGCATTAATAGTATAATTTTAATTACATTGGAGTTCTTTCATAGTATAATTCTACGAAATGAATATTCAAAATAAAAGACGAGTCTTGACCGCTCCGTCTTCACAGAACCTGGTAGTCGTACCTGTCTATCTATGTCTTGGGAATACAAGTTATTTTGAAAGCGAGTATCAACAATAATGCTGGTGAATTCATAAGTGTTGATGTGACTTTGATTTGTAAAGTTGTAAAGAAAGACCTGTAAATGTTTGAAGGAAAGTTTGTACCAATGAACATGTTTGTAAGTAATTGTAAACGTTTGAAAACCCTAGAAAATCCCATATTTTCTACTAGTATAAAAAGTAGCCTTCTACCAAGACCCGACTGTTTTGAATGTTTGCTTTTAGAAATCCAATATTTGCTTATAAGTGGGTGGTAGTTTAAAAGTCCCAGAAATGAACTACCATGGTGTTTTTCATGTCTAAAATAGTAGATTTGTGTACGTATATAATCACTAAGGTATTTGATAACCCCGTAAATCAACGTGTTTTTAATACTCCATGTGAGTTTTATAACCATGCTAATGACCCAGACTGCCTGTAACAACGTTCTTCAGGCGTTGGAAAGTTATGACGTTTGTCACCCCAGACCTACCGGTCTAACTGTAGCTAACAGTTTAGGTGCGAGATTTTCAATCCCGTATAGATCTATACACAAGTATCACGCTCCCCCTACAAGGGATTATGGTATATAATACAAGACTTAATAATGCATACTCGAAAGTACGTGAAACGTCTCACAAAAGTTAGTATAAAACAGTTTTACGTATGAAAATGTCCATTTGTTCTTGTATATGAAATTATCTCTTTGATATGGTACTTGTAATATTTAAAATTTCATGAATATCTAGTACACTATCTTATGTAATCGTATCTCTTGTAATTGTATGTCTTAAAATTGTATGTAATCGTATCTCTTCATATAGTATGTAATGTATTTGTATAGACTCATGAATAAACTGGCTCTTGTGTGATCCCTTGTACTTGGGATGGTAAGTAGTATCTCCTAACTATACTTATTATAGTTTCTAGTATTGTATGTGTATAACCGAAATACGCCTTTGCTACTCAAAGGTACTGAACTAACTGACGGAAACTTTTATGTCTATATATGTACTTATGATATATATAACTAATATTTAGACGACATTCGGACGAATAACTGATGCCCTAAAGCCACATCCCAACGAGGAAAAGGAAATAAACCGAGCTAGCCGTCCTAAGTCCTTCAAACATTACTTATATAATGATACAGATATAGGCATGCATTTGCCAATATAAAAATATAAAAGAAGTTTTGTAAAACCTTTGAAAAGTTTAAAAAAATAAGAAATGATGACTTGATGTCAGTTTTTAAAACGATTTGAAAGTAGTTTGTTTAATAAGAACAATTTTAAATATAAGAAGACCTTTGTTTGAAACACGATTCTAACAGCGTTTGAAAGGAAGCATGAATTATGTAAGACAGTTTGATAAAGAGTTTTTAACATGTAGAAATGTATGTCGTATACTATTATAATTTTTCCAAAAGTTTGTTTCGTTTGTATAGTAAACCCTAATGAAATGCTCACTTGTTATGTAAAGTGTAGCTTTTGTATTGACATAAATGAACACATATATTCAAAGTATAAATAAAGTGTTTGATTCGTATATGTATAGCAACATATTTAATTTCAAAAGACAAGATGTTATCGTGATATATTTTGCGTATGAAAGGTACCACGTGGTAGTTATGAATCACATATGACTTACTTGATAAAAAGAGTATATAGTGAAACTTTAGGTTTCACACGATAATAATAGTGTGTTTACTTGTATTATCCCCCCCCCCCCCTAAAAGTGTATATAAAAGTATTGATAACACATTTAAAAATGTAGTTTATAGGGGTATGAACTCACTGAAGAAAGTGCGTGATTTGAAGAAAATGAGCTTTTTCTCGGGAGGCGCCTCGACCGGAAAGTGACGAGTTTTTCGAGAAACTCGGGACTTCGGATCTTCGTCGGGGCTTAGATATGAAACCGGGAAGTCAGGATATTGTCGGCATGAAAAATGAGGTGAAAATGTGAGAGAAGTGAAGAAAATGAGCAAGGATTGTGACAACCCAAAGTTATTCCGTTACATTACCCCGTTACCGTTAAAGGAATATTCCGCTGTATAAAAGTTCCGTTAATAAGAGGTCGTCAAATAAATAAACGTTTTATTTATTTATGTTTTATGTCGTTATAGTCGTAATAAAGTAAATAAAAACACTTAAATTACATTTCCATAGTAATTTGGAAAAAGTTAGTTTTTATTATTACGACCACTAAATCGGGTGCGACCAAAAGCCCTGTATAACGGTAGTATCGGGTAGAATCCCACTGAGCCCCAACTCCAACCCCTATATAAGGGTGAGTGGAGTCCATTGGAGACTTTTTACACTCTCCCCACTCTCTCTCTCTCTACAACTTAAATTCGAGCCAAAAATCGTCCGTTTCGAGCCCCAAACGAGTAGGTAAACTATCCTAACTCGATGTATAACTTATCTAGCGTACAAATTCGAGTTTAAAACATAAAATAGGGACAAAATCATGAGTTTATGGCCGAAGAACACTCTTGGGCCGTGAACACCATTTAATGGGGTTTTTAAGCCCCAAAACCCCTCCAAATTGCCCCTAAGGCTTAGATATGACTATTAGGCTTACATATTCAGACTTAGAACACCTTGAAATGATTTTTTGAAGAGTAAACATGAGTTTACTGCCCAAGAACATGCATGGGCCGTAAACTCCTCTTCATGGGGAGTAAACTAAAGATTTTGTGCTAGAAATGCCCCAAACACCCCCCTATTGCCTTGCAAAAATACCTTGAAGCAATACCAACATTGTAGAAGCCTTAAACTTCAATAAAACTAGGGGAGTAGGATTTCACGGCCATGACCTCCCATAGGGGTGGTTCATGGGCCGTAAACTCCCAATTTATGCCCAGATGGTGCCCTAAACTCCCCATTTGACTTGGAAAAATGCTTAGGAATTTACCCTCTACCATTTAAGACTTGAAAACACAAAAAGAATGAGTGTATAGGAGCTTACGGCCATAAGCACCCTTGCTTAGGGTCGTAAACTCCTCAATGGTCCATGTGAAGCCTTAAATCAATTCATACAAGTTAGATTTGGACCTAGAAAAATTCCACGATCGATATTAAGCCTTTACACATCCTAGAACACTATCACCATGAGTTTACGACCGTAAACTCATGGGAGTTGTCCTAGGGCCGTAAACTAAGTGTATAGAGTTTACTCTTGGAGAGTAAACTCCATTCCTAAGTCATTCAAGCCCTTAAATGTTACCCGGGACACCCCAAACACTTAACCAAAGTGTTTTCCGCTCCTTAGAGTGCGTATACATGTTTAATTAGTATTAAATGTACTAATTGTATGTGAACATATGTTATCATATGTTAAATAGGTCACTAAGTGTATCCAAGTATTTACTTGACACCGAGCACCCAACCGGCACCTGCGTCGGATCCACTTACATCCGGTGCGTTCATACCCCTTAATGAACCTTTTCAATGTTCTTACATGTTTTATAGGGGGGGAGGGAATACAAGTTAAACATGACAGTTATCATATCAATCACAGGTGATTGATAACCCGCATGCACAAGGATTTACCACACTGTAAACTGTTTTACCAAGTAAGACACTATAAATGGTTTTCTAAAAGGTTTTCACTTGTTTCAAAACTCTTACTTATGCTGTTTTATGAAAGTTAATTTTGAACTAGTTTATGAAAAGTTTCCAAGGGATTTCTAAAGGTTTTTCATACTTATTTTACAACAGAATACCCTGTCGTGATTTTCTCAAGAATAAAGGTTTTCTTCCATGTTTTGATACTCCTCCTTAGTTAAAGTTCCTACTTGATAACGCTTTCACTTTGTGATGCGTTTATACCTATTATTACCTATACTTCGCTTATACTTGTGATAGCTTATACCTGTTAGACGCTCTTACTTCACTTGTAGTCGCTTCCACTTCGTGATATACTTATACCAGTTAACGCTTACACTTCACGATCCGGTTATTCCACACTGTTCGGTTATTCATCATGATACGATTAATCCACACTGTACAGGTATACTTCACGATCCGGTTATTCCATACGATTCGGTTATACTTCACGGTATGATTCCACTTGTTACACACTCAAGCATAGTTAGATGTATGTTTGTGCTTGTTTAGATGCATATAAATAATGATTGAAGGACTTAGGAAGGCTTGTCCGCCCTATTTCCTTTTCTTCGTTGAGATGTGGTCTGGTGGGATCGAATGTTCATCCGAAGTTCGTTTGATTCATTAGTTATATATTATGTACACAAGCATAGACATATAGGTTTACATTAGTCAGTTCAGTTAAGAGTCTCTACCACCGGTTCAACACTTACATTGGAAACCCTCTACCCACTATTTGGGATGCATCTTCGGGACACGGCCTTCTCCGTCGTCTAGTTGGTAACCAGAGTCTCTTGTAGGGAGAGTGGACATTGTGTGTATAGATCTATACGGGATTGACACCCCCACACCCTGACTGCTAGCTATAGTCCACGGCCTACCTAGCCAAGGGGTGACAAATGTCATATTCTCTAGACGCTTGTAGGGCGTCAGGTACTCTAGCGTCGGTTAGTATGGTTACGAGTATCGGAGGTTACCTTATAATTCATGGCCTTAAGGTAATGGCTTTTCACCAGCAATTTACATTGTATGTTGGAACTCACTCTCGGAGTCACATTGTTTTAGACCTTGCTAGACGTATCATTCATTTGATACTGTCTAGGGTCTGCATTCACTGTATTCACTATATTCACTGTACTCACTGTTTTTAGACCTTGCTAGACGTATCATTCAGTTGATACTGTCTGGGGTCTGTGTTCACTGTTTTAGACCTTACTAGCTATACCTTTCATTTGGTACTGTCTGGGGTCTGTGTCTCTTTCTGTTAGACTGAGCCAGGCGTGTCGTTCATTCGATACTCTCCTGGAGTCTATGATTCCTTCCGCCTTAGTCAGCAGTCCTCACTACTGAGGCATATGTTATTTTCCCTGATATTCTCCGACTTTCTTAAAAAGCAAATCTCGTATTTTGAAAATGAAAGTGTTTAAGGGAAAACTACTTTTTACCACATAACTCTGACCAGTCTTGGTAGAAGACTGCTTTTTAATTAGAAAATATAGGATTTTCTAGAAAGGACTCTATTTCACTGTATACTTGAAAACTATCACATATAAAGTTATTTGATTAAAATGTCACTAAATGCTTATTAACTCACCAACATTTGTAAAAATGTTGATACTCGCTTTTCAAACAACTTGTATTCTCAGGTTTACATTAGACAGGTACATCCCCAGAGCTGTTGATGAAGATAGCTTAGTACCATGCTGTACTTATATTTACTTGTATTACTTTGATGTATTGTAATGTAAAACTATTACTATTAATGCAATGGTTGTTGTACTTTGATTACTATAATGCATCTGTTGTGATACTTGACATGACGTCATCCACCCCAGAACGTTTCCGCCGTTCCGGTTTTGGGGTGACAGATTGGTATCAAAGCATTGTTTATAGTGAGCTAAGTATATCAATTCATAAAAGATATACAACCTATAAATACAAAGGGATAAAACACTCTGACCAAGAATTATACTTTAAAATATAACCATATTTTACCAAAGTATAAGAACATCCAGAACCTAAACACTCGAACAAAAGTATCACAAGAAGAACAATAAGAAAAGTCTTCGGATGTTGAGCACTACAGTCAAACCTGGGCAGTTATGTAATCGTAAGCTGGAATAAATGTAACCTGATCAACTACATTCATTCAAGATGCGATGAACGTGTGCTTGGGAGTGATAGTGGTGTTGCAACAAGTCTGAAACTTACCAACTAGGGATGCTAGAGCCAAACATAAAGTTTAAAAATACTATAGGAGTATTTTGGAATACTAAAAGACTCACAATAATCCCAGAATCATAATCAGGAGATAAGGATCAAACAAGAATTAAAATATCATAAGGGTATTTTAGGATCCATAACTAACCTTGTGTGAAGAACTAAAAAGATCCTTATTGATATACCTACAATTACAGAGAGTATACTCCCATGATTATATATAATAAGGATCCCATAGGCTAAGAATGTGTGGTTTCGCCCTATTTCCTTTTCCTCGTTGGGATGTGGTTCTAGAGTAGTATCACATATTCGAAGGCCTATCGGATCTAAGCTATATATGATTTGTATACCCTGTATAATCGTAGCAGGACTCGATATGGACCATCCAATGAAATGTTAATAATCTCTTAGGATTCTTTAGACATTTCCATTCTCGCACGAACCCTATAGAAAACCCTATCCACTTCAGTACTTGACAAAAGAGTTGATTCCGGCCCCGAAGAAGTTCATTGAGAAGATTTCCAGTTCGGAAATAAATGAACTGGGTTGAGACTATTGAATTCACCAAGTGCCTATATCTTTTAGGGACAGTGGTGAGAGATTCGCCTAAACTTCCGAGATTCCAGTCATCCATCATGAAGTGATGACACTCAGAGACGGAATCAGAAGAAAGGCGGAGAAGAAATTCAATGTCCATACGAGGAGAGAACCCTAGGTAACTACCCGAAGGAAGCCAACGTCGATTCCAGTCAAAGATACGAGGCAGACAAAGGGAGCCAATACATGGAACCCAAGAAGTGTCTTAACCTCGTGTTCGTCACGCTAATACACCCTTAAAATAATACAATTTAGTGAGTTAGTGGTTACACTACTCACGCTTATGTCTTAGGAAAATCGTCGTTTCCCGTTGCCAGTCACACGATTAGAGCAGATCCCCGCACCTCTATTGAGAGTATTTAGCCATAAGCCTTCATGAGCCTCTCTTTCCGCGGTTTCGTTCCAAACTGTTCTCAAATCTCTCCAGGCCGGAGAGTGAAACCTTTCCCAGTATAAAGGTAACGTAGTAGGAACGACTCGCATCTTATGGTCTTTTTCCGATACTCATACCCCTACCTTTCACACCAGGACTACATCATAGGGATGTAGGTCGACACTCAGGCAACCAATACCTGAGGCATGGGAAAAATTATGCCTAATACAGTCAGGACAGATATGTCCAGGGCTAGCCATCATCTCTCATTATCTTGTGTTCCTTTCAGTGTAGGAAAAACCATGCCTCTGAAGAAGCATAACCAGTCCGCAAGCAAGAAACCTACTCTCCTGTTTGATGAAGCTACTTTCCGGGCTGCGGTCTCGGCAGCCGTTGCAACTGCCATGGCTCAAGAATGCTAACAACGCCAATGTTAGCGAGATCCCTATTGGGATTTCCAACCCCAACATTGGACCGCAGCAACCCACACTTCCATGCCCGGCCATTCAAGAACCTCAACCAGCCCCACTAAAGAGAAAGTTCAAAAACGAGGAAGGAAGTACCTCGGCTCAAGGACCTTCCGAAGGGCAACGAGCTGAGGCAGTCAATACCCCTACCAACCCTTCCATCCCAACACCTACAAGACCAAACCTAGAAATCCAACCAATGATGACAGTCACGAGCAGGCAAAGTGGTAAAACAGAGAGAAGGAAACGGAATCGTCACGCTCGAAAGGAGCGCCAACGACTCCACAAACTTGCTGCGCAACAACAGCAAGTGGAAACTCCTACCCCTCCAGCGCCAGCATGACCCCTTTCACATGTCCCCGGCATCGGGTCCAACCCTACACACAATAGTGATGTCAAAGTCGGACTCTTTAATGGGAAATTTTCGAAGTGGAGAAACGAGGAGGGCACTCGTGTCCATGTAACTTTGACTAAGCACCTCACTCCTACCACCAATACCAGAACGAACCAGCCATGTCATCAGTGCGGTGAGACGGGACACCTCAAAAGGGATTGTCTAATAATAAAGAACTCCGGCGCAGACGGGAGGATACTGGATCACTGCTGCAGGAGAAATGACAGGGGCACAAGAAAAGTCTAACTCTAATGCTTAGGGAGAAGCATCAAGGAACCCGGTGGATTTTTGGTACGTCTTTCGATCTCAGATAACTAAACCGAAAACATTAAATGACTAATTCATAATGTAAATACTTCCCCATTAAGGTGAAAGTCGCAGCACTGTTATAAAATTTAAAATTCATCAGGTAAAACTATAATGGCTAAACATATACGTTACGGCCATGTATAATTAAGATGGATAGACCTAGAGTGAGTGAATGCCGCCTCATTTCCTATTCCTCGTTGGGTTGTGGATTTAGGGCGGAGTCGCTCAGTCAACAGTCCTCCCCACCTTAACTATACATGACTACTATATGTTAGGCGATTATAGAAATGCCTCGTGAGAATCCATCCATGAAAAGGTACTCCACTCGGAAACACTTAGGACTCTCTATAGTTCTGTGTCGACTCTATCGGTCCAAGTATCCGCGGCAGTGATATACAGGACGAAACCCGAGATGCCTAGAACTTGTGTGCCTGTTCGGCGCATGACTCTATCGATCTTCACTTTATGTCATGTCATAGTATGCCAACTTCGACGACTCTATCTATCATGGTTTGACGTAGTTCAACCATGTGTACATCCTTAGTTCTGTGTAAAAAGAACTTTCTCCGTAGCCATGTCGGCAAATAAAGGTTCTTCCGAACCTAAACAAAATAAAAATAATAAAGACTAATGGGATCCGTTAGTCGTCATTTTTATTTCAAACCTTCCGAAGTACCCAGGAGAGGGGTACCGCGCACTGTTAACCAACCCTCCTTAGACGGATAGAAACCGAAGCGAAAGGCACTGCATGCACTCCAGAAGACAATGACCATCCGAAGCATACTTCGTAGATCCCCAAGAAAGACCCTTCGCATCTCGCACACTAGGTTCGTGAACCCAGAGAATAGAACTCATAGGAATGACCACTATAACCAGGTATATGCAAAAAGGTGGTATATAGTTGAGATCCAAAAGATTTAAGATGTGTGCTTCCTCCCTACTCCCTGTTCCTCGTTGGGTTGTGGGTCTGGGGTGGAGTCGCACAACTGCACATCCTGCCGACCTCAATTATATACGGCTTGCATACACCGAGTATTAGTGATTAAGCCGAGTATGAGCTCTACCACGAACCTCATAGTAAAGCCCTTCATCCTATTCCATAAAATAGGAGTTGGAGTCAAGAGAACCACTGTGGGTTGACCTACTATAATGACCACAAATCCGAAATTTGTTGTCATCCGGTTAAGCCCAAATAGTAGCTAACACCCTCAGTTAGTAAAGGGATTGAAGTTCCGAGTAATGGAACCTATACTCACTAGATTTGACCTAGACCGAGAAAACTCAGAACCTTCGGAAGAGTAGTTGCTGAAGACGTGCGCACTACTCAGGCACTTCGTCCACCCCGTTACAGACAAGTAGTGTCTAGGATCCTCCGCCCCTCGCATGGAGGAAATCGTCGTCGCCCTGTAGACGATAGACTTCATTCTCTGAAGTGAACACTAGAATACCGAGAACCACATGATAACCTCCGCAGCCAAGAATACTTGATCAAAGTGTGGAAGTAGTTGCATTAAGCCTCATGACCCAGATCCCGAAGAGATTATGGACTTGACACAGCCTTGGTGTTAGTCGAGGGGTTATGCAGGAGCATGCGCTTTCCGCACCAGAATAAACCAAAGTTTTAGAGATTAAATGGACTACTAGGTGTTCCATGAATACTATCTCGCGCAGAAATAGTAGAACCATCTCCTGAGGTAGTCCAACACTCGTTTGGTGAAACCCTATCTCCCCGACCCCGAGGGTTTCCGTATCTCTAGAATCGTTAGTGCAAGTTCATTTAGCATGAGCTTGAGATAGACACTCTACAGCAGACAGATAACCGTAGATACGCAACCCATCCGATGACCTAGAAAGCCTCTAAAAGCCAATTGAAGGGAAAACACGAAACCAAAGACAACCCGAGATTCCTAAGAACCAACCCGAAGGACTACACTACCAGTACGAGAGAGAACGTTAGGAACTTCGGAATGGCGATCACGCCAGTGATGGTCTTGCCATAGAAGTACACTATGTTCTAAGTACTGAAAAGCTCTACCCTTCCGAGAGCTTTGGACCATCCGAGATCCTTTACGGAGATTTGGTCCAATCCTTTTCAGACCACTACTACTTTCGGATATTCCACAAGTTTCACACCCGATCGATCCACTCCTAGACTTGATCAGTGTTGCCCGACGTCACTCTTCGTATCCCACTCATCTTGATAGAGACCATTGAGAACATAACCTCGTACATACACCAGTCGGAATCCACTAACTACACGAGACGGAATCCGCATCCCGTAGGTGAAGGTTTGTTGGGATGACAAATACAAACCAAAGATTCACAGGGGAATGCGAGGACAAACAGAATAGGAAGTACTCTCCTGCCTCTACTCGGTCATTCATAACTACTTCCTTGCCTAGACCTGAATTTCGGGACGAAATTCCCTCTAACGGGGGGATGATGTGACAACCCAAAGTTATTCCGTTACATTACCCCGTTACCGTTAATGGAATATTCCACTGTATAAAAGTTCCGTTAATAAGATGTCGTCAAATAAATAAATGTTTTATTTATTTATGTTTTATGTCGTTATAGTCGTAATAAAGTAAATAAAAACACTTAAATTACATTTCCATAGTAATTTGGAAAAACTTAGTTTTTATTATTACGACCACTAAATCGGGTACGACCAAAAGCCCCGTATAACGGCAGTATCGGGTAGAATCCCACTGAGCCCCAACTCCAACCCCTATATAAGGGTGAGTGGAATCTATTGGAGACTTTTTACACTCTCCCCACTCTCTCTCTCTCTACAACTTAAATTCGAGCCAAAAATCGTCTGTTTCGAGCCCCAAACGAGTAGGTAAACTATCCTAACTCGATGATAACTTATCTAGCGTACAAATTCGAGTTTAAAACATAAAATAGGGACAAAATCATGAGTTTATGGCCCAAGAACACTCTTGGGCCGTGAACACCATTTAATGGGGTTTTTAAGCCCCAAAACCCCTCCAAATTGCCCCTAAGGCTTAGATATGACGATTAGGCTTACATATTCGGACTTAGAGCACCTTGAAACGAGTTTTTGAAGAGTAAACATGAGTTTACTGCCCAAGAACATGCATGGGCCGTAAACTCCTCTTCATGGGGAGTAAACTCAACTTTTGTGCTAGAAATGCCCCAAACACCCCCTATGGCCTTGGAAAAATACCTTGAAGCAATACCAACATTGTAGAAGCCTTAAACTTCAATAAAACTAGGGGAGTAGGAGTTCACGGCAATGAACTCCCATAGGGGTGGTTCATGGGCCGTAAACTCCCAATTTATGCCCAAATGGTGCCCTAAACTCCCCATTTGACTTGGAAAAATACTTAGGAATTTACCCTCTACTATTTAAGACTTGAAAACACCAAAAGAATGAGTATATAGGAGCTTACGGCCGTAAGCTCCCTTGCTTAGAGCCGTAAACTCCTCAATTGTCCATGTGAAGCCTTAAATCCATTCATACAAGTTAGATTTGGACCTAGCAAAATTCCACGATCGATATTAAGCCTTTACACATCCTAGAACACTCTCACCATCAGTTTATGGCCGTAAACTCATGGGAATTGTCCCAGGGCCGTAAACTAAGTGTATAGAGTTTACTCTTGGAGAGTAAACTCCATTCCTAAGTCATTCAAGCCCTTAAATGTTACCCGGGACACCCCAAACACTTAACCAAAGTGTTTTCCGCTCCTTAGAGTGCGTATACATGTTTAATTAGTATTAAATGTACTAATTGTATGTGAACATATGTTATCATATGTTAAATAGGTCACTAAGTGTATCCAAGTATTTACTTGACACCGAGCACCCAACCGGCACCTGCGTCGGATCCACTTACACCCGGTGAGTTCATACCCCTGAATGAACCTTTTCAATGTTCTTACATGTTTTATAGGGGGGGGGGGGGGGAATACAAGTTAAACATGACAGTTATCATATCAATCACAGGTGATTGATAACCCGCATGCACAAGGATTTACCACACTGTAAACTGTTTTACCAAGTAAGACACTATAAATGGTTTTCTAAAAGGTTTTCACTTGTTTCAAAACTCTTACTTATGCTGTTTTATGAAAGTTCATTTTGAACTGGTTTATGAAAAGTTTCCAAGGGATTTCTAAAGGTTTTTCAAACTTATTTTACAACAGAATACCCTGTCGTGATTTTCTCAAGAATAAAGGTTTTCTTCCATGTTTTGATACTCCTCCTTAGTTAAAGTTCCTACTTGATAACGCTTTCACTTTGTGATGCGTTTATACCTATTATTACCTATACTTCGCTTATACTTGTGATAGCTTATACCCGTTAGACGCTCTTACTTCACTTGTAGTCGCTTCCAGTTCGTGATATACTTATACCAGTTAACGCTTACACTTCACGATCCGGTTATTCCACACTGTTCGGTTATTCATCATGATACGATTAATCCACACTGTACAGGTATACTTCACGATCCGGTTATTCCATACGATTCGGTTATACTTCACGGTATGATTCCACTTGTTACACACTCAAGCATAGTTAGATGTATGTTTGTGCTTGTTTAGATGCATATAAATAATGATTGAAGGACTTAGGAAGGCTTGTCCGCCCTATTTCCTTTTCTTCGTTGAGATGTGGTCTGGTGGGATCGAATGTCCATCCGAAGGTCGTTTGATTCATTAGTTATATATTATGTACACAAGCATAGACATATAGGTTTACATTAGTCAGTTCAGTTAAGAGTCTCTACCACCAGTTCAGCACTTACATTGGAAACCCTCTACCCACTATTTGGGGTGCATCTTCGGGACACGGCCTTCTCCGTCGTCTAGTTGGTAACCAGAGTCTCATGTAGGGAGAGCGGACATTGTATGTATAGATCTATACGGGATTGACACCCCCGCACCCTGACTGCTAGCTATAGTCCACGGCCTACCAAGCCAAGGGGTGACAAATGTCATATTCTCTAGACGCTTGTAGGGCGTCAAGTACTCTAGTGTCGGTTAGTATGGTTACGAGTATCGGAGGTTAGCTTATAATTCATGGCCATAAGGTAATGGCTTTTCACCAGCAATTTACATTGTATGCTGGAACTCACTCTCGGAGTCACACTGTTTTAGACCTTGCTAGACATATCATTCATTTGATACTGTCTGGGGTCTGCATTCACTGTATTCACTGTACTCACTGTTTTTAGACCTTGCTAGACGTATCATTCAGTTGATACTGTCTGGGGTCTGTGTTCACTGTTTTAGACCTTACTAGCTATACCTTTCATTTGGTACTGTCTGGGGTCTGTGTCTCTTTCTGTTAGACTGAGCCAGGCGTGTCGTTCATTCGATACTCTCCTGGAGTCTATGATTCCTTCCGCCTTAGTCAGCAGTCCTCACTGCTGAGGCATATGTTATTTTCCCTGATATTCTCCAACTTTCTTAAAAAGCAAATCCCGTATTTTGAAAATGAAAGTGTTTAAGGGAAAACTACTTTTTACCACATAACTCTGACCAGTCTTGGTAGAAGACTGCTTTTTAATTAGAAAATAGAAGATTTTCTAGAAAGGACTCTATTTCACTGTATACTTGAAATCTACCACATATATAAATTTATTTGATTAAAATGTCACTAAATGCTTATGATGTAACAACGTAAATTTTCAAACAAAATTTTCATTTCAAAATAAAGTATTTTCATTCAAACAAGGCATAAACATTCCAAGTGTCATGTCAAAATACAAATCATATAAATCCCAAGATCACAAAACATCTATCAGTGTGTACAGATCACGTCGGCGCCTTCCCACGGTCCCCGCTAGTACCTGAAACACATACATAACAACTGTAAGCATAAATGCTTAGTGAGTTCCCCAAAATACAAGTTACGCACATACGCCTTTCCAGGCCCTGACCTTCCGGTCCCTGTGTCTCAGGGGACTTCCGTCCCTGCTGGGTAAACCTTCCGGTCCTACCCACGCCAACCTTGCGGTTCACAACACAACGCCTTCCGGCCCATAACATAATCGCCTTCCGATCCATAACATATTGCCTTCCGGCCCACATAAACATACATAGCACGCATAACAATTAACTTATCACATATAGCACATATATCACATATCATATCCGACCTTCCGGTCACACAGTCAAACCCTTTCGGGTAGGGTATAGTGAGAAGACTCACCTCGTGAATATTGAAGGCTAGCAAATCCCGAAGTCACTCGTGCTCGATCCGCCGAGCTACAATCTCCCTATAACATCATACATCTCTTATTAACACTTTTATCTTCTAAGTTTGACTATCCCTAAAAAGTCAACCATAAGTCAACCCTAGTCAACGGTCAACGGTCAACTTGACCAGACCCGGCGAGTGCTAGGGCGACTCGGCGAGTCTAGACGTCCTCACCAATTCTCTAAGATTCCCTTTCTACTCGTCGAGTATCCCCCTTGACTCGACGAGTTCCTCCTAGCAGAATCGCGGGGCCACCCCGACTCAACTCGCCGAGTCTGAAGAACAACTCGGCGAGTCCCAGTTAATCTTCAAGCTACTCGCCGTGTCTGTTCATCGGACTCGGCGAGTCCATGCCATGCAACCGCTCAAACTGCTTTCTAAGGTCAGATCTGCTCCGACCATTCATAGGTTTGGCCTTCCTAGACTGATTCACCACGTAAAGTCCTCATTTCGGTGCTCATAATACACCCCATGACTCATAATTTACGTTTTGACCTAAGGCATAAGGATTCCAATCCAAAACCTCCATTGATTCCCGAAACACTCAGGCATGGGACATTCTGGACTTCCAAGGGTCCCAATATAGGGTTCCAATCGCTTGGGGGACTAAGGAAACACTCATTCTAGCCACAAAAGGGTTCAATAAACCCTAAATCCATATACACATCAACATAGAAGAATGCAACTCGAAAATAATACCTGAACAACGTTGCTCTGTGTCCCCAATCCTCAGAATGTGGCTTCTCTTGCTGTTCCCTTAACCAAGCCTCCTCCTCCTTGCAAAATAACACTTCCAAGATCAATAATGGTCTTCTACCTTGCTCCAGATGCTCACAATCGAATTAGGGTTTCACTCAAAGGACTAGGGTGAACAATGACGGCCATAAGGCCCCTTATATATGTCCCAAACCTGGACGGTTAGGGTTTCGCTAAACAACGCGGACTCGCCGAGTCTATGCCCTGACTCGTCGAGTCCAGTCGCGAACCCGCGACCAGATCCGCGATCCTACTCGGCGAGTCTGAGCTCCAACTCGCCGAGTCCCCTCTTAAAACACCCAAAATCATAAATATAACAATACCTGGAATTCCGGGCTGTTACAATTCTCCCCCACTAGGACTAGACTTCGCCCTCGAAGTCTCACTCTAAAAATAGCTCCGGATGCTGCTCCCGCATCTCACGCTCCGGCTCCCAGGTCATTTCCGATCCCTTCCGGTGCTGCCACTGAACTAACACTAGAGGTATCTCCTTATTCCTCAGAACCTTGATCTTCCGATCTCTGATGGCCACTGGCCTCTCGGCATAATTCAGGCTCGCATCCACCTGAATGTCCTCCAGTGGAACTACTGCCGACTCATCGGCTATACACTTTCTCAATTGCGACACATGAAAAGTGTCGTGGATCTGTCTCAATTCCGTTGGCAACTCCAAACGGTAGGCCACCCGTCCTACCCTCGCAATCACACGGAAAGGCCCAATATACCGGGGCCCCAACTTGCCCCTCTTCCTGAATCGAATCACTCCTTTCCAAGGAGAGACCTTCAGGAGTACAAAGTCGCCGACCTGAAACTCAAGCTTAGACCGGCGTCTGTCTGCATAACTTTTCTGTCGGCTCTGGGCGGTCAAGAACCTCTGTCTAACCTGCTGAATCTGCTCTGTCGTTTGAAGCACGATCTCTGTACTGCCCATCACTCTCTATCCCACCTCTCCCCAGCAAATGGGGGTCCGACACCTCCTACCATACAACAGCTCAAAGGGTGGCATACCAATGCTTGAATGATGGTTGTTGTTGTAGGAAAACTCTGCCAAGGGTAAATACGCATCCCAGCTACCCCCGAAATCTAACATACACGCTCGAAGCATGTCCTCCAGCGTCTGAATCGTTCGCTCGCTCTGACCGTCTGTCTGGGGATGGTATGCGGTACTAAAATGCAATTTAGTACCCAGCTCCTCATGGAATTTCTTCTAGAATCTGGAAGTGAAGCGCACATCACGGTCTGAAACAATCGAGATCGGCACCCCATGCCGAGATACCACTTCTCTCACGTATATCTCCGCCAACTTCTCCGCTGAAGAACTCTCACTGATGGCAAGGAAGTGAGCGCTCTTCGTCAACCTATCCACGATCACCCAAATTGCATCAACTCCTCTAGCAGTCCTCGGCAATTTGGTGATGAAATCCATAGTGATCTGTTCCCACTTCCACTCGGGAACCTCCAATGGCTGCAACTTGCCATGCGGTCTCTGGTGCTCAGCCTTAACCCTGCGGCAGGTCAAGCACCTCTCAACGAACCATGCGACGTCCCTCTTCATACAGGGCCACCAATACTCTTTCCTCAAATCCAAATACATCTTCGTAGCCCCCGGATGGATCGAAAACTTCGACCGATGAGCCTCTTCCATCAAAGTAATACGCCTACCACCCGCGAACGGTACCCAAATCCGACCCTGAAACGTCATAAGCCCTCGTCCATCCGTAACGAACTCTGAAATCAACCCAACGACCCGCTCTCTCTTCTGCATCTCTGGTTGCACAGCCTCGGCCTGTGCCCCACGGATAGCATCCAATACTGGGGCTATCACAGTCAATCTCAAACGTACATCTCGCAGTGGAGTGCTCTCCGCCCTGCGACTCAATGCATCGGCTACCCCATTAGCCTTGCCTGGGTGGTACAGGATCTCACAATCATAATCCTTGACCACATCCAACCACCTCCTCTGACGCATATTTAGGTTGGGTTGATCCATCAAATACCTCAAGCTCTTATGGTCCGTATATATCGTACATCGAACCCCATACAAGTAGTGACGCCAAATCTTGAGAGCGAACACTACTGCCCCCAAATCTAAATCATGCGTGGGATATCTCGTCTCGTGAGGCTTCAGGTGCCTCGATGCATATGCTATTACATGCCCTCTTTGCATCAGAACTGCACCCAACCCCGAAATAGATGCATCACAATAAACTACAAAATCCTTCATCCCTTCCGGGAGAGCTAACACCGGGGCTTCGCACAATCTCTGGCGAAGTGTCTCAAAAGAGGTCTGCTGATCGGGACCCCATGAGAATGCAACACCCTTCCGGGTCAATCTGGTGAGCGGCACTGCGATCTTGGAGAAATCCTTAATAAATCTCCGATAATACCCTGCCAACCCAAGGAAGCTCCTGATCTCCGATGGTGACTTCGGCACTTCCCAGCTCATCACTGCCTCGACTTTGGCCGGATCGACCAGAATCCCTTCCTGGTTAACGAGATGTCCTAGGAACTGAACCTCCCGCAACCAGAAATCACATTTGGAGAACTTTGCATAAAGCTTCTCCGATCTCAATACTTCAAGTACTTCCCTCAAATGCTCCTCATGCTGCTCTCTAGATCTCGAATACACTAGAATATCATCGATGAATACAATCACTGACCGATCCAACATCGGTCTGCATACCCTGTTCATGAGATCCATGAATACCGCCGGGGCGTTGGTGAGCCCGAAAGGCATCACCACAAATTCATAATGCCCATATCGCGTCCTAAACGCTGTCTTCTGGACGTCCTCATCCCGCACTCTCACCTGATGGTACCCCGACCTCAGATCGATCTTGGAAAACCAAGATGCTCCCTGCAACTGATCGAATAAATCATCAATCCTCGGTAACGGGTAACGGTTCTTGACCGTCAACTTGTTCAACTCCCGGTAATCAATGCACATCCGGTGTGAACCATCCTTCTTCTTGACGAATAGAATAGGTGCTCCCCACGGCGAGCTGCTCGGCCGAATGAATCCCTTCCCCAGCAACTCCTGAAGCTGCGAGGACAACTCTTGCATCTCTGGAGGTGCAAGACGATAAGGCACCTTAGCGATAGGCGTGGCCCCCGGAACTAGATCGATACCAAACTCTACTTGTCTCACAGGAGGTACTCCCGGCAGCTCCTCGGGAAAAACATCTGGAAACTCACGCACCACTGGGACCTCTTCAACTGATCTCGGTCTCTTGGAAACCTCCCGCGTATCCATCACATACGCCACAAAACCCTTACAGCCCTGCTGTAGACACTGCCTCGCCCTAGCGGCCGAACAAAAAGCTGATCCCGAACGGGTACCCTCGCCGTACACCGAAAGAATTCCCCCACTAGGGTCTCGTATAGTCACCAGCTGACGCTCACAGTCGATGACGGCGCCGAATCGGCTCAACCAGTCCATGCCTACAATGACACAGACATCACCCATCGCGATAGGAATCGGATCAATCGGAAACTCGACCCCGAAAATCTCTAACACACATCCCCGGAGAACCTCCGTGGCACAAATCACTCTCTCGTCAGCTATAGAAACTCTCAGAGGCCGACTCAACGATTCACGACTAACGCTGATATGCTGACTAAAAGCCAAAGATACAAAGGACCGACTCGCACCCGAGTCAAATAACACTAAAGCAGGCACAGAGTTCACAAGGAAAGTACCTACGCATATCCTAACATAAGCAAAACATCTCGACATCAAAATAAATACATGAAATAAAGCATACCTGCCACAACATCGGGCGCAGCGCGGACCTCCTCCGCAGTCAGCTGAAAGGCTCTCCCACGAGCCCTCGGGGCCTCGGCCTTCACCGGTCGAGTCTCAGTAGCCCAGGCAGTAGGTGCAGATCCCTGAAGAAGCTGAGGGCACTCGGCCTTCCGATGGCCCGTCTGGTTGCAATGAAAGCAAACCGTAAACCCCTTGGGGCAATCCCTAGCGATGTGCCCCTCCTTGCCACACTTGTAGCAAGCACCAGGTCGACATGCCCCCTCATGACCCTTGCCGCACTTTCCGCAAGTGCGGCCCTTCGGACCTCCTGTCCTCGAATCGGCGGACTTAGTCCGCTTGGCTGCCGGCTGGGACTGAGCCGGCCGCCGGTCCACCCGCTGAGACTCGGCCTCCTCCCTGGCCTGGGTCTCCAACTCGATCTCGCGCTTCCTGGCATTCGCCTGAAGTTCAGCAAAGGTATGATAGGTGGAGTTTGACACAAACTCCCGGATATCCCTCCTCAAAACACCCCAGTACCGGCTCATCCGAGCCTGCTCTGTGGACACCAGCTCAAGGCAGAACATCGCCCTCTAATGAAACTTCCGCGTGATCACCGCAACCGAATCAGTACCCTGCTTGAGGGTCAAGAACTCCTGAACCAATCGTTCCCTCTCCACCGGGGGAACGTACTCGTCTCTAAACATAGAGGTAAACCCCTCCCATGTCATTGCTGAAACCTCTGCCACAGTGAAGTTCGCCGTCACGAACTTCCACCAATCCTTCGCTCCCAGACAGAGCTGGTTCAAAGCGAACCGTACCCTTAGATGCTCCAGACATGAACAAGTGTAGAAGCACCCCTCAATATCAGCGATCCACCTCATCGCAGCAATCGGATCCTGCGTCCCATCAAACTCAGGTGGCTTCGTGTTGCTGAACTCCTGAAACAGCAACGAGTCACCCCCCTGTGGCCTGGCAGCGGCCACGGCTGTGGTAGCTGCAGCGGCTGCAGCCTCAGTCAATGCGGCGTACCGCTCATCAAAAGTCTCCATCAAGGTGGTCTTAATAGACCCAAACATCTCCGGAATCTCAGCCCGGATCGCTGCAGCCACCTCCTCATGAATCATCTAACGAATCTCCTCGTCACTCACACCGCTCGTACTAGCTCCGTGGCGTGGTCTAACCATGATGTCTCTGAAATACGACATAAAACTATCAGAGACTCCATCGAGTATAATCGTACTCGATAACGCAACCCTACTCAGTCTCCGATATCCAGGGATTCTTACTTGGGTCTCCCACTGACCCGGCGTCTTCGGTAGTACGGGCCCAATACTACCGACCACACCGCATCAGCATTCATCCCAAATCTTCCTCCCCAAACCCCGGATAATGAGTACTCTACTTTTGATATGCATTATCTATCTGTACGATATCAAAGCATCTCATATCAGCAAACTTCCCTAGACTAAGGCATCACAAATCAGGCCACTCTAGTCCTATCATGGATACCTAGTCTTCTAGCATACATAACAGTTCACATCATATCTTATCTCTTAACATAACATTGTAAGGTATTTTGGGGATCTTTACCGTTCGGGCGCTGACTGATCGTACACACTGCTTCTTTCTTGTTTACCACAAAATCATTTACAAAAGTTTATGCCTTTATTTTAAAAGTTTTCCTCAAATCCTCGGTTTGAGTTCAGTTACGCCCAAAGGTGTACCCGAATCCCTCAAACCAAGGCTCTGATACCAATTTGTAACAACGTAAATTTTCAAACAAATTTTTCATTTCAAAATAAAGTATTTTCATTCAAATAAGGCATAAACATTCCAAGTGTCATGTCAAAATACAAATCATATAAATCCCAAGATCACAAAACATCTATCAGTGTGTACAGATCACGCCGGCGCCTTCCCACGGTCCCCGCTAGTACCTGAAACACAAACATAACAACTGTAAGCATAAATGCTTAGTGAGTTCCCCAAAATACAACTTACGCACATACGCCTTTCCAGGCCCTAACCTTCCGGTCCCTGTGTCTCAGGGGACTTCCGTCCCTGCTGGGTAAACCTTCCGGTCCTACCCACGCCAACCTTGCGGTTCACAACACAACGCCTTCCGGCCCATAACATAATCGCCTTCCGGCCCATAACATATTGCCTTCCGGCCCACATAAACATACATAGCATGCATAACAATTAACTTATCACATATAGCACATATATCACATATCATATCCGACCTTCCGGTCACACAGTCAAACCCTTCCGGGTACGGTATAGTGAGAAGACTCACCTCGTGAATATTGAAGGCTAGCAAATCCCGAAGTCACTCGTGCTCGATCCGCCGAGCTACAATCTCCCTATAACATCATACATCTCTTATTAACACTTTTATCTTCTAAGCTTGACTATCCCTAAAAAGTCAACCACAGGTCAACCCTGGTCAACGGTCAACGGTCAACTTGACCGGACCCGGCGAGTGCTAGGGCGACTCGGCGAGTCTAGACGTCCTCACCAATTCTCTAAGATTCCCTTTCTACTCGTCGAGTATCCCCCTTGACTCGACGAGTTCCTCCTGGAAGAATCGCGGGGCTACCCCGACTCAACTCGCTGAGTTTGAAGAACAACTCGGCGAGTCCCAGTTAATCTTCAAGCTACTCGCCGAGTCTGTTCATCGGACTCGACGAGTCCATGCCATGCAACCGCTCAAACTGCTTTCTAAGGTCAGATCTGCTCCGACCATTCATAGGTCTGGCCTTCCTAGACTGATTCACCACGTAAAGTCCTCATTTCGGTGCTCATAATACACCCCATGACTCATAATTTATGTTTTGACCTAAGACATAAGGATTCCAATCCAAAACCTCCATTGATTCCTGAAACACTCAGGCATGGGACATTCTGGACTTCCAAGGGTCCCAATATAGGGTTCCAATCGCTTGGGGGACTAAGGAAACACTCAATCTAGCCACAAAAGGGTTCAATAAACCCTAAATGCATATACACATCAACATAGAAGAATGCAACTCGAAAATAATACCTGAACAACGTTGCTCTGTGTCCCCAATCCTCAGAATGTGGCTTCTCTTGCTGTTCCCTTAACCAAGCCTCCTCCTCCTTGCAAAATAACACTTCCAAGATCAATAATGGTCTTCTACCTTGCTCTAGATGCTCACAATCGAATTAGGGTTTCACTTACAGGACTAGGGTGAACAATGACGGCCATAAGGCCCCTTATATATGTCCCAAACCTGGACGGTTAGGGTTTCGCTAAACAGCGCGGACTCGCCGAGTCTATGCCCCAACTCGTCGAGTCCAGTCGCGAACCCGCGACCAGATCCGCGATCCTACTCGGCGAGTCTGAGCTCCAACTCGCCGAGTCCCCTCTTAAAACACCCAAAATCATAAATATAACAATACTTGGAATTCCGGGCTGTTACATATGAACTCGGTGCATTTGTAAAAATGCTGATACTCGCTTTTCAAATAATTTGTATTCTCAGGTTAGCATTAAACAGGTGCATCCCCGGAGCTGTTGATGAAGACAGCTTAGTACCATGTTGTACTTACTTATTTTACTTGTATTACTTTGATGTATTGTAATGTAAAACTATTACTATTAATGCAATGGTTGTTGTACTTTGATTACTATAATGCATGTGTTGTGATACTTGACATGACGTCATCCACCCCAGAACGTTTCCGCCGTTCCGGTTTTGGGGTGTGACAAGGATGGCCGGCACCCTCGCATTCTATTTATAGGGTGCTGAAAGAGGGATTACGCTGGGCGTAAATTCGGAGTACGTTGGGCGTAATTTCGGAGTACGCTGGGCGTAATTTCGGAGTACACTGGGCGTACACAACATCAGCGCTTACCGCATCCTCGGGCGGAGCATTGGATGGGACCCGGAGCGACGTGGATGAACCGAGGCCTAGCACTCAGTACACTGGGCGTACGAGGGTACACTAGGCGTAATCGTTTAGGTGTGTGAGCCTTGAACTTGTAAAATCTGTAACTTTCTCATACAGGCTCCGTTTTTGACGTTCTTTATATCCACGCGAAGGTGAGAAAATAATCTACAACTTTCATTTAGACTCCGTCAGCAAGTTTTGACTTTATTTTTAATTATATCTTAATTAATAGGCCGGGACACGATAACTTCGTTAAAAATCCATAACTTCTTTATCCGACGTCGGTTTTCGTTTGTCTTTTTACCATCGAACTATTATTGTCGAGACCTTCAACTCTCGTTTATGTTGTGTCGGCTAAAAATTGCTTGATCTTTATTTCGAGTTTGTAGCTGTCTACCGCTGTTACGAAACTTAGAAAATTTGTATCTTCTTCATACGAAGTCCATTTTGGGTGTTCTTTTTAGGCATGATTATGGTTTAACGTAATCTACGACTTTTGTTTAGATACCTAAGGCTAAAAATTATTGTATCGAAACTTTCTGTTTTACGTCTATCAGCGTTGACGGTTTTTGCCGTGAATCTTAGATTGGTCATAACTTCTTCGTTATAACTCGGTTTTTGCCGCGTACTTTTTGGATGTTCTGAATGTCCTTCACTTCTCGGCACGTCTCGGCGATGTGTGCAAGGAATGCATGATATTCCTTTCGTAAGTATTTCTGAGCTTGCATACATGAAATGATGAGAGGGTTCGTACTTGGTTCGTGGCTGTAAATAACTAGGGCTTCGCTGTTTAGGGAGGTTAGGACGAACTGCTTTATCAAAGCATCTGATGTCGGCTCGATGTAGACTTAACCAACTCGTACTGATTATGATGTCAAAAATTTTAGGGTGGATTAGCTGTCGTGAAGATCTAAAAGAAAGTATGACTACTCATGAATTAGGGAAAAGGATAGGTATTTCTAAGTTTATTCTCACCGAAGCACGATCACTCGCAGTCTTGGGCAGTCTATGTCCTGAAGTTCATAGTAGAACTCATACCTGGTTCATCAATCACAGTCTCGGGTATACGAGTCGTATATAATTAAGATTGAAAAGGTGGGTCTTTGGATTGAACTTGACGTAATGCACGAGTGGTACTTCAGGGAGGTTTGCTGAGGTTTCTTTGGAAAGGATAAGAAACATGAGGTACTCTATGCATGAGTACTTCGGTGTTCTGGAATAACGACTTCGCTAGAAAGACGTTTTTGGAGACGGAGAAGTACGTACGAAACTGGTATTGCGAGGATCGAATTGAGTTAAGTTGTATGATGATATCGGACTTACTTGGAAATAAAGGTATTAGATTGGATCATAAGGGTGTTACAGACAAAACACAACAGTGCAACTTTTAACAGAGTTACAATACTTTGGTTTTACTACAAGACTATTGTTGCGAACAAGGTATACTACAAAAGGCAAGTATAAGTAGCACGAGGGTCCCCTTTACTGACGGGATATCTCAAAAGGTAAGACTCGAGTTGCACTAGTTTTAAACATGTTTAACAACATACTTAATGTTGACTATTGGAAGTGAGTCCCTATTATAGTTGGGTCCTTTATTGCCTTTTTCCATTCTTAGGTCAAATTCCTCCTGTTCCACTGTCGTTCTTCTCTGTTGGGCAATCCCTCTTGAAGTGTCCCATTAAACCACATAGATGGCATATCCGAGAAATTTAGACATTGGTGGTTGAAGTAATGTGTTTGACTCGAGTCCTTCATAAGCGGGTAGTGTGTCCGTTCTTGTTGCAGGTCTTGCAGTGTAACAGACGACAACTACCTAGGTGATGGAAACTGCACTTATTGCAATTCGGTAGGTTTCCAATATACTGTCTGGCCGAGTTAGGGATAATTGGGATACTAGTAGTGTTGGTGGTAGGAGTTGCAGATGTCGTGGCTGCAAAGGCTGCCACTTGTGATGGTCTCTTGTTTATCCCTCGAGGTGATTTTCCTTTAACTTTATCCCAGGTTTTCGTTTATTACTCTTTGGTTTGAGGTTCAGAGTGTCGTGGTAGTTTGTTACCCGTGGGTGTACTTGGTTGTTACTTGGATTGGAATTATTGAAAACCATCCCGCTAACATTTGCGTTGTTAGCGTTAAGGTGAGTCGAACAGCTGTCACTACAGGTGAGACTACAGCTTGAAAGGTAGCTGCATCAATCTGAAAAGTTGGTGTTTGGCTGATGGGTTGATTACTTTTCTTCGGCGACATGATTCTGTAACACGAAAGAAAAAGGATCTTGTGAGCGATTTTGGTTGACCCTAAATGTTCTTCGATCACTTATGTAAAGAGTAAGAGTATGTTCTCGAAAGTTTGACCTATATCCCTATGATGTAGTCCTAGTACAGAGTAGAAGTATGTTTGTAGAGTGGTCTTAAGACGTTTGTCGTTCAAGCCGAGGTATCGTTGGTTGGAAAAATAACATGATCCCACCACTAAAAGGGACTTCGAAATGTCTCCGGAGTTAAATTTCCATAGTCCAATGACTTGACTAAAGCATGTTTCAGATAGACTCCAACGAAGGTATGATGAGGGTTTTTGAACAAAGAGTGACACAAAAATTAGCCGACTGTCAATATCATCGATGTTTAAGATGTAATAAGTTTTAGGAAAATTTGATCTTGAAGAAGGTCTTACATTATATCCGGAGTAGAAAGGTTTTGGCCGCATAAAGGCCTAACTAACAGTACTTACAGTACAAGATAGTTACATAGAAAAACGCTACATAAGACATACACAGGGAAACGATTCCTTTAAACAAGGAAGGGAAATAAAGCATTTCTTACTGGCGGCGGTCATCCTTCTAGCGAACTCTCAGTTCAGCCAATTGACGTTTCATATCAAGCAGGTATCTTTCGTACACTCTCTGGCGTACTCATAGCTCTATGACTTCGGCTCGTGTTTTAGCTGATGCTTGCAGCAAGGTCTCATGGTCTCTCTCAAATCTCTCACGAGTGTTTTCAAGACGATTGGTGTAGATGGTGTGCATTCTTGCATTGGAATTTAACCTCCTCGGTATAATGGAGAGTCGTCCTGCCCTGAATTTTGTTTCGAGCAATTCTATGGATCAGGATTGGTAGAACTTTGCCTGCTGAGCTCCCTTCGCTTAAGTTGTAGCAGATTCGGTCACCTTTAGATGGCATAGGTTGATCTTGCTCTCCGCTCCATGTTTCCAAGCATTCTACCCAAGGAAGCGTCGAGCCTTGAAGAGCTGGACGAGGGTTAGGATTTGAATTGGGAGTTACCGAGGGTAGGTTCTCATCCTCGGGTTCGGAGTTTTCATCATCCGAAAGGTCTTCAGCATGGTGATCATTCAAAAGGGATTGGATGATCATTCTCTGGTTCTTTTCTGAACCATCTCGCATTGCCTTCGTTCGGGAAGTACGGGTCGTCGTGGGGATGGGGTCCAACCATGTTATCTATGCGATAATTGGGGTATAAGAATCTAACACATAAGTAGTTTATAGTAATACACAAAATACTCCTGTAGTATTTTAGGTTTATGTTCTATTGTTCTCATTGTGGTATTGTGGGTAGGTTTTTAGACTTGTTGCAACTCACAACCACACTTAGGCACATGCTAGTCAACCCTCAGATAATATAGTTGATCAGGCTATATCATCCCAGTTTTGACTATATGTCTCTAAGTCTACTTGTTTTGCCCAACAATCGTAATACTTTTGTTCTGTCCTAGTGACACTGATTTTAGTATAAATGTAGGCATGTATGCTCAATTAAATATTTTATTATTTTAAAAGTATAGACTCTTTATCAGAGTATTTTAATCCCTATTGTATTTATAGTCTGTATATCTTTTATGGGTTGATATACTCAATTCACTATAAACAATGCTCTGATACCAATCTGTCACACCCCAAAACCAAGAACGGTGGAAACGTTCTGGGGCGGAGGATGTCATGTAATGTATCACAACAATGCAAAGTAGTAAACAAGCAACAACATCATCCATTGCATTAATAGTATAATTTTAATTACATTGGAGTTCTTTCATAGTATAATTCTACGAAATGAATATTCAAAATAAAAGACGAGTCTTGACCGCTCCGTCTTCACAGAACCTGGTAGTCATACCTGTCTATCTGTGTCCTAGGAATACAAGTTATTTTGAAAGCGAGTATCAGCAATAATGCTGGTGAATTCATAAGTATTTATGTGACTTTGATTTGTAAAGCTGTAAAGAAAGACATGTAAATGTTTGAAGGAAAGTTTGTACCAATGAACATGTTTGTAAGTAATTGTAAACGTTTGAAAACCCTAGAAAATCCCATATTTTCTACTAGTATAAAAAGTAACCTTCTACCAAGACCCGACTGTTTTGAATGTTCGCTTTTAGCAATCCAATATTTGCTTATAAGTGGGTGGTAGTTTAAAAGTCCCAAAAATGAACTACCATGCTGTTTTTCATGTCTAAAATACTAGATTTGTGTACGTATATAATCACTAAGGTATTTGATAACCCCGTAAATCAACGTGTTTTTAATACTCCATGTGAGTTTTATAACCATGCTAATGACCCAGACTACCTGTAACAACGTTCTTCAGGTGTTGGAAAGTTATGACGTTTGTCACCCTAGACTTGCCGGTCTAACTGTAGCTAACATTTTAGGTGCGAGATTGTCAATCCCGTATAGATCTATACACAAGTATCACGCTCCCCCTACAAGGGATTATGGTATATAATACAGGACTTAATAATGCATACTCGAAAGTTCGTGAAACGTCTCACAAAAGCTAGTATAAAACAGATTTACGTATAAAAATGTCCATTTGTTCTTGTATATGAAATATCTCTTTGATATGGTACTTGTAATATGTAAAATTTCATGAATATCTAGTACACTATCTTATGTAATCGTATCTCTTGTAATTGTATGTCTTAAAATTGTATGTAATCATATCTTTTCATATAGTATGTAATGTATTTGTATAGACTCATGAATAAACTGACTCTTGTGTGATCCCTGGTACTTGGGATGGTAAGTAGTATCTCCTAACTATACCTATTATAATTTCTAGTATTATATGTGTAAAACCGAAATACGCCTTTGCTACTCAAAGGTACTGAACCAACTGACGGAAACTTTTATGTCTATATATGTACTTATGATATATATATATATATATATATATATATATATATATATATATATATATAACTAATATTTAGACAACATTCGGACGAATAACCGATGCCCTAAAGCCACATCCCAACGAGGAAAAGGAAAAAAAGCGAGCTAGCCATCCTAAGTCCTTCAAACATTACTTATATAATGATACATATATAGGCATGCATTGCCAATATAAAAATATAAAAGAAGTTTTCTAAAACCTTTGAAAAGTTTAATAAATAAGAAATGATGACTTGATGTCAGTTTTTAAAACGATTTGAAAATAGTTTGTTTGATAAGAACAATTTTAAGTATAAGAAGACCTTTGTTTGAAACACGATTCTAACAGCGTTTGAAAGGAAGCATGAAGTATGTAAGATAGTTTGATAAAGAGTTTTTAACATGTAAAAATGTTTGTTGTATACTATTATAGTTTTTCCAAAAGTTTGTTACGTTTGTATAGTAAACCCTAATGAAATGCTCACTTGTTATGTAAAGTGTAGCTTTTGTAGTGACATAAATGAACACATATACTCAAAGTATAAATAAAGTGTTTGATTCGTATATGTATAACAATATATTTAATTTCAAAAGACAAGATGTTATCGTGATATATTTTGCGTATGAAAGGTTCCACGTGGTAGTTATGAATCACATATGATTTACTTGATAAAAAGAGTATATAGTGAAACTTTAGGTTACACACGATAATAATCGTATGTTTACTTGTATTCCCCCCCCCCCCCCCCCCCCCCCATAAATGTGTATATAAAAAGTATTGATAACACATTTAAAAATGTAGTTTATAGGGGTTTGAACTCACTGAAGAAAGTGCGTGGTTTGAAGAAAACGAGCTTTTTCTTGGGATGCGCCTCGACCGGAAAGTGACGAGTTTTTTGAGAAACTCGGGGCTTCGGATCTTCGTCGGGGCTTAGATATGAAACCGGGAAGTCAGGATACAGTGAATACAGTGAGTACAGTGAATACAGTGGATACAGTGCATACAGTGAATACAGACCCCAGACAGTACCAAATGAATGATACGTCTAGCAAGGTCTAAAACAGTGTGACTTCGAGAGTGGTTTCCAGCATACATTGTAAATTGCTGGTGAATTACAATATTACCTTAAGGCCATGAATTATAAGGTATCCGGGGATACTCGTAACCATACTAACCGACACTAGAGTACCTGACGCCCTACAAGCGTCTATAAAATATGACATTTGTCACCCCTTGGCTTGGTGGGCCATGGACTGTAGCTAGCAGTCAGGGTGTGGGGGTTTCAATCCCGTATAGATCTATACACACAATGTCCACTCTCCCTACAGGAGACTCTGGTTACCAACTAGACGACGGAGAAGGCCGTGTCCCGAAGATGCATCGCTAATAGTGGGTAGTGGGTTTCATCTGTAAGTGGTGAATTAGAGGTAGAGACTCATAACTAGGCTGACTAGAGTAAACCTATATATCTATGCTCGTATACATAGTATATAACTAATGAATCAAAAGACCTTCAGACGGCCATCCGATCCCACCAGACCACATCTCAACAAAGAAAAGGAAATAGGGCGGACAAGCTTTCCTAAGTCCTTCAATCATTATTTATATGTACCTATACAAGCACAGGCATACATCTAACTTCGACTGAGTGTGTAACAAGTGGAAACATATCGTGAAGTATAACTGAATCGTGGTGTGTAAACGTACAGTATGGAATAACCGAATCGTGGTGTGTAGACGTACAGTGTGGAATAATCGAATCGTGATGTATAACATATAGTGTGGAATAACTGAATCATGATGTATAAACGTACAGTGTGGAATAAGAGCGTCTAACAGGTATAAGCGACTACAAGTATAAGCGAGATAGAGACAATAATAAGTATAAACGCATCACGAAGTGAAAGCGTTATCAAGTAGGAGTTTAAATAAGAAAGAGTATCAAAATATGGAAGAAAACCTTGATTCTTGAGAAAATCCCAGTTTGGTGTCCTTTGGTAAAATAAGTTTGAAAACCTTTAGAAATTCTTTACAAACTTTTCATAAACTAGTTGAAATTGTCTTTTGATAAAACAGTATAAGTGAGAGTTTGAACAAGTGAAAACCTTTTGGAAAGCCATTTATAGTATCCTACTTGGTAAAACATTTTACAGTGTGGTAAATCTTTGTACATGCGGGTTATCAATCACATGTGATTGATATGATAACTGGCATGTTTAACTTGTATTCCCCCCTATAAAACATGTAAAAACATTTGAAAAGTTCATTAAGGGGTATGAACTCACCTGGTGTAAGTGGATCCGACGAAGGTGCCGGTTGGGTGCTCGGTGTCAAGTAAAGACTTGGACACACTTAGTGACCTATTTAACATATGATAACATATGTTTACATACAATTGGTATATATAATACTAATTAAACAAGTATACGCACCCTAAGGAGTGGAAAACACTTTGGATAAGTGTTTGGGGTGTCCCGGGTAACATTTAAGAGCTAGAATGGCTTAGGAATGGAGTTTACTCTCCAAGAGTAAACTCTATACTTAGTGTTTACGGCCTAGGACCACTCCCATGAGTTTACGGCCGTAAACTCATGGTGAGGGTGTTCTAGGATGCTAAAATGTCTCATATCAATTGTGGAATTTTCCTAGGTCCATATATAAAAGGTGTGAATGGATTTAAAGCATCAAATGGCCCCTTTGAGGAGTTTACGGCCCTAAGAAAGGGAGCTTATGGCCGTAAGCTCCTAACTCTTTCTTTTGATGTTTTAAGGGCTTAAGTGGTAGAGGGTAAATTCCTAAAAATTTCCAAGTCAAATGGGGAGTTTAGGGAACCAATTAACCCCTTTGTAGGAGTTTACGGCCCATGTACCCTTCCATGAGGGGTTTATGGTCGTGAACTCCTTATGGAGTTGTTTTAATTGCATTTAAGGTCCCTAGCTTGTTGTTGGTCGTTTCTAGAATTTAATCCAAGGCCATTGGTGTGTTTAAGGGCATTTTCAACACATAAACATGAGTTTACTCCCCATGAAGAGGAGTTTACGGCCCAAGCATGTTCTTGGGCAGTAAAATCATGTTTACACCCCAAAATGCTAGTTCAAGGTGTTCTAAGTCCGATTCCATAAGCCTACAAGACATATTTAAGCCTTAGGGACAATTTGGAGGGGTTTTGGGGCTTAAAAACCCCATTAAATGGTGTTCACGGCCCAAGAGTGTTCTTGGGCCGTAAACTCATGATTTTGTCTCTATTTTATTTTTTAAACTCGAATTTGTATGCTAAATAAGTTATACAATGAGTTAGGATAGTTTACCTACTCGTTTGGGGCTCGAAATGGATGATTTTTGGCTCGAATTTAAGTTGTAGAGAGAGAGAGAGAGTGGGGAGAGTGTAAAAAGTCTCCAATGGACTCCACTCACCCTTATATAGGGGTTGGAGTTGGGGCTCAGTGCGATTCTACCTGATACTGCCGTCAAACGGGGCTTTTGGTCGCACACGATTTAGTGGTCGTAATAATAAAAACTAACTTTTTCTAAATTACTATGGAAATGTAATTTAAGTGTTTTCTTTTACTTTATTACGACTATCACGACATAAAACATAAATAAATAAAATATTTATTTATTTGACGACCTCTTATTAACGGAACTTTTATACAGTGGAATATTCCGTTAACGGTAACAGGGTAATGTAACGGAATAACTTTGGGTTATCACATCATCCCCCCGTTAGAGGGAATTTCGTCCCGAAATTCAGGTCTAGGCAAGGAAGTAGTTATGAATGGTCGAGTAGCGGCAGGAGGGTACTTCCTATTCTGATTGTCCTCGCATTCCTAAGTGAACTCTGGTCTGTGTTTGTCATTCCAACAAACCTTCACCTACGCGATGTGGATTTCGTCTCGTGTAGCTAGTGGGTTCTGACTGGTGTATCTACGAGGTTAGGGTTCTCACTGGTTTCTATCTGGATGAGGGGGATACGAAGAGTGACGTCAGGTAAGCACATATCAAGTCTATGGAGTGGATCGATCTGGTGTGAAGGTTGTGAAATATCCGAAAGTAGTAGTGGTTTGACGAGGGTTGGACCAAATCTTTATGAGGATTCTCAGGTGGTCCTAAGCCCTCGGAAGGGTAGAGTTTTTCAGTATTTAGAACATAGTGTACTTCTATGGCATGATCATCACTGGCGTGACCGCCATTCCGAAGTTCCTAACGTTCTCAGGTTGGTTCTTAGGAAGCTTGGGTTGTCCTTGGTTTCGCGTTTTCTTGTCAATTGGCTTTTAGAGGCTTTCTAGGTCATCGAATGGGTTGCGTGCCTATGGTATTTGTTTGCTATAGAGTGTCTATCTCAAGCTTGTGCAAAGTGAACCTACACAACTAATCTTGAGATACGGGAACCCTCAGGGTCGGGAAGATAGGGTTTCACCAGGCGAGTGTTGGACTATCTCGGGAGGTGATTCTACTATTCCTGCGTGAGATAGTATCCGTGGAACACCTAATAGTCCAATGAATCTCGAGAGACGTGCCCTAATTTCCAAGGCGTTGGTTTAGTCTTGTGCGGAAAGCACATGCTCCTGCATAACCCCTCGACTAACACCAAGGCTGGTGTCAAGCCTATAATCTCTTCGGGATCTGGGTCATGAGGCTTAACGTAACTACTTTCGCACTTTGATCAAGGATTCTTGGCTGCGGAGGTTATCCGGTGGTTCTCGGTATTCTAGTGTTTACTTCCGAGATTGAAGTCTATCGTCTACAGGGCGACGACGATTTCCTCCATGCGAGAGGGTGGAGGGTTATGGGCACTACTTGTCTGTAACAGGGTGGACGAAGTGCCTGAGTAGTGCGAGCATCTACTGCAACTACTCATCCGAAGGTTTTGAGTTTTCTCGGTCTAGGTCAAATCTAGTGAGTATAGGTTTCATTACTCGGAACTTCAATCCCTTTACAAACTGAGGGTGTTAGCTATTATGTGGGCTTAACCGGTATGACCACAAATTTCAGATTTGTGGTCATTATAGTAGCTCAACCCGCAGTGGTTCTCTTGACTCCAGCTCCTATTTTATGGAATAGGATGAAGGGATTTACTATGAGGTGCGTGGTAGAGCTCATACTTGGCTTAACCACTAATACTTGGTGTATGCAGGCCGTATATAATTGAGGTCAGTGATGTTCAGTTGTGCGGCTCCACCCCAGACCCACAACCCGACGAGGAACAGGGAGTAGGGAGGAAGCACACATCTTAAATCTTTTTGATCTCAACTATATACCACCTTTATACATATACCTGGTTATAGTGGTTAGTACCATGAGTCTATCCTCTGGGTTCACGAACCTGATGTGCGAGGTGCGAAGGGTCTTTCTGGAGGATCTACGGAGTATCTTGCTTCGGATGGTTATTGTCTTCTGGAGTATCTTGCAGTGTCTTTCGCTTCGGTTTCCATATGGCTAAGAGGGGTCGGTCAACAACGCGCGGTACCCTTCTCCTGGGTACTTCGGAAGGTTTGAGATAAGAGAGACGACTGACGGATCGCATTAGGTTTAATCATTTGTGTTATGTTTTAGGTTCGGAAGAACCTTTATTTGCCGACATGGCTACGGAGAAAGTTCTTTTTACACAGCACTAGGGATGTACACATGGTTGCACTACGTCAAACCATGATCGATAGAGTCGTCGAAATTTGCATACTTCGACATGACATAAAGTGAGGGTCGATAGAGTCATGCGCCGAATAGGCACACAAGTTCTAGGCGTCTAAGGTTTCGTCATGGGTATCACTGTCGCAGATACTTGGACCGATAGAGTCGACGCGGAACTATAGAGAGTTCTAAGTGTTTCTGAGTGGAGTACCTTCTCATGAATGGATTCTCACGAGGCATTTCTATAATCGCCTAACATATACTAGTCATGTATAATTAAGGTGGTGAGGACTGTTGACTGAGAGACTCCGCCCTAAATCCACCACCAAACGAGGAATAGGAAATGAGGCGACATTCACTCACTCTAGGTCTATCCATCTTAAGTATACATGGCCGTAACGTATATATTTGGCCATTACAGTTTTACCTAATGAATTTTTAAATTTTTTACATTTAGAATTAGCCTTTTTATGTTCTCGGTTAGTTATCTGGGATCGAGAGACGTACCAAAAATCTACCAGGTTCCTTGATGCTTCTCCCTAAGCATTAGAGTTAGACTCCTCCTGTGTCTTTGTCTTTCCCTTCGGTTGGGCAGTCCTTCTTGAAGTGTCCCACTTCACAATATAGGTGGCAAACTGTACGGGTCGCCACATTGGTGGTTGATGTAATGAACTCAACCGGGGTTATGCAGACGCGAGCAATATGCCCCAACATGTGGCACCTAGTACAATAGAGCTCCCGGCAGACACCATGATGATGGTAGCTGCACTTGCTGCAATGGGGAAGGTTTCCTAAGTATGGTCTCCTAGTTGTAGGGATGGAAGGGTTGGTAGGGAATTTGACCATCTCAACTCGTTGCCTTTCGGAAGGTCCTTGAGCAGACGTACTCCCCTCCTCGATCTTGATCTTTCTCTTCAGTGGGTTCGGTTGAGGTTCTTGGGTGGCTGGGTATGAAGGTGTTGGTTGCTGCTGTCCATTGCTAGGATCGGAATTCCCGATAGGGACCTTGCTAACATTGGCGTTGTTAGCATTTAGGTGAGCCATGACAGCTGCTACGGCAGCCGAGACTGCAGCTTGGAACATAGCTTCATCGAATAAGAGAGTAGGTTTCTTGCTTGCAGACTAGTTGCACTTCTTCGGTGGCATGGTTTTTCCTACACGAAAAGGAATACAAGATGATGAGAGACGATGGTTAGCCCTGGACATATCTGTCATGAGTGTATTAGGCATAAACTTTCCCATGCCTCGGATGTTGGTTGTCTGAGTGTTGACCTACATCCCTATGATGTAGTCCTGGTATGCAAGGTAGGAGTATGAGCATCGGAAAGGCCATATGATGCGAGTCGTTCCTACTACGTTACCTTTATACTGGGAAGGTTTCACTCTCCCGCCTGGAAAGATTTGAGAACAGTTCGAAACAAACACTGCGAAAAGAGAGGCTTATAAAGACTTATGGCTAAATATCTTCAATAGACGTACGGGGATCCGCTCTAATTGTGTAACTGGCAACGGGAAATGACGATTTACCTAAGACATAGCGTGAGTAGTGTAATCACCAACTCACTATATTGTATTATTTTATGGGTGTATTAGTGTGACGAACACGAGGAAAAGACAATTCTCGGGTTACATGTACTGGCTCCCTTTGTCTACCTCATAGATTTGACTGGAATCGACGTTGGTTTCCTTCAGATAGTTACCTAGGGTTCTCTCCTCATATAGACATATTGAATCTCTACTCCGCCTTGCCTCTGAATCCGACTCTGGGTGTCATTGCTTCAGGATGGATGACTGGGAATCTCGGAAGTTTAGGCGAATCTCTCACCACTGTCCCTAAAAGTTATATGCACTTGGTGAATTCAATAGTCTCAACCCAGTTCATTTATTTCCGAACAATAAATCTTCTCAATGAACCTATTCTGGGTATGCATTAACTCTTCTGTCAAGCACTGAAGTGGATAGGGTTGTCTACAGGGTTCGTGCGAGAATGGAAATGTCTAAAGAATCCTAAGAGATTATTAACATTTCACTGGATGATCCATATCGAGTCCTGCTACGATTACACATGGTATACAAATCATATATAGCTTAGATCCGATAGGCCTTCAAATATGTGATACTACTCTATATCCACATCCCAACGAGGAAAAGGAAGTAGAGCGAAACCACACATTCTTAGCCTATAGGATGCTTATTACATATAACCTTGGGAGTATACCCTCTGTAGTTGTAGGTATATCAATAAGGATATTTTTAGTTCTTCACACAAGGTTGGTTATGGATTCTAAAATACCCCTATGGTATTTTAATTTCTTGTTTGGTTCTTATCTTCTGAATATTGTTCTGGGATTAGTGTGAATCTTTTAGTGTTCCAAAATACTCCTATAGTATTTTGACTTTATGTTTGGCTCTAGCATTCCTAGTTGGTAAGTTTCAGACCTGTTGCAACACCACTATCACTCCCAAGCACACGTTTATCGCATCTCGAATAAATGTAGTTGATCAGGTTACAGTTATTCCAGCTTACGATTACATAGTTGTCCAGGTTTGACGGTAATGCTCGACATCCGAAGACTTTTATTATTGTTCTTCTTGTGATACTTGTGTTCGAGTGTTTAGGTTTTGGATGTTCTTATACTTTGGTAAAATATGGTTATATTTTAAAGTATAATTCTTGGTCAGAGTGTTTTATCCCTTTGTATTTATAGGCTGTATATCTTTTATGAATTGATATACTTAGCTCACTATAAACAATGCTCTGATACCAATCTGTCACACCCCAAAACCGGAACGGCGGAAACGTTCTGGGGTGGATGACGTCATGTCAAGTATCACAACACATGCATTATAGTAATCAAAGTACAACAAAACATTGCATTAATAGTAATAGTTTTACATGATTTACATTACAATATATCAAAGTAATACAAGTAAATATAATAAGTACAGCATGGTACTAAGCTATCTTCATCAGAAGCTCCGGGGATGTACCTGTCTAATGCTGACCTGAGAATACAAGTTATTTGAAAAGCGAGTATCAGCATTTTTACGAATGCTGGTGAGTTCATAAGCATTTAGTGGCATTATATTCAAATAACTTTAATAAAAGTGGTGGTTTCAGTGTATCGATTACATTAGTGTCTTTTCCAGAAAATCCTATATTTTCTTTAATAAAAGCAGTCTTCTATGAAGACTGGACGGATTTATGTGGTAAAAAGTAGATTTTCCCTTTATCGCTATCGTTATCAAAATACAGAATTTGATTACTAAGAAAGCAGGAGAATTCAGGGAAATAACATATGCCTCAGCAGTGAGGACTGCTGACTAAGGCAAAGGAATCATACACTCCAGGAGAGTATCGAATGAACGACACGCCTGGCTCAGTCTAACAGAAAGAGACACAGACCCCAGACGGTACCAAATGAAAGGTACATCTAGTAAGGTCTAAAACAGTGAACACAGACCCAGACAGTATCAGCTGAATGACACGTCTAGCAAGGTCTAAAACAGTGAATAAAATGAATACAGTGGATACAGTGAATACAGTGAATACAGTGAGTATAGTGAATACAGTGGATACAGTGAATACAGTGAATACAGTGAGTACATTGAGTACAGTGGATACAGTGAATACAGTGAATACAGACCCCAGACAGTACCAAATGAATGATACGTCTAGCAAGGTCTAAAACAGGGTGACTTCGAGAGTGGGTTTCCAGCATACAATGTAAATTGCTGGTTAATTACCATTACCTTAAGGCAATGAATTATAAGGTAACCTAGGATACTCGTAACCATACTAACTGACACTAGAGTACCTGATGCCCTACAAGCGTCTATAAAATATGACATTTGTCACCCCTTGGCTTGGTGGGCCGTGGACTGTAGCTAGCAGTCAAGGTGCGGGGGTGTCAATCCCGTATAGATCTATACACACAATGTCCGCTCTCCCTACAGGAGACTCTGGTTACCAACTAGACGACGTAGAAGGCCGTGTCCCGAAGATGCATCCCTAATAGTGGGTAGCGGGATTCATCTATAAGTGCTGAATTAGAGGTAGAGACTCATAACTGGGCTGACTAGAGTAAACCTATATGTCTATGCTCGTATACATAGTATGTAACTAATGAATCAAACGACCTTCGGACGGCCATCCGATCCCACCAGACCACATCTCAACGAAGAAAAGGAAATAGGGCGGACAAGCTTTCCTAAGTCCTTCAATCATTATTTATATGTACCTATACAAGCACATGCATACATCTAACTTCGACTGAGTGTGTAACAAGTGGAAACGTATCGTGAAGTATAACCGAATCGTGGTGTGTAAACGTACAGTATGGAATAACCGAATCGTGGTGTGTAGACGTACAGTGTGGAATAATCGAATCGTGATGTATAACATATAGTGTGGAATAACTGAATCATGATGTATAAACGTATAGTGTGGAATAAGAGCGTCTAACAGGTATAAGCGACTACAAGTATAAGCGAGATAGAGACAATAATAAGTATAAACGCATCACGAAGTGAAAGCGTTATCAAGTAGGAGTTTAACTAAGAAAGAGTATCAAAATATGGAAGAAAACCTTTATTCTTGAGAAAATCCAAATTTGGTGTCCTTTGGTAAAATAAGTTTGAAAACCTTTAGAAATTCTTTAGAAACTTTTCATAAACTAGTTGAAATTGTCTTTTGATAAAACAGTATAAGTGAGAGTTTGAACAAGTGAAAACCTTTTGGAAAGCCATTTATAGTATCCTACTTGGTAAAACATTTTACAGTGTGGTAAATCTTTGTACATGCGGGTTATCAATCACATGTGATTGATATGATAACTGGCATGTTTAACTTGTATTCCCCCCCTATAAAACATGTAAAAGCATTTGAAAGGTTCATTCAGGGGTATGAACTCACCTGGTGTAAGTGGATCCGACGAAGGTGCCGGTTGGGTGCTCGGTGTCAAGTAAAGACTTGGACACACTTAGTGACCTATTTAACATATGATAACATATGTTTACATACAATTAGTATATATAATACTAATTAAACAAGTATACGCACCCTAAGGAGCGGAAAACACTTTGGCTAAGTGTTTGGGGTGTCCCGGGTAACATTTAAGAGCTAGAATGGCTTAGGAATGGAGTTTACTCTCCAAGAGTAAACTCTATACTTAGTGTTTACGGCCTGGGACCACTCTTATGAGTTTACGGCCGTAAACTCATGGTGAGGGTGTTCTAGGATGCTAAAATGTCTCATATCAATTGTGGAATTTTCCTAGGTCCAAATATAAAAGGTGTGAATGGATTTAAAGCATCAAATGGCCCCTTTGAGGAGTTTACGGCCCTAAGCAAGGGAGCTTATGGCCGTAAGCTCCTATACACTCTTTCTTTTGATGTTTTAAGGGCTTAAGTGGTAGAGGGTAAATTCCTAAGCATTTCCAAGTCAAATGGGGAGTTTAGGGAATCAATTAACCCCTTTGTAGGAGTTTACGGCCCATGTACCCTTCCATGAGGGGTTTACGGTCGTGAACTCCTTATGGAGTTGTTTTAATTGCATTTAAGGTCCCTAGCTTGTTGTTGGTCGTTTCTAGAATTTAATCCAAGGCCATTGGTGTGTTTAAGGGCATTTTCAACACATAAACATGAGTTTACTCCCCATGAAGAGGAGTTTACGGCCCAAGCATGTTCTTGGGCAGTAAACTCATGTTTACTCCCCAAAATGCAAGTTCAAGGTGTTCTAAGTCCGATTCCATAAGCCTACAAGACATATCTAAGCCTTAGGGACAATTTGGAGGGGTTTTGGGGCTTAAAAACCCCATTAAATGGTGTTCACGGCCCAAGAGTGTTCTTGGGCCGTAAACTCATGATTTTGTCCCTATTTTATTTTTTAAACTCGAATTTGTATGCTAAATAAGTTATACAACGAGTTAGGATAGTTTACCTACTCGTTTGGGGCTTGAAATGGATGATTTTTGGCTCAAATTTAAGTTGTAGAGAGAGAGAGAGTGGGGAGAGTGTAAAAAGTCTCCAATGGACTCCACTCACCCTTATATAGGGGTTGGAGTTGGGGCTCAGTGGGATTCTACCCGATACTGCCGTTAAACGGGTCTTTTGGTCGCACCCGATTTAGTGTTCGTAATAATAAAAACTAACTTTTTCTAAATTACTATGGAAATGTAATTTAAGTGTTTTCTTTTACTTTATTACGACTATCACGACATAAAACATAAATAAATAAAACATTTATTTATTTGACGACCTCTTATTAACGGAACTTTTATACAGTGGAATATTTCGTTAACGGTAACGGGGTAATGTAACGGAATAACTTTGGGTTGTCACATCATCCCCCCGTTAGAGGGAATTTCGTCTCGAAATTCAGGTCTAGGAAAGGAAGTAGTTATGAATGGTCGAGTAGCGGCAGGAGGGTACTTCCTATTCTGATTGTCGTCGCATTCCTAAGTGAACTCTGGTCTGTGTTTATCATTCCAACAAACCTTCACTTACGGGATCTGGATTTTGTCTCGTGTAGCTAGTGGGTTCCGACTGGTGTATCTACGAGGTTAGGGTTCTCACTGGTTTCTATCTGGATGAGTGGGATACAAAGAGTGACGTTAGGTAAGCACATATCAAGTGTACGGAGTGGATCGATCTGGTGTGAAGCTTGTGGAATATCCGAAAGTAGTAGTGGTCTGACGAGGGTTGGACCAAATCTCTATGAGGATTCTTAGGTGGTCCTAAGCCCTCGGAAGGGTAGAGCTTTTCAGTATTTAGAACATAGTGTACTTCTATGGCAAGATCATCACTGGCGTGACCGCCATTCCGAAGTTCCTAACGTTCTCACTCGTACTGGATATGCAGTCCTTCAGGTTGGTTCATAGGAAGCTCGGGTTGTCCTTGGTTTCGTGTTTTCCTGTCAATTGGCATTTAGAGGCTTTCTAGGTCATCGAATGGGTTGCGTGCCTATGGTATCTGTTTGCTGTAGAGTGTCTATCTCAAGCTTGTGCGAAGTGAACCTGCACAACTAATCTTGAGATACGGGAACCCTCAGGGTCGGGAAGATAGGGTTTCACCAGGCGCGTGTTGGACTATCTCGGGAGGTGATTCTACAATTCCTGCGTGAGATAGTATCCGTGGAACACCTAATAGTCCAATGAATCTCGCGAGACGTGCCCTAATTTCCAAGGCGTTGGTTTATTCTTGTGCGGAAAGCGCATGCTCCTGCATAACCCCTCGACTAACACCAAGGCTGGTGTCAAGCCTATAATCTCTTCGGGATCTGGGTCATGAGGCTTAGCGCAACTACTTTCACACTTTGATCAAGGATTCTTGGCTGCGGAGGTTATCCGGTGGTTCTCGGTATTTTAGTGTTTACTTCCGAGAATGAAGTCTATGGTCTACAGGGCGACGACGATTTCCTCCATGCGAGAGGGTGGAGGGTTATGGGCATTACTTGTCTGTAACAGGGTGGACGAAGTGCCTGAGTAGTGCGGGCATCTACTGCAACTACTCTTCCGAATGTTCTAAGTTTTCTCGGTCTTGGTCAAATCTAGTGAGTATAGATTTCATTACTCGGAACTTCAATCCCTTTACTAACTGAGGGTGTTAGCTATTATGTGGGCTTAACCGGTATGACCACAAATTTCGGATTTGTGGTCATTATAGTAGCTCAACCCGCAGTGGTTCTCTTGACTCCAGCTCCTATTTTATGGAATAGGATGAAGGGATTTACTATGAGGTGCGTGGTAGAGCTCATACTTGGCTTAACCACTAATATTTGGTGTATGCAGGCCGTATATAATTGAGGTCGGTGGGATGTTCAGTTGTGCGGCTCCACCCCAGACCCACAACCCAACGGGGAACATGGAGTAGGGAGGAAGCACACATCTTAAATCTTTTTGATCTCAATTATATACCACCTTTATACATATACCTGATTATAGTGGTTAGTACCATGAGTTCTATCCTCTGGGTTCACGAACCTGATGTGCGAGGTGTGCAAGGTCTTTTGGAGTATCTTGCAGTGTCTTTCGCTTCTGTGACAACCCCAAATCTAATTCCGTTACAGATCCCATTTTCACTAACGGAACGTGTCACTATACGTTATTTTATGTAATATTTGGAATCGTCAATATCCGAATATCTAAGTTTATGCATGGCTTGATATTATTATAAGAAATATAACTCGTATGTGTTAACCCCGTTTAACCTAATAGAGTTGTATTACCTTTTCAACCACTTCACCCGGGTAAAAAGTTTTAACCCAGTTAACTTTAAACATCGGGTAGCCGTGTATCGGGTGCGATTCCCGAGACATATGCAATGGGTGTGCACAACATTTGAACACTCATTTACTACACACCCACTCTCTCTCTCTCTACTTTCTCTCTCTAGACTCGAAATCGACCCCGATTCCGCTAATTTCCGACTTCCAAACGTAAGTACTCATCCTCTATCTTAATCTAGTCATGTTTCATGGAATTTAGGGGCCAAAAATCATGGAAACCAAGGACCATAAAGGAGTTTACGGCCTAAGAAGCTCCTTAGGCCGTAAACCCCCAAATCCATGCCAAAGACCAAGTTTTTCCTTCTTTTAAGCTAGTATACTAATTAAGGCATATATCTAGAAGGGTTTGGACACTAAAACACAAGGATTTGACATGTAAAAAGGAGTTTACGGCCCAAGCTTGTGCTTAGGCCGTAAACACCTCAAACACCTCATAAATCTATGTTTAAAGTCCCAAAAGATCAATTAGGGTGTTTGGTAATTTAGACATGACAACAAGGAAGGCTTAAGTGCATTAAACATCATCATTTGAACACAAAAAGAGGAGTTTACGGCCAAGGCTAAGCTTGGGCCGTAAACACCCAAATTTTTGTGTCAAACAAGTCCCTAAACTACCCTAATGCATGAAAGGAATTTATCTAAGGCCTATGGAAGTGTGTTGTACAATTAAACTTCACATTTGGGAACAAAATGAAGAGTTTACGGCCAAGGATGTTCTTGGGCCGTAAACTCCCCAAAAATGTATGCCAAATTGTTCCAAACTCACTATAGGGCCTTCTAGGATTTTTCTAAGACATATGAGACCATGTTGTACAAGTAAAACCTACATCTTGAGGGATCTATAGGAGTTTACGGCCCAAGATCAAGTCTTGGCCGTAAACTCCCCAAAAATGTCACAATTTATGATGTTTAATCCTTTCCTTTTGGTCCAAAACACACACCACTAAATTAAGGAAGTGAGATAAGGCCCTAAACACATGTTTTGGAGTGTCACAAGAGTTTACGGCCAAGCCTAGGGGGCTTACGGCCGTAAACTCCCAATAGGTGGCTTTTAGGCCATAAACTCTAAAAGAGTGAACTCATGGACCCTCCCGTAAATCATTCATGGCCTTGTACCACTCCCGGGAACCCTTTCTAGGCCTTAAAACCCCGAAAACGACACTAGAATGTCCAAATACTATAATGAAAAGCATAAGATGATTAACTTCTTGTAAAATACATATTTCATATGACATTAGGGTCCTAAAAGGTGCTCAAGTGGTTATTTGGTACCAAACGCTCAATCGACACTATTACCCGATTTACCCGATTCACCCGATTTCTGCGATTTCAGGTGAGTTCATACCCCTTTAATGAACCTTTCAAGTGTTTTACATGTTTTAGGGGGGAGATACAAGTTGCTTATAAATGTTTATGTAAAGTTTTACAGAACGATTTCCGAGTTACAAGGATTAATCACATGTGATTCACTACTCTTAGTTCAAATCACATGTGATTTGTCCCTATGCCTTATAAACGGGTTTCACCCTTTTCAAACTATTTTTAAACAGTGAGTCAGATAATAAATGTTCTTTTGGAAAAATACTTTTATTAAATCAATTTACTTATAAAATGTAACCACTCTGATATATTTATATAAATAAGACTTGGAGGACTTAGGACCGATATCTCGCCTTATTTCCTGTTCTTGTTTGATTGTGGGCTTAGGGTAGTAGTTATCCGTCCGACTGTCGTTGATTTCTTACTTATATAATCTGTATATCAGTATGGGATACGAATATTACTGCTTTCACTTAATGCTAAAGTCACTAACGTGCTAAGAAACATCCCCACTAAGATAACCATAATAGGTATGGTTAGGGTCGCTACCGCTACTACTTGCTAAAGTTATTACTAACTACACTATAATACTCACTATTACTAGACGATACACTAGTAAGAGAATACACTATGATCATACTAAAAGATTACTACACTATAACAATAGAGAAAACACTAAACAAACAATAATACACTAACCCGCTACGAGATACTCTATTCGCTATTCACTACGCCCGGAGTGTTCCAGCAGAAGACGACTCTACATGTATAGATCTATACGGGGCAGACGCTATTACATCCCGACTGTTAATCTCAGTCCGTGCCGTGCAGGCCCAGGGATGCCACTACTCACTATACTGTGCATGATCGGGAAGGTCATGGGATCCTCTATTATCCTCACTATTAGTAATATACAAGGAATACGCTACAACTACTCTAAAATACCACACTAAATGCTAAACTGCATCCCGAAGTAAGTAAGTATCTATCACTAAAGGAAGCTTGCACCTCTATCACTGATTACAGGCTCAACCTATTCCATCACACTTGTTATTTGGAGATTTGCCAATGTATTTTTAAAAATAAACCGTTTTCAAAGGAATAAAGAATGCATACTTTTAACAGATTGTTACTTACAATGTATTTCCTGGAAAATATGGGATTTTCTAAGTTTCTACTACTTATGAACATAAATGATACATCTTTAACACTAATGCTTTGTATACAAAAACTCACACTAAACTCTTATGAACTCACCAGCTTTATGCTGATAATTGTTTTCAAAATAACTTGTATCTTCAGGTCAAAGATAGACAGGTACAGACGCGGCATTTTTGGAGAAGATGGAGTACACAAGACCCATCTCTTATTTTTGATTTACTTTTGGGTGATTGTTAAACATTGCAAAACACGCATGTAATTAAATTCACCATGTAATACTATGGTTGTATGTTTCTTGTTTCTACTATTATGCAATTGTGATGATACTGTTCACTACGTCATCCACCCCCGAAACATTTTCCGCCGTTATCGGTTTTGGGGTGTGACAGATTGGTATCAGAGCATTGTTTATAGTGAATCAAGTATATCAACCTATAAAAGATATACGAACTATAAACACTTCGGGACTAAAACACTCTGACCAAGAATATATACTGTTAAGTATCTAAAAGATCTAACCAAGTATATATATACACTCATCACTATGAATCACAGGAATCAGTATTATCCTAGAACAAAACGAAAGTATTAAGATTGTTGGGCAGCGCAATTGGGTTTAGAGACATATAGTCACATTCAGGATGATGTAGCCTGATCAACTACGTTTTCCTGGGAGTGACTAGCATGTGCCTAAGTTTGGTTGTGATGTTGCAACAAGTCTAAAACTTACCAACAATACCACAATAACGCTAACATAAGAATACTATAGGAGTATTCTGTATCTCTAGATTATACGTATGTGTTAACAAAAAGGGTCGTTACTAGTAGGACGATAGTTGCTAAGTGGATACACCATGATTACATGTGATTAGGGCGCTATAGACTCAGAATCTGCAGCCTTTGCTTCATTCCCTGTTCTTGTTTGATTGGGGGTCTGAAGTTAGGGTGGTTTATTCGAAGGACTATCTTGCTTCGGTTACATGTAATCGGTATGCACTATGCAAGTATTGGGTCAACTGGTAATGATTCCTCCTATAAGTATCTTAGAATAGTATGTCTATTAATCTTCTTTCCCCCTTTCTCGCGTAGATAGCATGGCTGGCTTCCACCTACCCGGCGATCCGTACTTTCCGAACCAGGGCAATGGAGGATGGCTCGAAGAGGAGTCAGACAACGATCACCCTATTCCTTTGGATGATCATCATGCTGAAGGCTTCTCGGATAGCTCGAACGCCGAGCCAGAAGTCAACAACCAACCCCCTGATGCCCCGAACCCTAACCCCCGACCGGCATTTCAGGGCCCCACTCCTATGTGGGCAATATCCTTGCGTCGATGGAGCGAGGAGTAGGGTCAGCCCTTACCTTACAATGGAGACCGAAGTTTCTACAACATAAGCGAAGGAGGATCAGCAGATCGGGTTCTGCCCATCATGATCCGAAGAATTGCCAGGAATGTTGAGCAAAGTCAAGCTGCCATTGGTCGAGTGGTAGAAGTGGATGCCAACTCAAACCTCAACACTGTTCGCATTCGCCAACTCGAGGAAGCCGTGGACAGGACAAGGAGGACCAACGAGGCTCTGCAGCATCAGCTGGCTGCATCCCGAGCTGAAGTTAGGGAACTCCGAGCATGCCAAAGGACCCATGATCGACGCCTTCAAGAAGTTATGCGTCAACTGGAGGATCTGAGGATTCGCCCGACAAGCAGCCGTCGCCAGTAGAAGACATCTAGTTACCTCACTCTTTTGCTTAAAGGACTAGCCTTTTATCCCTATGTTCTGTAGATCTCTTGTCTGTAAACATTCCTAGTTAAAAGTACTCTAGCTGAACCTCTAAACTGCCAACATTTTCTCTATGGTGTGATGTAAGACCTACTGCTAGGTCAATTTTAATGAACTTCTGTTGCATCATTAATACCAGTATATTGGCAGATGATTTCTCTATTACTATAACTCTTACCCCGATCTTGGATTATGTTGATTTAATCCACAAAACACACTATTCATGTTCGCAATAGGCTCTTACTATTGCTATCATTTCTATGATCTTCCAGTGAAGGATGCCTCCACGAAAGCGTCCCAGCAGAGGAAGACCTGAAACTCAAACCCCTCCTCCACCACCTCCTCCTCCGTAGTTCGATCCGGTGTTGTTTCAAGCGGCTGTGACTGCGGCTGTAACAGCAGCCATGGCCCAAATGAACTCGGGTGATGCGAGCGGTGGAAATTCTAGATTTGGTGAAGTCCACCAACGAGTGCAGGGATGCACTTATAAGGACTTCATGAATTGTAAACCTGCTTTCTTCGATGGTACCGGAGGAATTCTGGCATTGTCCCAATGGTTCGAAAGGACCGAAGCTGTATTCGAAATGTGCTCTTGTCCCGAAGAGAGCAAAATCAAGTTCGCTACCGCTACCCTCACTAACAGGGCTTTGTCATGGTGGAACGGCCATGTCAACGCACTCTCCTTGGTCACAACCAATGCCATGGGCTGGGACACTCTAAAAGATCTCATGAGAGGAGAGTACTGCCCTAGGGGCGAAGTTCAGAAGCTTGAGGAAGAACTCTGGAACCTCAAGATGAAGGGGACCGACATAACGGCTTATACGGTCAGGTTTTGCGACTTGGCGGCTATGTGTCCCAACATGATCCCCTCTGAAAGCAAGAAGATTGAGCGTTACATCTGGGGTTTAGTGCCCCCGTATCGAGGAAATGTTCTGGCCTCACGCCCTACCACTTTTGACAGCGCCAAGGAATTGGCCCAGAGTCTGATCAACCATGAAATCTCCTCCACTCCAGCAACAACAACCACAAATACCACTGCACCATCCGGATCATCTGATAGAAAAAGGAAATGATGGGATAAGAAGAAGGGCAAGAAGACTCAAACCGCCTTCAAGGATTAGCAAATTGTGGTGGTCCATGCTGCCACCATTCCAGCCGCACCAGCTGCTCCAGTCCCACCAAAGGCTTACAGTGGGAACTTGCCTAAGTGTCCCAAGTGCCCTTTTCACCACAACGGTCCATGCCGTGAATTGCAGTGTTCCAACTGCGGACGGAAGGGCCATACTGTCCGATTTTGCAAGGCCCCTCCCAAACCTATCACACAGGTTCCTGGTAAGGGAGTGACCCCGACGTGTTATGGCTGCGGTGAAGCGGGCCATTTTAAGAAGAACTGTCCGAAGGCTGCAAATGCTGGGGGAACTGGAAGGTTACTTGCTATCGGCCACAATGAAGCGGTAGCCGATCCCACGGTGGTCACGGGTACGTTTCTTCTCAACAACTCTTATGTCTGTGTCTTATTCGATAGTGGTGCAGAAAGAAGCTTCATAAATCAAAACTTTAAACACTTACTCAAACAAACCCCTCAACCACTAAAAGAAACATTCGTCGTAGAAATGGCTAATGGGAAGACAGAAAGCTCTAATGAAATCTATATGGGTTGTACTCTCACGTTAGATGATCACCCCTTTTTAATCGATCTTATACCAGTCTCAATCAAAAATTTCGATGTCATTGTTGGTATGGATTGGCTAAGCCTTCACTACGCCGACATCCTATGCTCCGAGAAAGCCATTCGCCTGAACTTTCCGAATCGAGAGACCCTATTGATATACGGAGATAAGCCAAGTAGAAACCTTCGTATCATCTCTAGTATTCAGGCTCAGAAATACTTGCGCAAGGAATATCGCGCCTTTCTTGCTCACGTTGTCGACACTAACCAGAAATCGAAAGATCCAAAAGACATTCCTGTAGTATGCGATTTTCCTGACGTCTTTCCGGAGGATCTTCCAGGCCTACCTCCCAAACGACAGGTTGAATTCAGAATCGACCTAATCCCAGGAGCTACCCCCGTAGCTAAGTCGCCCTACCGCCTAACGCCCGCCGAAATGCAAGAACTATCCGGTCAACTCAACGAACTGCTCAGCAAGGGCTTTATAAGACCAAGCTTCTCACCTTGGGGAGCTCCGGTCTTGTTCGTGAAGAAAAAGGATGGGTCGTTTCGGATGTGCATCGATTATAGGGAACTCAATAAACTTACGATCAAAAATCGCTATCCTCTCCCTCGTATCGACGACCTATTCGACCAACTCCAAGGAGCCAGTTACTTCTCCAAGATTGATCTTAGATCGGGGTACCATCAGTTACGGGTGCTTGAGGAAGATGTTCCAAAGACAGCTTTCCGAACCCGCTACGGGCATTTCGAGTTCGTAGTAATGCCCTTTGGACTGACTAACGCCCCTGCAGTATTCATGGACTTGATGAATAGGGTGTGTCGTCCATATCTAGATCAGTTCGTCATCGTCTTTATTGACGACATTCTCGTCTACTCTCGAAGCGAGGAAGAGCACAGAAATCATTTACGATTAGTCCTGGAAACCCTGCGATCCGAGAAGTTGTATGCGAAGTTCTCTAAGTGCGAGTTTTGGATCCGGAGAGTTGAATTCTTAGGACACGTGGTCAGTGAAGAAGGAATCCACGTGGACCCCTCCAAAATCAAGGCTATTAAGAACTGGTCAGCACCAAAGACGCCTACGGAAATTCGTCAATTTCTAGGCCTCGCTGGCTACTACCGTCGATTCATCCAAAATTTCTCTCGGATTGCGAAACCTCTCACCACGTTAACACAGAAGGGTGTATCATTCGACTGGGAAGAGAAACAGGAGAAGGCTTTTCAGACCTTGAAGCGAGCTCTATGCACCGCACCAGTATTATCCCTTCCCGAAGGAACAGAACATTTCGTCGTATACTGTGATGCATCCAATCAGGGGCTCGGTTGTGTCTTGATGCAACGAGGCAAAGTTATCGCCTATGCCTCGAGACAACTAAAGAACCATGAAGTGAACTACACTACTCACGACCTTGAGTTAGGAGCGGTCGTCTTCGCACTAAAAATCTGGAGACACTACTTGTATGGGACGAAGAGCGTGGTGTACACTGATCATAAGAGCCTCCAACACATACTAAACCAAAAAGAACTCAACATGAGACAGCGTCGATGGGTCGAATTACTTAACGATTACGACTGTGAAATTAGATATCATCCGGGGAAAGCCAACGTAGTAGCAGACGCCCTGAGCAGGAAAGAATACTCCGGACTAAGAACCAAGTCGTTGACAATGACTATACATTCACATCTATCCACGCAGATCAAAGAGGCTCAGCTGGAAGCTTTAAAGCCTGGAAATGTGAAGGGAGAATCTCTGCGCGGAATGGATAAAAATCTGGAGGTTAAGGGTGACGGAGCCTATTACTTTATGGACCGAATCTGGACTCCACGCCATGGAGGTTTCAGAGATTTGGTTATGAGGGAAGCACACAACACTCGTTACTCCGTCCACCCGGGTTCAGATAAGATGTATCTGGATCTCAAAAAGCTTTATTGGTGGCCAAACATGAAAGCGGAGATCGCTACCTTTGTAGGTAAGTGCCTTACTTGCGCGAAGGTCAAAGTAGAATGTCAAAAGCCATCAGGACTCCTCCAACAACCGGAAATACCAGAATGGAAGTGGGAGCGAATCACAATGGACTTCATCACCACGCTGCCCAAGACGACAGGTGGATTAGATACCATTTGGGTCATCGTTGACAGGTTGACCAAGTCCGCCCACTTCCTACCCATCAAAGAGACGGATAAGATGGAAAAGCTCACTAGGACTTATATAAAAGAAATAGTGCGATTGCATGGCGTCCCTATATCTATTATATCAGATAGAGATAGTAGATTCACCTCTAGATTTTGGCAATCATTACAAAAGGCACTAGGGACGAGGCTGGATATGAGTACAGCTTACCATCCGCAGACTGACGGACAAAGTGAGAGGACGATCCAAACATTAGAAGACATGCTGCGAGCTTGTGTGATCGACTTCGGGAAATCGTGGGATACACACTTACCTCTTGTAGAGTTTTCCTACAACAATAGTTATCACACGAGCATCAAGGCAGCTCCATTCGAAGCTCTCTACGGCCGAAAGTGCAGATCCCCTTTGTGCTGGGCCGAGGTGGGAGACACTCAGTTAGCTAAAGGACGAGTTCCTGATAGCGCCCTCACTGGTCCAGATCTCATTCGAGAGACGACCAAGAAGATTGTACAGATACGTGAACGACTAAAAGCCGCTAGGGATCGACAGCAAAGCTACGCCGACAAACGAAGAAAACCCTTGGAATTCCAGGTGGGAGACCGAGTCCTTCTGAAGGTCTCGCCCTGGAAAGGCACGATACGCTTTGGGAAGCGTGGAAAGTTAAACCCAAGGTACATAGGGCCTTTTGAGATTATTGCTAGAATCGGCCCCGTAGCTTACAAACTAAACTTACCCCGCGAGCTAAGTAACATACATCCTACCTTTCATGTCTCAAACTTGAAGAAATGTCTGTCGGACGAGACTCTCGTGATCCACCTCGACGAGATCGAGATCAATAGGAGCCTCAACTTCGTGGAAGAACCTGCTGAGGTTTTGGATCGTGAAGTAAAGCGGACGAAACAAAGCCGCATCCCAATTGTGAAGGTTCGGTGGAACGCCAAGCGAGGACCGGAATTCACTTGGGAGCGCGAAGATCAAATGAAACTCAAATACCCTCATCTCTTCGCTTAGTAGTATTGTAATATCGTATCTGTTTGTATTCTAAAATTTCGGGACGAAAATCCCCTAACGGGGGGATGATGTGACAACCCCAAATCTAATTCCGTTACAGATCCCATTTTCACTAACGGAACGTGTCACTATACGTTATTTTATGTAATATTTGGAATCGTCAATATCCGAATATCTAAGTTTATGCATGGCTTGATATTATTATAAGAAATATAACTCGTATGTGTTAACCCCGTTTAACCTAATAAAGTTGTATTACCTTTTCAACCACTTCACCCGGGTAAAAAGTTTTAACCCAGTTAACTTTAAACATCGGGTAGCCGTGTATCGGGTGCGATTCCCGAGACATATGCAATGGGTGTGCACAACATTTGAACACTCATTTACTACACACCCACTCTCTCTCTCTCTACTTTCTCTCTCTAGACTCGAAATCGACCCCGATTCCGCTAATTTCCGACTTCCAAACGTAAGTACTCATCCTCTATCTTAATCTAGTCATGTTTCATGGAATTTAGGGGCCAAAAATCATGGAAACCAAGGACCATAAAGGAGTTTACGGCCTAAGAAGCTCCTTAGGCCGTAAACCCCCAAATCCATGCCAAAGACCAAGTTTTTCCTTCTTTTAAGCTAGTATACTAATTAAGGCATATATCTAGAAGGGTTTGGACACTAAAACACAAGGATTTGACATGTAAAAAGGAGTTTACGGCCCAAGCTTGTGCTTAGGCCGTAAACACCTCAAACACCTCATAAATCTATGTTTAAAGTCCCAAAAGATCAATTAGGGTGTTTGGTAATTTAGACATGACAACAAGGAAGGCTTAAGTGCATTAAACATCATCATTTGAACACAAAAAGAGGAGTTTACGGCCAAGGCTAAGCTTGGGCCGTAAACACCCAAATTTTTGTGTCAAACAAGTCCCTAAACTACCCTAATGCATGAAAGGAATTTATCTAAGGCCTATGGAAGTGTGTTGTACAATTAAACTTCACATTTGGGAACAAAATGAAGAGTTTACGGCCAAGGATGTTCTTGGGCCGTAAACTCCCCAAAAATGTATGCCAAATTGTTCCAAACTCACTATAGGGCCTTCTAGGATTTTTCTAAGACATATGAGACCATGTTGTACAAGTAAAACCTACATCTTGAGGGATCTATAGGAGTTTACGGCCCAAGATCAAGTCTTGGCCGTAAACTCCCCAAAAATGTCACAATTTATGATGTTTAATCCTTTCCTTTTGGTCCAAAACACACACCACTAAATTAAGGAAGTGAGATAAGGCCCTAAACACATGTTTTGGAGTGTCACAAGAGTTTACGGCCAAGCCTAGGGGGCTTACGGCCGTAAACTCCCAATGGGTGGCTTTTAGGCCATAAACTCTAAAAGAGTGAACTCATGGACCCTCCCGTAAATCATTCATGGCCTTGTACCACTCCCGGGAACCCTTTCTAGGCCTTAAAACCCCGAAAACGACACTAGAATGTCCAAATACTATAATGAAAAGCATAAGATGATTAACTTCTTGTAAAATACATATTTCATATGACATTAGGGTCCTAAAAGGTGCTCAAGTGGTTATTTGGTACCAAACGCTCAATCGACACTATTACCCGATTTACCCGATTCACCCGATTTCTGCGATTTCAGGTGAGTTCATACCCCTTTAATGAACCTTTCAAGTGTTTTACATGTTTTAGGGGGGAGATACAAGTTGCTTATAAATGTTTATGTAAAGTTTTACAGAACGATTTCCGAGTTACAAGGATTAATCACATGTGATTCACTACTCTTAGTTCAAATCACATGTGATTTGTCCCTATGCCTTATAAACGGGTTTCACCCTTTTCAAACTATTTTTAAACAGTGAGTCAGATAATAAATGTTCTTTTGGAAAAATACTTTTATTAAATCAATTTACTTATAAAATGTAACCACTCTGATATATTTATATAAATAAGACTTGGAGGACTTAGGACCGATATCTCGCCTTATTTCCTGTTCTTGTTTGATTGTGGGCTTAGGGTAGTAGTTATCCGTCCGACTGTTGTTGATTTCTTACTTATATAATCTGTATATCAGTATGGGATACGAATATTACTGCTTTCACTTAATGCTAAAGTCACTAACGTGCTAAGAAACATCCCCACCAAGATAACCATAATAGGTATGGTTAGGGTCGCTACCGCTACTACTCGCTAAAGTTATTACTAACTACACTATAATACTCACTATTACTAGACGATACACTAGTAAGAGAATACACTATGATCATACTAAAAGATTACTACACTATAACAATAGAGAAAACACTAAACAAACAATAATACACTAACCCGCTACGAGATACTCTATTCGCTATTCACTACGCCCGGAGTGTTCCAGCAGAAGACGACTCTACATGTATAGATCTATACGGGGCAGACGCTATTACATCCCGACTGTTAATCTCAGTCCGTGCCGTGCAGGCCCAGGGATGCCACTACTCACTATACTGTGCATGATCGGGAAGGTCATGGGATCCTCTATTATCCTCACTATTAGTAATATACAAGGAATACGCTACAACTACTCTAAAATACCACACTAAATGCTAAACTGCATCCCGAAGTAAGTAAGTATCTATCACTAAAGGAAGCTTGCACCTCTATCACTGATTACAGGCTCAACCTATTCCATCACACTTGTTATTTGGAGATTTGCCAATGTATTTTTAAAAATAAACCGTTTTCAAAGGAATAAAGAATGCATACTTTTAACAGATTGTTACTTACAATGTATTTCCTGGAAAATATGGGATTTTCTAAGTTTCTACTACTTATGAACATAAATGATACATCTTTAACACTAATGCTTTGTATACAAAAACTCACACTAAACTCTTATGAACTCACCAGCTTTATGCTGATAATTGTTTTCAAAATAACTTGTATCTTCAGGTCAAAGATAGACAGGTACAGACGCGGCATTTTTGGAGAAGATGGAGTACACAAGACCCATCTCTTATTTTTGATTTACTTTTGGGTGATTGTTAAACATTGCAAAACACGCATGTAATTAAATTCACCATGTAATACTATGGTTGTATGTTTCTTGTTTCTACTATTATGCAATTGTGATGATACTGTTCACTACGTCATCCACCCCCGAAACATTTTCCGCCGTTATCGGTTTTGGGGTGTGACAGATTGGTATCAGAGCATTGTTTATAGTGAATCAAGTATATCAACCTATAAAAGATATACGAACTATAAACACTTCGGGACTAAAACACTCTGACCAAGAATATATACTGTTAAGTATCTAAAAGATCTAACCAAGTATATATATACACTCATCACTATGAATCACAGGAATCAGTATTATCCTAGAACAAAACGAAAGTATTAAGATTGTTGGGCAGCGCAATTGGGTTTAGAGACATATAGTCACATTCAGGATGATGTAGCCTGATCAACTACGTTTTCCTGGGAGTGACTAGCATGTGCCTAAGTTTGGTTGTGATGTTGCAACAAGTCTAAAACTTACCAACAATACCACAATAACGCTAACATAAGAATACTATAGGAGTATTCTGTATCTCTAGATTATACGTATGTGTTAACAAAAAGGGTCGTTACTAGTAGGACGATAGTTGCTAAGTGGATACACCATGATTACATGTGATTAGGGCGCTATAGACTCAGAATCTGCAGCCTTTGCTTCATTCCCTGTTCTTGTTTGATTGGGGGTCTGAAGTTAGGGTGGTTTATTCGAAGGACTATCTTGCTTCGGTTACATGTAATCGGTATGCACTATGCAAGTATTGGGTCAACTGGTAATGATTCCTCCTATAAGTATCTTAGAATAGTATGTCTATTAATCTTCTTTCCCCCTTTCTCGCGTAGATAGCATGGCTGGCTTCCACCTACCCGGCGATCCGTACTTTCCGAACCAGGGCAATGGAGGATGGCTCGAAGAGGAGTCAGACAACGATCACCCTATTCCTTTGGATGATCATCATGCTGAAGGCTTCTCGGATAGCTCGAACGCCGAGCCAGAAGTCAACAACCAACCCCCTGATGCCCCGAACCCTAACCCCCGACCGGCATTTCAGGGCCCCACTCCTATGTGGGCAATATCCTTGCGTCGATGGAGCGAGGAGTAGGGTCAGCCCTTACCTTACAATGGAGACCGAAGTTTCTACAACATAAGCGAAGGAGGATCAGCAGATCGGGTTCTGCCCATCATGATCCGAAGAATTGCCAGGAATGTTGAGCAAAGTCAAGCTGCCATTGGTCGAGTGGTAGAAGTGGATGCCAACTCAAACCTCAACACTGTTCGCATTCGCCAACTCGAGGAAGCCGTGGACAGGACAAGGAGGACCAACGAGGCTCTGCAGCATCAGCTGGCTGCATCCCGAGCTGAAGTTAGGGAACTCCGAGCATGCCAAAGGACCCATGATCGACGCCTTCAAGAAGTTATGCGTCAACTGGAGGATCTGAGGATTCGCCCGACAAGCAGCCGTCGCCAGTAGAAGACATCTAGTTACCTCACTCTTTTGCTTAAAGGACTAGCCTTTTATCCCTATGTTCTGTAGATCTCTTGTCTGTAAACATTCCTAGTTAAAAGTACTCTAGCTGAACCTCTAAACTGCCAACATTTTCTCTATGGTGTGATGTAAGACCTACTGCTAGGTCAATTTTCATGAACTTCTGTTGCATCATTAATACCAGTATATTGGCAGATGATTTCTCTATTACTATAACTCTTACCCCGATCTTGGATTATGTTGATTTAATCCACAAAACACACTATTCATGTTCGCAATAGGCTCTTACTATTGCTATCATTTCTATGATCTTCCAGTGAAGGATGCCTCCACGAAAGCGTCCCAGCAGAGGAAGACCTGAAACTCAAACCCCTCCTCCACCACCTCCTCCTCCGTAGTTCGATCCGGTGTTGTTTCAAGCGGCTGTGACTGCGGCTGTAACAGCAGCCATGGCCCAAATGAACTCGGGTGATGCGAGCGGTGGAAATTCTAGATTTGGTGAAGTCCACCAACGAGTGCAGGGATGCACTTATAAGGACTTCATGAATTGTAAACCTGCTTTCTTCGATGGTACCGGAGGAATTCTGGCATTGTCCCAATGGTTCGAAAGGACCGAAGCTGTATTCGAAATGTGCTCTTGTCCCGAAGAGAGCAAAATCAAGTTCGCTACCGCTACCCTCACTAACAGGGCTTTGTCATGGTGGAACGGCCATGTCAACGCACTCTCCTTGGTCACAACCAATGCCATGGGCTGGGACACTCTAAAAGATCTCATGAGAGGAGAGTACTGCCCTAGGGGCGAAGTTCAGAAGCTTGAGGAAGAACTCTGGAACCTCAAGATGAAGGGGACCGACATAACGGCTTATACGGTCAGGTTTTGCGACTTGGCGGCTATGTGTCCCAACATGATCCCCTCTGAAAGCAAGAAGATTGAGCGTTACATCTGGGGTTTAGTGCCCCCGTATCGAGGAAATGTTCTGGCCTCACGCCCTACCACTTTTGACAGCGCCAAGGAATTGGCCCAGAGTCTGATCAACCATGAAATCTCCTCCACTCCAGCAACAACAACCACAACTACCACTGCACCATCCGGATCATCTGATAGAAAAAGGAAATGATGGGATAAGAAGAAGGGCAAGAAGACTCAAACCGCCTTCAAGGATTAGCAAATTGTGGTGGTCCATGCTGCCACCATTCCAGCCGCACCAGCTGCTCCAGTCCCACCAAAGGCTTACAGTGGGAACTTGCCTAAGTGTCCCAAGTGCCCTTTTCACCACAACGGTCCATGCCGTGAATTGCAGTGTTCCAACTGCGGACGGAAGGGCCATACTGTCCGATTTTGCAAGGCCCCTCCCAAACCTATCACACAGGTTCCTGGTAAGGGAGTGACCCCGACGTGTTATGGCTGCGGTGAAGCGGGCCATTTTAAGAAGAACTGTCCGAAGGCTGCAAATGCTGGGGGAACTGGAAGGTTACTTGCTATCGGCCACAATGAAGCGGTAGCCGATCCCACGGTGGTCACGGGTACGTTTCTTCTCAACAACTCTTATGTCTGTGTCTTATTCGATAGTGGTGCAGAAAGAAGCTTCATAAATCAAAACTTTAAACACTTACTCAAACAAACCCCTCAACCACTAAAAGAAACATTCGTCGTAGAAATGGCTAATGGGAAGACAGAAAGCTCTAATGAAATCTATATGGGTTGTACTCTCACGTTAGATGATCACCCCTTTTTAATCGATCTTATACCAGTCTCAATCAAAAATTTCGATGTCATTGTTGGTATGGATTGGCTAAGCCTTCACTACGCCGACATCCTATGCTCCGAGAAAGCCATTCGCCTGAACTTTCCGAATCGAGAGACCCTATTGATATACGGAGATAAGCCAAGTAGAAACCTTCGTATCATCTCTAGTATTCAGGCTCAGAAATACTTGCGCAAGGAATATCGCGCCTTTCTTGCTCACGTTGTCGACACTAACCAGAAATCGAAAGATCCAAAAGACATTCCTGTAGTATGCGATTTTCCTGACGTCTTTCCGGAGGATCTTCCAGGCCTACCTCCCAAACGACAGGTTGAATTCAGAATCGACCTAATCCCAGGAGCTACCCCCGTAGCTAAGTCGCCCTACCGCCTAACGCCCGCCGAAATGCAAGAACTATCCGGTCAACTCAACGAACTGCTCAGCAAGGGCTTTATAAGACCAAGCTTCTCACCTTGGGGAGCTCCGGTCTTGTTCGTGAAGAAAAAGGATGGGTCGTTTCGGATGTGCATCGATTATAGGGAACTCAATAAACTTACGATCAAAAATCGCTATCCTCTCCCTCGTATCGACGACCTATTCGACCAACTCCAAGGAGCCAGTTACTTCTCCAAGATTGATCTTAGATCGGGGTACCATCAGTTACGGGTGCTTGAGGAAGATGTTCCAAAGACAGCTTTCCGAACCCGCTACGGGCATTTCGAGTTCGTAGTAATGCCCTTTGGACTGACTAACGCCCCTGCAGTATTCATGGACTTGATGAATAGGGTGTGTCGTCCATATCTAGATCAGTTCGTCATCGTCTTTATTGACGACATTCTCGTCTACTCTCGAAGCGAGGAAGAGCACAGAAATCATTTACGATTAGTCCTGGAAACCCTGCGATCCGAGAAGTTGTATGCGAAGTTCTCTAAGTGCGAGTTTTGGATCCGGAGAGTTGAATTCTTAGGACACGTGGTCAGTGAAGAAGGAATCCACGTGGACCCCTCCAAAATCAAGGCTATTAAGAACTGGTCAGCACCAAAGACGCCTACGGAAATTCGTCAATTTCTAGGCCTCGCTGGCTACTACCGTCGATTCATCCAAAATTTCTCTCGGATTGCGAAACCTCTCACCACGTTAACACAGAAGGGTGTATCATTCGACTGGGAAGAGAAACAGGAGAAGGCTTTTCAGACCTTGAAGCGAGCTCTATGCACCGCACCAGTATTATCCCTTCCCGAAGGAACAGAACATTTCGTCGTATACTGTGATGCATCCAATCAGGGGCTCGGTTGTGTCTTGATGCAACGAGGCAAAGTTATCGCCTATGCCTCGAGACAACTAAAGAACCATGAAGTGAACTACACTACTCACGACCTTGAGTTAGGAGCGGTCGTCTTCGCACTAAAAATCTGGAGACACTACTTGTATGGGACGAAGAGCGTGGTGTACACTGATCATAAGAGCCTCCAACACATACTAAACCAAAAAGAACTCAACATGAGACAGCGTCGATGGGTCGAATTACTTAACGATTACGACTGTGAAATTAGATATCATCCGGGGAAAGCCAACGTAGTAGCAGACGCCCTGAGCAGGAAAGAATACTCCGGACTAAGAACCAAGTCGTTGACAATGACTATACATTCACATCTATCCACGCAGATCAAAGAGGCTCAGCTGGAAGCTTTAAAGCCTGGAAATGTGAAGGGAGAATCTCTGCGCGGAATGGATAAAAATCTGGAGGTTAAGGGTGACGGAGCCTATTACTTTATGGACCGAATCTGGACTCCACGCCATGGAGGTTTCAGAGATTTGGTTATGAGGGAAGCACACAACACTCGTTACTCCGTCCACCCGGGTTCAGATAAGATGTATCTGGATCTCAAAAAGCTTTATTGGTGGCCAAACATGAAAGCGGAGATCGCTACCTTTGTAGGTAAGTGCCTTACTTGCGCGAAGGTCAAAGTAGAATGTCAAAAGCCATCAGGACTCCTCCAACAACCGGAAATACCAGAATGGAAGTGGGAGCGAATCACAATGGACTTCATCACCACGCTGCCCAAGACGACAGGTGGATTAGATACCATTTGGGTCATCGTTGACAGGTTGACCAAGTCCGCCCACTTCCTACCCATCAAAGAGACGGATAAGATGGAAAAGCTCACTAGGACTTATATAAAAGAAATAGTGCGATTGCATGGCGTCCCTATATCTATTATATCAGATAGAGATAGTAGATTCACCTCTAGATTTTGGCAATCATTACAAAAGGCACTAGGGACGAGGCTGGATATGAGTACAGCTTACCATCCGCAGACTGACGGACAAAGTGAGAGGACGATCCAAACATTAGAAGACATGCTGCGAGCTTGTGTGATCGACTTCGGGAAATCGTGGGATACACACTTACCTCTTGTAGAGTTTTCCTACAACAATAGTTATCACACGAGCATCAAGGCAGCTCCATTCGAAGCTCTCTACGGCCGAAAGTGCAGATCCCCTTTGTGCTGGGCCGAGGTGGGAGACACTCAGTTAGCTAAAGGACGAGTTCCTGATAGCGCCCTCACTGGTCCAGATCTCATTCGAGAGACGACCAAGAAGATTGTACAGATACGTGAACGACTAAAAGCCGCTAGGGATCGACAGCAAAGCTACGCCGACAAACGAAGAAAACCCTTGGAATTCCAGGTGGGAGACCGAGTCCTTCTGAAGGTCTCGCCCTGGAAAGGCACGATACGCTTTGGGAAGCGTGGAAAGTTAAACCCAAGGTACATAGGGCCTTTTGAGATTATTGCTAGAATCGGCCCCGTAGCTTACAAACTAAACTTACCCCGCGAGCTAAGTAACATACATCCTACCTTTCACGTCTCAAACTTGAAGAAATGTCTGTCGGACGAGACTCTCGTGATCCACCTCGACGAGATCGAGATCAATAGGAGCCTCAACTTCGTGGAAGAACCTGCTGAGGTTTTGGATCGTGAAGTAAAGCGGACGAAACAAAGCCGCATCCCAATTGTGAAGGTTCGGTGGAACGCCAAGCGAGGACCGGAATTCACTTGGGAGCGCGAAGATCAAATGAAACTCAAATACCCTCATCTCTTCGCTTAGTAGTATTGTAATATCGTATCTGTTTGTATTCTAAAATTTCGGGACGAAAATCCCCTAACGGGGGGATGATGTGACAACCCCAAATCTAATTCCGTTACAGATCCCATTTTCACTAACGGAACGTGTCACTATACGTTATTTTATGTAATATTTGGAATCGTCAATATCCGAATATCTAAGTTTATGCATGGCTTGATATTATTATAAGAAATATAACTCGTATGTGTTAACCCCGTTTAACCTAATAAAGTTGTATTACCTTTTCAACCACTTCACCCGGGTAAAAAGTTTTAACCCAGTTAACTTTAAACATCGGGTAGCCGTGTATCGGGTGCGATTCCCGAGACATATGCAATGGGTGTGCACAACATTTGAACACTCATTTACTACACACCCACTCTCTCTCTCTCTACTTTCTCTCTCTAGACTCGAAATCGACCCCGATTCCGCTAATTTCCGACTTCCAAACGTAAGTACTCATCCTCTATCTTAATCTAGTCATGTTTCATGGAATTTAGGGGCCAAAAATCATGGAAACCAAGGACCATAAAGGAGTTTACGGCCTAAGAAGCTCCTTAGGCCGTAAACCCCCAAATCCATGCCAAAGACCAAGTTTTTCCTTCTTTTAAGCTAGTATACTAATTAAGGCATATATCTAGAAGGGTTTGGACACTAAAACACAAGGATTTGACATGTAAAAAGGAGTTTACGGCCCAAGCTTGTGCTTAGGCCGTAAACACCTCAAACACCTCATAAATCTATGTTTAAAGTCCCAAAAGATCAATTAGGGTGTTTGGTAATTTAGACATGACAACAAGGAAGGCTTAAGTGCATTAAACATCATCATTTGAACACAAAAAGAGGAGTTTACGGCCAAGGCTAAGCTTGGGCCGTAAACACCCAAATTTTTGTGTCAAACAAGTCCCTAAACTACCCTAATGCATGAAAGGAATTTATCTAAGGCCTATGGAAGTGTGTTGTACAATTAAACTTCACATTTGGGAACAAAATGAAGAGTTTACGGCCAAGGATGTTCTTGGGCCGTAAACTCCCCAAAAATGTATGCCAAATTGTTCCAAACTCACTATAGGGCCTTCTAGGATTTTTCTAAGACATATGAGACCATGTTGTACAAGTAAAACCTACATCTTGAGGGATCTATAGGAGTTTACGGCCCAAGATCAAGTCTTGGCCGTAAACTCCCCAAAAATGTCACAATTTATGATGTTTAATCCTTTCCTTTTGGTCCAAAACACACACCACTAAATTAAGGAAGTGAGATAAGGCCCTAAACACATGTTTTGGAGTGTCACAAGAGTTTACGGCCAAGCCTAGGGGGCTTACGGCCGTAAACTCCCAATGGGTGGCTTTTAGGCCATAAACTCTAAAAGAGTGAACTCATGGACCCTCCCGTAAATCATTCATGGCCTTGTACCACTCCCGGGAACCCTTTCTAGGCCTTAAAACCCCGAAAACGACACTAGAATGTCCAAATACTATAATGAAAAGCATAAGATGATTAACTTCTTGTAAAATACATATTTCATATGACATTAGGGTCCTAAAAGGTGCTCAAGTGGTTATTTGGTACCAAACGCTCAATCGACACTATTACCCGATTTACCCGATTCACCCGATTTCTGCGATTTCAGGTGAGTTCATACCCCTTTAATGAACCTTTCAAGTGTTTTACATGTTTTAGGGGGGAGATACAAGTTGCTTATAAATGTTTATGTAAAGTTTTACAGAACGATTTCCGAGTTACAAGGATTAATCACATGTGATTCACTACTCTTAGTTCAAATCACATGTGATTTGTCCCTATGCCTTATAAACGGGTTTCACCCTTTTCAAACTATTTTTAAACAGTGAGTCAGATAATAAATGTTCTTTTGGAAAAATACTTTTATTAAATCAATTTACTTATAAAATGTAACCACTCTGATATATTTATATAAATAAGACTTGGAGGACTTAGGACCGATATCTCGCCTTATTTCCTGTTCTTGTTTGATTGTGGGCTTAGGGTAGTAGTTATCCGTCCGACTGTTGTTGATTTCTTACTTATATAATCTGTATATCAGTATGGGATACGAATATTACTGCTTTCACTTAATGCTAAAGTCACTAACGTGCTAAGAAACATCCCCACCAAGATAACCATAATAGGTATGGTTAGGGTCGCTACCGCTACTACTCGCTAAAGTTATTACTAACTACACTATAATACTCACTATTACTAGACGATACACTAGTAAGAGAATACACTATGATCATACTAAAAGATTACTACACTATAACAATAGAGAAAACACTAAACAAACAATAATACACTAACCCGCTACGAGATACTCTATTCGCTATTCACTACGCCCGGAGTGTTCCAGCAGGAGACGACTCTACATGTATAGATCTATACGAGGCAGACGCTATTACATCCCGACTGTTAATCTCAGTCCGCGCCGTGCAGGCCCAGGGATGCCACTACTCACTATACTGTGCATGATCGGGAAGGTCATGGGATCCTCTATTATCCTCACTATTAGTAATATACAAGGAATACGCTACAACTACTCTAAAATACCACACTAAATGCTAAACTGCATCCCGAAGTAAGTAAGTATCTATCACTAAAGGAAGCTTGCACCTCTATCACTGATTACAGGCTCAACCTATTCCATCACACTTGTTATTTGGAGATTTGCCAATGTATTTTTAAAATAAACTGTTTTCAAAGGAATAAAGAATGCATACTTTTCACAGATTGTCACTTACAATGTATTTCCTGGAAAATATGGGATTTTCTAAGTTTCTACTACTTATGAACATAAATGATACATCTTTAACACTAATGCTTTGTATACAAAAACTCACACTAAACTCTTATGAACTCACCAGCTTTATGCTGATAATTGTTTTCAAAATAACTTGTATATTCAGGTCAAAGATAGACAGGTACAGACGCGGCATTTTTGGAGAAGATGGAGTACACAAGACCCATCTCTTATTTTTGATTTACTTTTGGGTGATTGTTAAACATTGCAAAACACGCATGTAATTAAATTCACTATGTAATACTATGGTTGTATGTTTCTTGTTTCTACTATTATGCAATTGTGATGATACTGCTCACTACGTCATCCACCCCGAAACATTTTCCGCCGTTATCGGTTTTGGGGTGTGACAGCTTCGGTTTCCATATAGCTAAGAGGGGTCGGTCAAAAATGCGTGGTACCCTTCTCCTGGGTACTTCGGAAGGTTTGAGATAAGAGAGACGACTGACGGATCGCATTAGGTTTAATCATTTGTGTTATGTTTTAGGTTCGGAAGACCTTTATTTGCCAACATGGCTACGGAGAAAATTCTTTTTACACAGCACTAGGGATGTACACATGGTTGCACTAAGTCAAACCATGATCGATAGAGTCGTCGAAATTTGCATACTTCGACATGACATAAAGTGAGGGTCGATAGAGTCATGCTCCGAACAGGCACACAAGTTCTAGGCGTCTAAGGTTTCGTCCTGGGTATCACTGTCGCGGATACTTGGACCGATAGAGTCGACGTGGAACTATAGAGAGTTCTAAGTGTTTCTGAGTGGAGTACCTTCTCATGAATGGATTCTCACGAGGCATTTCTATAATTGCCTAACATATACTAGTCATGTATAATTAAGGTAAGGAGGACTGTTGACTGAGCGACTCCGCTCTAAATCCACAACCAAACGAGGAATAAGAAATGAGGCGACATTCACTCACTCTAGGTCTATCCATCTTAACTATACATGGCCGTAACGTATATGTTTGGCCATTACAGTTTTACCTAATGAATTTTTAAATTTATTACAGTGCTGTGACTTTCGCCTTATTGGGGAAGTATTTACATTTAGAATTAGCCTTTTTATGTTCTCGGTTAGTTATCTGGGATCGAGAGACGTACAAAAAATCTACCAGGTTCCTTGATGCTTCTCCCTAAGCATTAGAGTTAGACTCCTCCTGTGTCTTTGTCTTTCCCTTCGGTTGGGCAGTCCTTCTTGAAGTGTCCCACTTCACCACATAGGTGGCAAACTGTACGGGTCGCCACATTGGTGGTTGATGTAATGAACTCAATCGGGGTTCTGCAGACGCGGGCAGTATGCCCCAACATGTGGCACCTAGTACAATAGAGCTCCCGGCAGACACCATGATGATGGTAGCTGCACTTGCTGCAATGGGGAAGGTTTCCTAAGTATGGTCTCCTAGGTGTAGGGATGGAAGGGTTGGTAGGGAATTTGACCATCTCAACTCGTTGCCTTTCGGAAGGTCCTTGAGCCGACGTACTCCCCTCCTCGATCTTGATCTTTCTCTTCAGTGGGTTCGGTTGAGGTTCTTGGGTGGCTGGGTATGAAGGTGCTGGTTTCTACTGTCCATTGCTAGGATCGGAATTCCTGATAGGGCCCTTGCTAACATTGGCGTTGTTAGCATTCAGGTGAGCCATGACAGCTGCTACGGCTGCCGAGACTGCAGCTTGGAACGTAGCTTCATCGAATAAGAGAGTAGGTTTCTTGCTTGCGGACTGGTTGCGCTTCTTCAGTGGCATGGTTTTTCCTACACGAAAAGGAATACAAGATGATGAGAGACGATGGCTAGCCCTGGACGTATCTGTCCTGACTGTATTTGGCATAAACTTTCCCGTGCCTCGGATGTTGGTTGTCTGAGTGTCGACCTATCCTATGATGTAGTCCTGGTATGCAAGGTAGGAGTATGAGCATCGGAAAGGCCATATGATGCGAGTCGTTCCTACTACGTTACCTTTATACTGGGAAGGTTTCACTCTCTGGCCTGGAAAGATTTGAGAACAGTTCGGAACGAACACTGCGGAAAGAGAGGCTTATTAAGACTTATGGCTAAATATCTTCAATAGAGGTGCGGGGATCCACTCTAATCGTGTAACTGGCAACAGGAAACGACAATTTACCTAACACATAACGTGAGTAGTGTAATCACTAACTCACTATATTGTATTATTTTATGGGTGTATTAGTGTGACGAACACGAGGAAAAGACAATTCTCAGGTTCCATGCACTGGCTCCCTTTGTCTACCTCGTAGCTTTGACTGGAATCGGTGTTGGTTTCCTTCAGATAGTTACCTAGGGTTCTCTCCTCGTATGGACATATTGAATCTCTACTCCGCCTTGCCTCCGAATCCGACTCTGAGTGTCATCGCTTCAGGATGGATGACTGGGAATCTCGGAAGCTTAGGCGAATCTCTCACCACTGTCCCTAAAAGATATAGGCACTTGGTGAATTCAATAGTCTCAACCCAGTTCATTTATTTCCGAACAGGAAATCTTCTCAATGAACCTCTTCTGGGTCTACATCAACGCTTCTGGCAAGCACTGAAGTGGATAGGGTTGTCTACAGGGTTCGTGCGAGAATGGAAATGTCTAAAGAATCCTAAGAGATTATTAACATTTCACTGGATGATCCATATCGAGTCCTGCTACGATTACACAGGGTATACAAATCATATATAGCTTAGATTCGATAGGCCTTCGAATATGTGATACTACTCTATATCCACATCCCAACGAGGAAAAGGAAGTAGAGCGAAACCACACATTCTTAGCCTATAGGATGCTTATTACATATAACCTTGGGAGTATACCCTCTGTAGTTGTAGGTATATCAATAAGGATCTTTTTAGTTCTTCACACAAGGTTGGTTATGGATTCTAAAATACCCCTATGGTATTTTAACTTCTTGTTTGGTTCTTATCTTTTGAATATTGTTCTGGGATTAGTGTGAATCTTTTAGTGTTCCAAAATACTCCTATAGTATTTTGACTTTATGTTTGGCTCTAGCATTCCTAGTTGGTAAGTTTCAGACCTGTTGCAACACCACTATCACTCCCAAGCACACGTTTATCGCATCTCGAATAAATGTAGTTGATCAGGTTACATTTATTCCAGCTTACGATTACATAGCTGCCCAGGTTTGACGGTAATGCTCGACATCCGAAGACTTTTATTATTGTTCTTCTTGTGATACTTGTGTTCGAGTGTTTAGGTTTTGGATGTTCTTATACTTTGGTAAAATATGGTTATATTTTAAAGTATAATTCTTGGTCAGAGTGTTTTATCCCTTTGTATTTATAGGCTGTATATCTTTTATGAATTGATATACTTAGCTCACTATAAACAATGCTCTGATACCAATCTGTCACACCCCAAAACCGAAACGGCGGAAACGTTTTGGGGTGGATGACATCATGTCAAGTATCACAACACATGCATTATAGTAATCGAAGTACAACAAAACATTGCATTAATAGTAATAGTTTTACATGATTTACATTACAATATATCAAAGTAATACAAGTAAATATAATAAGTACAGCATGGTACTAAGCTATCTTCATCAGAAGCTCTGGGGATGTACCTGTCTAATGCTGACCTGAGAATACAAGTTATTTGAAAAGCGAGTATCAGCATTTTTACGAAAGCTGGTGAGTTCATAAGCATTTAGTGGCATTATATTCAAATAACTTTAATAAAAGAGGTGGTTTCAGTGTATCGATTACATTAGTGTCTTTTCCAGAAAATCCTATATTTTCTTTAATAAAAGCAGTCTTCGTAAGTCTTCTACGAAGACTGGACAGAGTTATGTGGTAAAAAGTAGTTTTTCTCTTAATCGCTATCGTTATCAAAATACAGAATTTGATTATTAAGAAAGCAGGAGAATTCAGGGAAATAACATATGCCTCAGCAGTGAGGACTGCTGACTAAGGCAAAGGAATCATACACTCCAGGAGAGTATCGAATGAACGACACGCCTGGCTCAGTCTAACAGAAAGAGACACAGACCCCAGATGGTACCAAATGAAAAGTACATCTAGTAAGGTCTAAAACAGTGAACACAGACCCCAGACAGTATCAACTGAATGATACGTCTCGCAAGGTCTAAAACAGTGAATATAATGAATACAGTGGATACAGTGAATACAGTGAGTACAACGAGTACAGTGAATACAGTGGATACAGTGAATACAGTGAATACAGTGAGTATAGTGAATACAGTGGATACAGTGAATACAGACCCCAAATGAATGATACGTCTAGCAAGGTCTAAAACAGTGTGACTTCGAGAGTGGGTTTCCAGCATACAATGTAAATTGCTGGTGAATTACCATTACCATAAGGCCATGAATTATAAGGTAACCTGGGATACTCGTAACCATACTAACCGACACTAGAGTACCTGACGCCCTACAAGCGTCTATAAAATATGACATTTGTCACCCCTTGGCTTGATGGGCCGTGGACTCTAGCTAGCAGTCAGGGTGCGGGGGTGTCAATCCCGTATAGATCTATACATACAATGTCCACTCTCCCTACAGGAGACTCTGGTTACCAACTAGACGACAGAGAAGGTCGTGTCCCGAAGATGCATCCCTAATAGTGGGTAGTGGGTTTCATCTGTAAGTGCTGAATTAGAGGTAGAGACTCATAACTGGGCTAACTAGAGTAAACCTATATGTCTATGCTCGTATACATAGTATATAACTAATGAATCAAACGACCTTCGAACGGCCATCCGGTCCCACCAGACCACATCTCAACGAAGAAAAGGAAATAGGGCGGACAAGCTTTCCTAAGTCCTTCAATCATTATTTATATGTACCTATACAAGCACAGGCATACATCTTACTTCGACTGGGTGTGTAACAAGTGGAAACGTATCATGAAGTATAACCGAATCGTGGTGTGTAAACGTACAGTGTGGAATAACCGAATCGTGGTGTGTAGACGTACAGTGTGGAATAATCGAATCGTGATGTATAACATATAGTGTGGAATAAATGAATCATGATGTATAAACATACAGTGTGGAATAAGAGCGTCTAATAGGTATAAGCGACTACAAGTATAAGCGAGATAGAGACAATAATAAGTATAAACGCATCACGAAGTGAAAGCGTTATCAAGTAGGAGTTTAACTAAGAAAGAGTATCAAAATATGGAAAAAAACCTTTATTCTTGAGAAAATCCCAATTTGGTGTCCTTTGGTAAAATAAGTTTGAAAACCTTTAGAAATTCTTTAGAAACTTTAATAAACTAGTTGAAATTGTCTTTTGATAAAACAGTATAAGTGAGAGTTTGAACAAGTGAAAACCTCTTGGAAAGCCATTTATAGTATCCTACTTGGTAAAACAGTTTACAGTGTGGTAAATCTTTGTACATGCGGGTTATCAATCACATGTGATTGATATGATAAATGACATGTTTAACTTGTATTCCCCCCCCCCCTATAAAACCTGTAAAAACATTTGAAAGGTTCATTTAGGGGTATGAACTCACCTGGTGTAAGTGGATCCGACAAAGGTGCCGATTGGGTGCTCGATGTCAAGTAAAGACTTGGACACACTTAGTGACCTATTTAACATATGATAACATATGTTAACATACAATTAGTATATATAATACTAATTAAACAAGTATACGCACCCTAAGGAGCGGAAAACACTTTGGCTAAGTGTTTGGGGTGTCCCAAGTAACATTTAAGGGCTAAATGGCTTAGGAATGGAGTTTACTCTCCAAGAGTAAACTCTATACTTAGTGTTTACGGCCCTGGGACTACTCCCATGAGTTTGCAGCCGTAAACTCATGGTGAGGGTGTTCTAGGATGCTAAAATGTCTCATATCAATTGTGGAATTTTCCTAGGTCCAAATATAAAAGGTGTGAATGGATTTAAAGCATCAAATGGCCCCTTTGAGGAGTTTACAGCCCTAAGCAAGGGAGCTTACGACTGTAAGCTCCTATACACTCTTTCTTTTGATGTTTTAAGGTCTTAAGTGCTAGAGGGTAAATTCCTAAGCATTTTCCAAGTCAAATGGGGAGTTTAGGGAACCAATTAACCCCTTTGTAGGAGTTTACGACCCATGTACCCTTCCATGATGGTTTTACGGCCGTGAACTCCTTATAGAGTTGTTTTAATTGCATTTAAGGTCCCTAGCTTGTTGTTGGTCGTTTCTAGAATTTAATCCAAGGCCATTGGTGTGTTTAAGGGCATTTTCAACACACAAACATGAGTTTACTCCCCATGAAGAGGAGTTTACGGCCCAAGCATGTTCTTGGGCAGTAAACTCATGTTTACTCCCCAAAATGCTAGTTCAAGGTGTTCTAAGTCCGATTCCATAAGCCTACAAGACATATCTTAGCCTTAGGGACAATTTGGAGGGGTTTTGGGGCTTAAAAACCCCATTATATGGTGTTCACGGCCCAAGAGTGTTATTGGGCCGTAAACTCATGATTTTGTCCCTATTTTATGTTTTAAACTCGAATTTGTACGCTAAATAAGTTATACAACGAGTTAGGATAGTTTACCTACTCGTTTGGGGCTCGAAATGGATGATTTTTGGCTCGAATTTAAGTTGTAGAGAGAGAGAGTGGGGAGAGTGTAAAAAGTCTCCAATGGACTCCACTCACCCTTATATAGGGGTTGGAGTTGGGGCTCAATGGAATTCTACCCGATACTACCGTTAAACTGGGCTTTTGGTCGCACCCGATTTAGTGGTCGTAATAATAAAAACTAACTTTTTCAAAATCACTATGGAAATGTAATTTAAGTGTTTTCTTTTACTTTATTACGACTATCACGACATAAAACATAAATAAATAAAACATTTATTTATTTGACGACCTCTTATTAACGGAACTTTTATATAGTGGAATATTCCGTTAATGATAACGGGGTAATGTAACGGAATAACTTTGGGTTGTCACATACGCGACGTCAACGCTTACCGCATCCTCGGACGGAGCATTGGATGGGACCCGGAGTGACGTGGACGAACCGAGGCCTAGCACCCGAGTACGCTAGGCGTACGAGGGTACACTAGGCGTAAATCGTCTTGGTGTGTGTGCATACGGGCTCCGTTTTTGACATTCTTTATATCCACGCGAAGGTGAGAAAATACTCTACAACTTTCATTTAGACTCCGTCGGCAAATTTTGATTTTATTTTTAATTATATTTTAATTAATAGGCCGGGACACGATAACTTCGTTAAAAATCCATAACTTCTTTATCCGACGTTCGTTTTCGTTTGTCTTTTTACCCTCGAACTATTATTGTCGAGACCTTCAACTCTCATTTATGTTGTGTCGGCTAAAAATCGCTCGATCTTTATTTCGAGTTTTTAGCTGTCTATCACTGTTACGAAATTTATAAAATTTGTATCTTCTTCATACGAAGTCCGTTTTGGGCGTTCTTTTTAGGCATGATTATGGTTTAACATAATATACGACTTTCGTTTAGATACCTAAGGCTAAAAATTATTGTATCGAAACTTTGCGTTTTACGTCTATCAACATTGCCGGTTTTTGCCGCGAATCTTAGATTGGTCATAACTTCTTCGTTATAACTCGGATTTTAGTGTTCTTTATATGTACGAAAACCTTGATATGATTCCTACTACTTTATTTAACCCAAATAAGATTTTTAGGAAACTTATATTTTGGCCTAAATTTGACTGGTGTTACATTTTATTGTCTCAAAATATCAGGTTGTCACAACTTGCATAAATCATTAAGTTTGAATCATAGGACACTTATTCTTAGTAATTCCAAGCCCTAAGGATGTTTTCTCATCATGTTTAGTCATGAAACACCTTAGTTCTAACTCATTTATGTGTCATCACATGAATAATAAGGGCCATAGGCGTTCAGGGCATCCGTTGACACTCGAACCTTACAATACGCAGTGAGTTCATACCCCTACCTTTTTTTTTAATGTTTTTCACTATTTTCAGGGGGAATACAAGCAAAGTATAAGTAATACTTGTACTCAAAACTTGTTTTACATGTGATGCGTTCCATATTACATATGCTTTTAATACTGATAATCATAACAGATAACAGTTTGAACTTGCAGAACACAGTATCGTATTAGTTGTGAAAAACATTATAAATGTTGTATTTTATATTTTCACAAATGGTTTTCCACATTATATCAGTTAAAAGCATAACCTTTGAACTCGAAACATGAAACCTAGTACATTGTTTTGTCCTCGGTAACACTCCACAGAGATACGCGAGTGGAGGACCATCGTTTGTAAGAGTATCTTTCAGCATTATTACTAGTAAATTTGTTATTCTTATAAATTGGAGACACGTCCTCGGTAACACTCCACAGAGATACGAGAGTGGAGGACCACCCCCGTAACCAGAATCTCCTGGAGGGAGAGCGTGACTTGAGTGTATAGATCTATACGGGGCTGACTACCCCACACCTGGCTGCTAGCTACAGCCGAACCGAAAGGTTCAAGGGTGACGAAAGTCATAAGGTGATGTGGACTACTTATTGCCATATCTAGTCTATCTTATTGTCACACCCCAAAACCAAGAACGGCGGAAACGTTCTGGGGCGGAGGACATCATGTACAGTATCACAACAATGAAAAGTAGTAAACAAGCAACAACATCATCCATTGCATTAATAATATAATTATTATACAAGTGTGTTCTGTCAAATTTTGATAACACTAAAGCATAAATCAAAATGAAAGATGAGTCTTGAACGAGCTCCATCTTCCCTAATCCTTGCATCGGTACCTGTCTATGATGACCTGAGGATACAAGTAATTTTGAAAGCGAGTATCAGCTTTGAAGCTGGTGAGATCATAAGTATTTTAGTGTCTTAATTTGTATGTAAGAATTTGTATGTATTGAAAATGTATGTAAATCGTAAGTATTAAAAATGTATGTAAAACAACTGTAAACGTTTGAAAAACTCTAGAAATCCCTATGATTCCTACTATTATAACAGGGAGTCTTCTACCAAGACTTAACTGATCTATATGTAGTCTTCTACCAAGACCTAACTGCTATGAATGTTCGTTTCTTGTAAAAGTGTGTAATTTTCCAAGTGTAACTATCATTAACAAAATATAGTTTTTACATTTAATGTTTAAGTGAAAAGATCACTAAATATATGTAAGGGAAAATTAATGTAGTATTGTAGTGTTGTATTATAGGAACTACTGCTGTACTAACTACCTTAAACCGGATTTATATTAAGGCATCATGTGATTAATTGCACCATACTATTGACTGGTAACAACGACAAAGGTATGGTCGTAAAAAGAAATGACGTTTGGCACCCGCAGACCTGCAGGTCCGGGTGTAGCTAGCAGCAAGGTGTAGGATAGTCAATCCAGTATAGATCTATACGCAAACTCACGCTCTCCCTCCAAGAGACTCTGGCTACAACTCGGGCCATGACATTTAAGGCATGCTCCGATACAGTGGATCACAATTTTGTCAACATATTTATGTATATGTACTCTAATATCCTAGAGTATTGGAATAACAGTGTTGCACAAAACCCTAGTGCACCCACTCTCCTGATATCTCCTTAAGTGCTAAACTTGAAATACTCAAACTTATACCCAAAGTCTGGAATTTCACTGTAACTGCTCTAACTTCTATTGGCTTGATATGGTTTGTTCAGAATGGAAATTTCGGGTTGTCACATCATCCCCCTATTGAAGGGAATTTCATCTCGAAATTAGAATTTAGGCAAGGAAGTAGGTACGAATGATCGAGTCATGAGGAGGAAACTTCCTAATTGATTGGTTCTAGCGCTCCTAAGTGAAATCGGGTTCTCGGTTGGTATCCCAACGAACCTTCACTAATGGGCGATGGCGTTGCTTCATCTGCTTGACCTCTCGGTCGAGGGTCACTACGGTATTAATACAAAGGCGAGGATCTCGACGAGTGGACTTACAAGAGTCCTAACGGAAAGGTATGGTTTCACGATCGAGACGCGAATAGTAGAATGTACGTTACTGAGTTTGCGGAGTAGATCTAGTTTGTGAGGTACAGGACCGATTCTGGTAAGAATCTCGGAGGTCCTAACTATATTGGATTTAGCTTTCCACACGAATTTGGTCACTCACTTGGAATTCCAAAGGTTCTTTCTCTTGCTAAACTTCCCAGTCAAGGGCCACTCCTTGCTGGGTCAAGGTCGTACGGTTTTCTGTGACTTGCGAGGGGTTCTAGATGAATTATGACAGTAGGTCTGTAGGACCTAGAATTTGGCGAATGTCTGTCGGCGTCTCTGGTGCCGACCAATTCCCAACGGTTTCGGATAAATTGCCAGAGTACTCAAGAATTTCCACATCACTTAATAGTGTGTCTTAGGAAATTTTGACTCTTCAATTCCAAAACTTGTTGTTCAGAGAACTTTGCGAAAAGTATCTCCAAGGGTAATGTTTCCACAGGTTCCTTCTTACTACGAGGGTAGATAAGTAAGTCATCATATGGGGAAATGACGAACCGATCCTAAGTAAGAAAGACGGACCCTATTCATTAAACTCATGAATACTATTGGTGTATTGGTCCTCTATCCGAGGGGTATCACTACGGACTCGAAGTGTCCGCATCGAGTTCGGAAGGTAGTCTTCCGGACATCCTTCCCTAACACTCGAACTGGTGATATTTGGATCTTAGATCCATTTCTGAAAGTAATTCTTTCCTTGTGTTTGCTCAACCAACTCATCTATGCGAGGCAAAGATAATGATTTCTACTGGAAAATCTTGACGGAGTCCTCGATAGCCGAGGCACTTATGATGCAATCCGTCGATCTCTGGAAGAATAAGACTGGGGTTCTCCAGGGTGAGAAGCCTAGTCTTCTAATTCTATTTCTATGTAGTTCGCTAAGTTGTTCGGGCTGTTCTTGTGTCTCCGCAGGTGTTTAGACTGAAGGGAAATCTGTTTACAGAAGTCTTACTGGATTCATAGTTGCTTCACATGACGATGCAATTACTTGTAGGCTTGGGCCGTTCTCCGTCTGAAGTTCATATTAGAATTCATACATGGTTTCACAATCACAATCTCGTGTATACGAGTCGTATATAATTAAGATTGAAAAGGTAGTCGAATAATTAATTCTTCTTTAAGCTCACATCCCTTCGAGAAAAAAGAAGTTAAAGTGGAATCATCAATTCTAAACCTGTAGAACCTTGATTATATATCACTCTTATGTATACATTCCTCAGTGATAGGTCAACCGTATGAATCCTTGGATTAAACTTGATGTACTGCACGAGTGGTACTTCAGGGATTTCTTCGGAAAGAAAAGAACTATGAGGTACTCCATGCTTGAGTACTTTGGTGTTCTGATAGTACGAAAGATAAGGATTTTGTGAGCGACTTTGGTTGACCCTAGATGTACTTAGATTGCTCGATCAAAGAGTAAGAGTATGTTCTCGAAAGGTTGACCTACATCCCTATGATGCAGTCCTAGTACGGAATGGAAGTGAGTTTGTAGAATGGTCTCAAGACATTTGTCGTTCAAGCCGAGGTATCATGGGTTGGTGAATAACAGGATCCAACCACTAAAAGAGACTTGGAAATGTCTCTGGAGCTAAATTACTATAGTCCAATGACTTGACTAAAGCAGGTTTCAGATAGACTCCAATGAAAGTATGATGAGAGTACTTGAATAAAGGAAATGACACAGAAGTTAGCCAGCTGTCAATATCTTTGATTTTCACGATGTAAAGATTCAGGAAAATGACCTTGCAAAAGGTCTTACATCATATCTAGAGAAGATAGTTCTTGACAACATAAGGACCTAACCAAAAGTACTTAAAGTACAAGATAATTTCATAGAAAATGCCACATCGGGCAAAGACAGAAAAACGATTCCTTCTAACAAGGACAATAAAGTAAAACATCTACTACTGACGACGATCATCCCTCTGGTAAACTCTCAGTTCAGCCAGTTGACGTTCCATGTCAAGTAGATGTCTTTCGTACACCCTTTGGCGTACTCGGAGCTCTATGACTTCGGCTCGTGATTCAGCCAGTGCTTGCAGCAGGGTTTCATGGTTTCTCTCTGATCTCTCAAGAGCATCTTCGAGACGAATGGTGCGGAGGGTATGCATTCTCGCATCAGTGACAACTTCGATAATCTGATGTAGGGCTATCCTGCCTTGAATCTCATTTCGGCCACTCTGCTGACCAAGATTGGCAAGATTCTGTCTGCTGAGCCCCCATTGCTCAGGTCATAAAAGTTTCGGTCACCATTAAATGGCATGGGGTGATCTTGTCCTTGGCTCCATGTTTCCAAGCATTCCACCCACTCAGGCGTCAGGCCATGAAAAGTCGGACGAGGGTTAGGAATTGGAAAGGGAGTTGCTTGAGGTAGGTTCTCAACCTTGGGTTCGGAGTTAGCATCGTCCGAAAGATTCAAAGGGGTAGGATGATCATTCTCTGGTTCTTCTCCAAACCAACCAGCTATGACTTCGTTCGGAAGATACTGGTTGCCGTGGGGATGGAGTCCAGCCATGTTATATACGCGAGAATTGGGGTAAGAAAATAATTATTAGACGAACTATCTAGATAATTATTTAGAAAATCTTCATCAGTTACATTGCTATTTGTGAAGTGCATACCAGTTATATGTAATCGAAACATGATAGGCCTTCGAATAAGTGACCTTAACTCCAAATTCACACAGAATAGGGGTAAAGTAAAATTTTCACAGATTCTAAGTCTATAACATCCTAATTACATATAGCCTTAGTGTATCCACTTAGCAACTATCAACTTAGTAATGAAGATCCCGTTTTAGTTCTCAAGTATAAAGTACTTATAGTAACACGAAATACTCCTATAGTATTTTAAGTTTAATGTTATGTTCTACTGTTCTCATTGTGGTAGGGTTGGTAAGATTTTAGATTTGTTGCAACCACACAACTACACTTAGGCACATGCTAGTCAACCCTCGGATAATATAGGTGATCAGGCTATATCTTCCCAATTTTGACCATATGTCTCTAAGCCCACCTGTGTTGCCCAACAATCGTAATTCTTTTGTACTGTCATAGTGACACTGATTTTAGTAGAATGCAGGCACGTATACTTTACTAAATATTTTATTATTTAAAGTATAAACTCTTGGTCAGAGTATTTTTAATCCCTTATGTATTTATAGTTAGTATATCCTTTATGGGTTGATATACTTAATTCATTATAAACAATGCTCTGATACCAATCTGTCACACCCCAAAACCAAGAACGGCGGAAACGTTCTGGGGCGGAGTACGTCATGTACAATATCACAATAATGAAAAGTAGTAAACAAGCAACAACATCATCCATTGCATTAATAATATAATTATTATACAAGTGTGTTCTGTCAAATTTTGATAACACTAAAGCATAAATCAAAATGAAAGATGAGTCTTGAACGAGCTCCATCTTCCCTAATCCTTGCATTGGTACCTGTTTATGATGACCTGAGGATACAAGTAATTTTGAAAGCGAGTATCAGCTTTGAAGCTGGTGAGATCATAAGTATTTTAGTGTCTTAATTTGTATGTAAGAATTTGTATGTATTGAAAATGTATGTAAATCGTAAGTATTGAAAATGTATGTAAAACAACTGTAAACGTTTGAAAAACTCTAGAAATCCCTATGATTCCTACTATTATAACAGGTAGTCTTCTACCAAGACTTAACTGATCTATATGTAGTCTTCTACCAAGACCTAACTGCTCTGAATGTTCGTTTCTTGTAAAAGTGTGTAATTTTTCAAGTGTAACTATCATTAACAAAATATAGTTTTTACATTTAATGTTTAAGTGAAAAGATCACTAAATATATGTAAGGGAAAATTAATGTAGTATTGTGTTGTATTATAGGAACTACTGCTGTACTAACTACCTTAAACCGGATTTATATTAAGGCATCATGTGATTAATTGCACCATACTATTGACTGGTAACAACGAAAAAGGTATGGTTGTAAAAAGAAATGGCGTTTGGCACCCGAAGACCTGCAGGTCCGGCTGTAGCTTCCAAAGTCTTTTAAACATTACTTATATAACTATACATATATAGGCATGCTTATAACAAAATCTCTATGTAAATGTAATCATGTAATTGTATAGTAATGTACTGTGCGTACTAGCTGTAATGTATGTTCTCTCTATCTAGCAAGTATTGACTCATGAATGAACTGACTCGTTGTATGATATCGTGTTCTAGTAATAGTTCTAGTATCTTCCTAAACTACCCATATGGTAGCTTACTAGTAATATAACTGGTACGTATGAACATGGATGTATACCCTTGCTACCCAAGGGCATTGGATGAGCTGGAAAGACCTTTTATGACTATATATGTACACATGATATATACTAATATTTAAATGACCTTCGGACGGGTACTAGTTATCCCACCAGACCACATCCAAATCGAGGAAAAGGAAACAGGGTGGATAGCCTTCCTAAGTCTTTTAAACATTACTTATATAACTGTACATATAGAGGCATGCAATTTATAATATAAAAGCATAAAATAAGTTTTGTAAAACCTTTGAACATAATTATTATCTAAGAAAAGATCGACTTGATGTCAATCTATAAAACGGTTTAGTATAAAGAAACATTTGTTTGAAACACAATTGTAAATAAGTTTGAAATAAAACATACAGAGTAAAATGTACAGTGTAATAAGGAGTTTTAAACATATAAAGTGTTTTATGAAAATCATTTGAAGGAAACTGTTTGGTAAAACGGCTAATGAGTAGTAAATCATTTGAATGCTGCTTATTAATTACATGTGATTGATATAATAAGTAGCATGATTCTACTTGTCTCCCCCCCCCCCATAAAACACTTAAAAATAGTTAAAACGTTGATTAAGGGTATGAACTCACCTGTTGTGGGTGATACGGATGAACTGAAGAGGTAGGATGGCTAGTTAACATATAATATCACATATATGTAACACATTAATCTATAAACAACTAATAAACAAGTCAAGACACCCTAGGACATGCTAAACACCTTTATGAAGTGTTATTAGCCTCTAGGATTGCATCTAAGTGTTTGTAGGGAAAGCTTTTGTGTGTAGGGCTCAAGGAAAACTCCATAAGGGAGTTCACGACTCTAAAGACACTACTAAATGAGTTTACGGTCGTAAACTCATGAGTTTATAGCCGTGAACTCATACTTATGTGTCCATTTGATGATTGATGCTCTATGAGGTCCTAAGAAGCATTTCTACTTAATGGCTTGGTCCTTGGAAGAGTTTAGGGCATAATATAACTCCTTTTAGGAGTTTATAGCCCTGGGACCATATCCCTTGGAGATTACGGCCGTAATCTCCCTTGGGAGGATGTTTATGGTGTTTTCAAGTCTCTAAATTAACTAGGAACTAAACTAGGCTATTGTACAAGGTTTTAGAAGAGTTTATAGCACCATTTGGCACTATTGCATGGAGTTCACGGCCCTAGAACTTCTTGGGACGTGAACACCTTACTCTTGGTGTTCTATGGGTGTTTGCTAGTCCTAAACTCATTAGGGTACATATCTAAACTAGTCACTTGGCTTAAGGAAGCCTTTTAGGGTGTTTTGGCACTTAAACATAGAGTTCACGACCCAAGAACTTCCTTGGCCGTGAACTCACTTTCACCCTTGATTCTTAATTGTTTTGTGGTCAAAACATGTAATGGAGGCTTCTAGTTTGAGTTCCAAGGCTTTGAGGGACATTGGGCACACTTTTGGCCCTTAAAAAGGAGTTTACTCTCCAAGTGTTCTTGGGCGGTAAACTCCCAAATCTTGGGGTTTTGATCCGATTTTGATGTTATAAAACATAATCTAAGCTATATAATACAACTAGATAGAAGTACCCACGATTTGGGATAAAAACCTGAAGATCTGTGAGAGAGAATTCGGCTTTTTCTCTAGTTGGAAATGTAACTAATGAGTAAATATGGTTTAGATTTCTATATATAGTCCTGGGATTTTTGGCAGAAAATATTTTTATTCCCGGAATGAACTCTAATATCCTAGAGTATTGGAATAACAGTGTTGCACAAAACCCTAGTGCACCCACTCTCCTGATATCTCCTTAAGTGCTAAACCTGAAATACTCAAACTTATACCCAAAGTCTGGAATTTCACTGTAATTGTTCTAACTTCTATTGGCTTGATATGGTTTGTTCAGAATGGAAATTTCGGGTTGTCACATGTATGGTTATGGAACTCACAATTTGGATAACAAAGATTTACTTGTTAGTAATAATGGGTTAATAACTAGTTCACTTTTCACTTATTAGTTTTATGGACATGATAAAACTAATACATTTCACAAGAATAACCAGGTTTTCAGTATACATCTTTTACATTACATCTCAGCTCGGTAACCAACTTTAAGGAAAATATGGGATTTTCCTGGGATAACAGTTGTTCATAACCAGATTTTTGTAACAAAACAGATAACGAAACTTTACATATAAGAAATTACGGGATTATCTTGGGTGTGTAACTTTTTTAGAAAACAAAAGGAAACTTGTACATTTTCAGAAAACAAAACCACTTATGAACTCACCAGCTTTATGCTGATTTTCAAACTGCTTGTATTCTCAGGTCCACATTAGACAGGTACCCAGTGATCCTTTTTGGCGAAGACGGAATGCATAGAAGATGTGTCTTTACTTTTGTTCTTATATACTTATGTATAACAACTGTAACTCTTGGTTTTCAAACAAATGTAAATCTACATATGTAATGTAATGGTTGTTTACTTTGCTTACTATGTGCATTGGATTTGATACTCAACGTGGAGTCCGCCCGGGAAACGTTTCCGCCCTGGGTTCCGGGGTGTGACAGATTGGTATCACAGCCCATGTTTATAGTGAACTAAGTATACCAAACCTTACATGGTATAAGACTATAAACACTAAGGGGCCTAAGTGCTCTGAACTAAAAGTATACTTAAAAATATAAGTATTTTCAAAAAGTATATAAGTATACCTAACCGTCGAGATCCGTATTTACAAGTAGAACAAAACATAAGTAAATGGGTTTTGTATGCTATGGTTAAACTTGGGCAGTTATGTAGTCGTGTCTAGGATCAATATAGCCTGGCCAACTATATTCATTCGAGACACGGCCAACATGTGTTTGGGAGTGACTGTAGTATGTGACATACCTAAAACTTACCCAATACCCAAACAATTAGCCGTCGTCTAGCGAATCATGAAATACTATGGGAGTATTTCTCGAGTCAATCCTTTGTAGAAATCCTCATTCAAGCGTTGCTCCTCGATCATTCTTTTAGCGATAATTTATCTGCTTTGATAATTTATTACTGCTTTATCGCTTATTCAGAATATATATCTGTTATATCTCTTGACTCAATTCAGAGGACTTACCATCCTCTCTTTCCTGATCTTTATAGATCAAGATGCCTCCAAGAAAGAGACCCAACTCAAAGAACAACAATCCTCCTCCGCCACCACCTCCTTCTCAATTTGACCCTATGCTATTCTAGGCAGCTGTTACTGCCGCAGTAGCAGCCGCCATGTCTCAAATGAACCCCGGTGGTTCAGGAGGTGGTCCTCAGCCTCAAAACCAAGAAGATAGCCAGGGACATCGAAAAGAGGGTTCCTATAAAGATTTCATGAACGCTAAACCCACATCCTTTGATGGCACTGGAGGTGTCATTTCCCTAACCCGATGGTTCGAGAAAATCGAATATATCTTTGAGATCTGTGCCTGTTCGGAATCTGACAAAGTGAAATTCGCAGCTTGTACCTTTATCGATAAAGCCCTGACTTGGTGGAACGGCCGAGTCAAATCCCTAACTCTACCTGTAGCCAATGCTATGGGTTGGGAAGCCATGAAAGAACTCCTTCTAGCTGAGTACTGCCTTCGGGGCGAAATTCAGAAATTAGAGCACGAGCTCTGGAATCTGAAAATGAAGGGTTCCGATATTGCTGCATATACTTCTAGATTCGATGATCAAGCACTACTATGTCCGGGATTGGTTACCCTGGAGAGTAAGAAGATAGAGAAATTCATCTGGGGATTGACCCAACCAACAAAAGGAAACGTCTTAGCTGCAAAACCGGATACTTATGACAGCGCCAAAAGTTTAGCCCAGACCCTAATTGACCACAGTGATGATGTTGAGGAAACAACCGCCACCCCCGAACCGACCAAGGGTAGTGGTGAGAAAAGGAAGTTTTGGAAGAAGAAGAAGGACCAATCTTCTCAAGGGTCCTCAAAGAAACAGCAGATAGTAGCGGTCCATGCTGCTACTACCCCTGTTGCTGCTGCTTCTGTTGTAGGATCCACAGCTCAAACACCTACTAGTAGGTATGCTGGTAGCCTTCCCAATGTGAAAGGTGTAAATACCACCATAACCCCGGCCCCTACCGAGAAATTTCATGCACCAACTGTGGTAAAAAGGGGCACACGATCCGATCCCGCAGAGCACCAGCCCAATCAGCCAATCAATCTTCTGGAGCAGGTGTTGGTCAAGCCTGCTATAATTGTGGAGAAGTCAGACATTTCAAGAGAAACTGCCCCAAAAAGATGACAATTGATAACACCGGGAGAGTCCTAGCCATGGGACGAGAAGAGGCGGTCGTCGATCCCACCATTGTTTCGGGTACGTTCCTTCTTGATAAATCTTATGCTAGTATTCTTTTCGATCCGGGTGCCGAAAGAAGCTTTGTTAGTCATTCGTTCAAGCATAACCTTAAACAAAATCTCCAACCATTAACCGAAACATTTACCGTCGAGATGGCTAACGGCGAGAAAGAAAACACTAGTGATATCTTCATAGGTTGTACTCTTACCCTGAACGACCATTCTTTTCCCATTGATCTTATGCAAGTTTCCATAAAGAGCTTTGATGTCATCATTGACATGGATTGGTTGAGTCCCAATCATGCTGATATCCTTTGTTATGAAAAAGCCATCTGTCTCAACCTTCCTTCTGGTCAGACTCTCATGATCTATGGAGATAAGCTTAGCTCCAATCTTCGCATCATTTCTTGTGTACCAACGGAAATTTTAAAACAAAATTTTCATTTCTTACAAATGTATTTCCATCCAAAATAAGGCATAAAGATCCAATGTATCATGTCATAAATCCTCGCTAGTACCTGAAACACATACACAACAACTGTAAACATAAATGCTTAGTGAGTTCCCCAAAATACAACCTACGCACATACGCCTTTCCAGACCCTGACCTTCCGGTCCATGTGTCTCAGGGGACTTCCGTCCCTGCTGGGTAAACCTTCCGGTCCTACCCACGCCAACCTTACGGTCCACATTACAACGCCTTCCGGCCCATAACATATTCGCCTTCCGGCCCATAACATCATGCCTTCCGGCCCATATCAAGCATATCATACATAGCACATATAACAATTAACTTATCACATATAACACATATGTCTCATACCATATCCGACCTTCCGGTCACACAGTCAAAACCCTTCCGGGTACAGTATAGTGAGAAGACTCACCTCGTGGATATCGATAGCTAGCAAATCCCGGAATCACTTGTGCTCGATCCTCCGAGCTACAATCCCCCTATAACATCATACGTCTCTTATTAACACTTTTACCACTAAGGTTGACTACCCTTTTCAAGTCAATACTAGTCAACTTTGGTCAACGGTCAACGGTCAACTTTGACCGGACTCGGCGAGTGCACTAGGGCGACTCGGCGAGTCTAGACGTTTTCACCAACTCTCTAGGATTCCCTTTTTGACACGTCGAGTACTCCCTGACTCGACGAGTTCCACCTGGAAGAATCGCGGGGCCACCCCGACTCAACTCGCCGAGTCTCAAGAACAACTCGGCGAGTCCCAGTTCGACTCAGTCCACCTGTCAAGCCTTTCTAACTCGCCCTGACTCACTGAGTCAACCTATAACTCGGCAGGACCACTCACTGAGCGATCTAAGGGCAATCTTCAAGCTACTCGCCGAGTCTGTTCGTCGGACTCGGCGAGTCCATGCCATGCAACCACTCAAGCTTGCTTCTAAGGTCAGATCCGCTCCAACAATTCATAGATCTGGCCTTCCTAAACTGATTCATCACGTAAAGTCCTTATCTTGGTGTTCATAACACACCCCATGGCTCATAAATGGTGTTTTGACCTTAGGCATAAGGATTCCAATCCAAAACCCCCTTGGATTCACAAAAGCTTGGCAAAAGGGACACTCTGGACCTCCAAGGGTCCAGATCTATAATCTAAATCGCTTAAGGGACCAAGGAAGCACTAGATCTAACCACAAAAGGGCTCAATAAGCCCTAAATCGATATAACATCAACATAGCAGAGAATAGCTCGAAGATAGTACCTCAAATGTGATGTTCTGGACCCCAAACCTTCAGGAAGTGGCTCCTCTTGCTTTCCCCTTAGCTGATTCTCCCTTTCCCTTGCAAGATGACACCTCCAAGATCAATAATGGCTTCCTACTTTGCTCCAAATGCTCACACTCGCTAGGGTTTCACTCAAGGGACTGGTGAGCACAAATGATGGCCATAAGGCCCTTTAAATAGGTCCCAAACCCGAGAAATTAGGGTTTCATTAAACAGCGCGGACTCGCCGAGTCCAGGCGCGAACCCACATCCAGAATCGCGATACACTTCCTCAGCTGCGACACATGAAAAGTGTCGTGAATCTGCCCCAACTCTGCTGGCAAATCCAAACGATAGGCTACCTGGCCTACCCTCACGATCACACGGAATGGACCAATATATCGGAGCCCTAACTTGCCCCTCTTCCTGAACCGAATCACTCCTTTCCAAGGAGAGACCTTTAGGAGAACGAGATCGCCGACCTGAAACTCAAGCTCGGACCGGCGTCTGTCCGCATAACTCTTCTGTCGGCTCTGGGCAGTCAACAACCTCTGTCTGACCTGCTGAATCTGCTCTGTCGTCTGAAGCATGATCTCTGTACTGCCCATCACTCTCTGCCCAACCTCTCCCCAGCAAATGGGGGTCCGACACCTCCTCCCATACAACAGCTCAAAGGGTGGCATACCAATACTCGAATGATGGCTGTTGTTGTAGGAAAACTCTGTCAAGGGTAAATACATATCCCAGCTACCCCCGAAATCCAACACACATGCTCGGAGCATGTCCTCAAGCGTCTGAATCGTCCGCTCACTCTGACCATCTGTCTGGGGGTGATATGCGGTACTAAAATGCAGTCTAGTACCCAACTCCTCATGAAACTTCTTTCAGAATCTGGAAGTGAAACGCACATCACGGTCTGAAACAATCGAGATCAGCACCCCATGCCGAGATACCACTTCCCTCACATACAGCTCCGCCAACTTCTCCGCTGAAGAACTCTCACTGATGGCAAGGAAGTGAGCGCTCTTCGTCAACCTGTCCACAATCACCCAAATTGCATCAACTCCTCTGGCAGTCCTCGGCAATTTGGTGATGAAATCCATAGTGATCTGTTCCCACTTCCACTCGGGAACCTCCAATGGCTGCAACTTACCATGCGGCCTCTGGTGCTCGGCCTTAACCCTACGGCATGTCAAGCACCTCTCAACAAACCATGCGACGTCCCTCTTCATACAGGGCCACCAATACTCCTTCCTCAAATCCAAATACATCTACGTAGCCCCGGGATGAATCGAGAATTTCGATCGATGCGCTTCCTCCATCAAAGTAGTACGCGTACCGCCCACAAACGGTACCCAAATCCGACCCTGAAAACTCATAAGCCCTCGACCATCCGTAACAAACTCCGAAACCAACCCAACGACCCGTTCCTTCTTCTGCATCTCAGGTTGCACAGCCTCGGCCTCTGCCCCACGAATGGCATCCAATACCGGAGCTATCACGGTCAATCTCAAACATACATCCCGTAGTGGAGTGCTCTCCGCCCTGCGGCTCAACGCATCGGCTACCACATTAGCCTTGCCTGGGTGGTACAGGATCTCACAATCATAATCCTTGACCACATCCACCACCTTCTCTGCCGCATATTTAGGTTGGGCTGATCCATCAAGTACCTCAAACTCTTATGGTCCGTGTATATCGTACACCAAACCCCATACAAGTAGTGACGCCAAATCTTGAGGGCGAACACTACTGCCCCCAACTCTAGATCATGGGTGGGATATCTCGTCTCATGAGGCTTCAGCTGCCTCGATGCAAATGCTATCACGTGCCCCCTCTGCATCAGCACCGCTCCCAGCCCCAAAATCGATGCATCACAATATACTACAAAATCCTCCATCCCTTCCGGGAGAGCTAATACCGGGGCCTCGCACAACCTTTGGCGAAGTGTCTCAAAGGATGCCTGCTGCTCGGGACCCCATGAAAAAGCAACACCCTTCCGGGTTAATCTGGTGAGTGGCACTGCGATCTTGGAGAAATCCTTGATAAGTCTCCGATAATACCCTGCCAACCCAAGGAAACTCCTGATCTCAGAGGGTGACTTCGGCACCTCCCAACTCATCACCGCCTCAAGGATTTCTCCAAGATCGCAGGGTATTATCAGAGACTTATCAAGGATTTCTCCAAGATCTTGGGTTGGCAGGGTATTATCGGAGACTTATCAAGGATTTCTCCAAGATCAAACTCCTGATCTCAGAGGGTGACTTCGGCACCTCCCAACTCATCACCGCCTCAACCTTGGCCGGATCGACCAGTATCCCTTCCTGGTTAACAAGATGTCCTAAGAACTGGACCTCCCGCAACCAGAAATCACACTTGGAGAACTTTGCATAAAGCTTCTCCGATCTTAGGACCCCAAGAACCTCCCTCAAATGCTCCTCATGCTGCTCCCTAGATCTCGAATATATCAGAATGTCATCGATAAATACAATCACTGACCGATCCAACATCGGCCTACATACTCGGTTCATGAGATCTATGAACACAGTCGGGGCATTGGTGAGCCCAAAAAGCATCACCACAAACTCATAATGCCCATAACGCGTCCTGAACGCTGTCTTCTGGACGTCCTCATCCCGCACTCTCACCTGATGGTATCCAGACCTCAAATCGATCTTGGAGAACCAAGATGCTCCCTGCAACTGATCGAACAAATCGTCGATCACGGTTTTTGACCGTCAGCTTGTTCAACTCCCGGTAATCAATGCACATCCGGTGTGAACCATCCTTCTTCTTGACGAACAAGATAGGCGCTCCCCACGGCGAGCTGCTCGGCCGAATAAACCCCTTCCCCAGCAGCTCCTGAAGCTGCGAGGATAACTCTTGCATCTCTGGAGGTGCAAGACAATAAGGCACCTTAGCGATAAGCGCGGCCCCCGGAACCAAGTTGATACTGAACTCCACTTGCCTCACTGGAGGCACACCCGGCAACTCCTCGGGAAAAACATCTGGAAACTCACGTACCATCGGAACCTCCGCGACTGAACTCGGCCTCTCAAGAGCCACCCGCGTATCCATCACATACGCCACAAAACCCTTACAACCCTGCTGTAGACACTGCCTCGCCCTAGCGGCCGAACAAAAAGCTGATCCCGAACGTGTACCCTCGCCGTACACCGAAAGAACTCCCCCACTAGGGTCTCGTATGGTCACCAGCTGACGCTCGCAGTCGATAACTGCACCGAATCTGCTCAACCAGTCCATGCCCACAATGACCCAGACATCACCCATCGCAATAGGAACCAGATCAATCAGAAACTCAACCTCGAAAATCTCTAACACACATCCCCGGAGAACCTCCATGGCACAAATCACTTTCTCATCAGCTATAGAAACTCTCAGAGGCCGACTCAACGCCTCACGACTAACACTGATATGCTGACTAAAGGCCAAGGATACAAAAGACCGACTCGCACCCGAGTCAAATAATACTAAAGCAGGTACAGAATTCACAAGAAAAGTACCTACGCATAAAATGAAATAAGCATAACATCCCATAAAGAATAATAATTACACGAAAGAATACATACCAACCACAACATCAGGCGCCGTGCGGACCTCCTTCGCAGTCAACTGGAAAGCTCTCCCACGAGCCCTCGGGGCCTTGGCCTTCACTGGTCGAGTCTTAGTAGCCCTGGCAGCAGGTGCAGATCCCTGGCTGAAGCTAAGGGCACTCGGCCTTCCGATGGCCGGTCTGGTTGCAATGGAAGCAAACCATAAACCCCTTGGGGCAATCCCTAGCAATGTGCCCCTCCTTGCCACACTTGTAGCAAGCACCTGATCGACATGTCCCCTCATGACCCTTGCCGCACTATCCGCAAGTGCGGCCCTTCGGACCTCCCGTCCTCGAATCGGCGGACTTAGTCCGCTTGGCTGCCGGCTGAGACTGAGCCGGCCGCCGATCCACTCGTTGAGACTCGGCCTCCTCCCTAGCCTGGGTCTCCAACTCGATCTCGTGCTTCCTGGCATTCGCTTGAAGCTCAGCAAAGGTATGATATGTCGAGTTCAATACGAACTCCTGGATATCCCTCCTCAACACACCTAAATACCGGCTCATCCGAGCCTGCTCCGTGGACACCTGCTCGGGGCAGAACATCGCCCTCTCATGAAACTTCCGCGTGATCACCGTGACAGAATCATTACCCTGCTTGAGGGTCAAGAACTCCCGAACCAACCGTTCCCTCTCCACCGGGGGAACGTACTCGTCTCTGAACATAGAGGTAAACCTCTCCCATGTCACAGCTGAAACCTCTGCCAGAGTGAAGTTCGTTGTCACGAACTTCCACCAATCCTTTGCTCCCAGGCGGAGCTGGTTCAAGGCGAACCGTACCCTCAGATGCTCCGGACATGAACAAGTGTAGAAGCATCCCTCGATATCAGCAATCCATCTCATCGCAGCGTTCAGATCCTGCATCCCATCAAACTCAGGTAGCTTCGTGTTGTTGAACTCCCGAAATAGCAACGAGTCACCTCCCTGTGGTCTAGTAGCGGCCACAACTGTGGTAGCTGCAGCGGTTGTAGCCTCAGTCAACGCGGCGTACCGCTCATCAAAGGTCTCCATCAAAGTGGTCTTAATAGACCCAAACATCTCTGGAATCTCAGTCCGGATCGCTGCAGCCACCTCCTCATGAATCATCTGACGAATCTCCTCGTCACTCACACTGCTCGTACTCGGTCTGTGGCGTGGTCCAACCATGATGCCTCTGAAATACAACATAGAACTATCAGAGACTCTATCGAGCATAATCGCACTCGATAACGCAACCCTACTCAGTCTCCGATACCCAGGGATTCTTACTTGGGTCGCCCACTGACCCGGTGTCTTCGGTAGTGCAGGCCCAATACTACCGACTACACCACATCAGCATTCATCCCAAGTCCTCCTCCCCAAACCCCAGATCCTGAGTACTCTACTCTTGTCATGCACTAACTACCCGCTCGCTCTCAAAGCATCTCATAGCAACAGATTTCCCTAGACTAAGGCATCACAAATCAGGCCACTCTAGTCCTATTATGAATACCTAGTCTTCTAGCATGCATATCATATCATATCATATCATATCTCATAACACAGCATTGTAAGGGTATTTTGGGGATCTTTACCGTTCGGGCGCTGGCTGATCGTACAAACTGCTTCATTCTTGTTTACCACAAAATCCTTTATAAAAATTTTATGCCTTTGTTTCTTAAAAGTTTTCCTCAAATCCTCGGTTTGAGTTCAGTTACGCCCGAAGGTGTACCCGAATCCCTCAAACCAAGGCTCTGATACCAACTTGTAACAACGGAAATTTTAAAACAAATTTTTCATTTCTTAAAAATGTATTTCCATCCAAAATAAGGCATAAAGATCCAATGTATCATGTCATAATACAAATCATATAAAATCCCAAGATCATAAATCCTCCACCAGTGTGTACAGATCACGCCGGCGCCTTCCCACGGTCCTCGCTAGTACCTGAAACACATACACAACAACTGTAAGCATAAATGCTTAGTGAGTTCCCCAAAATACAACCTACGCACATACGCCTTTCTAGGCCCTGACCTTCCGGTCCATGTGTCTCAGGGGACTTCCGTCCCTGCTGGGTAAACCTTCCGGTCCTACCCACGCCAACCTTACGGTCCACATTACAACGCCTTCCGACCCATAACATATTCGCCTTCCGGCCCATAACATCATGCCTTCCGGCCCATATCAAGCATATCATACATAGCACATATAACAATTAACTTATCACATATAGCACATATGTCTCATACCATATCCGACCTTCCGGTCACACAGTCAAAACCCTTCCGGGTACAGTATAGTGAGAAGACTCACCTCGTGGATATCGATAGCTAGCAAATCCCGGAATCACTTGTGCTCGATCCTCCGAGCTACAATCCCCCTATAACATCATACGTCTCTTATTAACACTTTTACCACTAAGGTTGACTACCCTTTTCAAGTCAACACTAGTCAACTTTGGTCAACGGTCAACGGTCAACTTTGACCGGACTCGGCGAGTGCACTAGGGCGACTCGGCGAGTCTAGACGTTTTCACCAACTCTCTAGGATTCCCTTTTTGACACGTCGAGTACTCCCTGACTCGACGAGTTCCACCTGGAAGAATCGCGGGGCCACCCCGACTCAACTCGCCGAGTCTCAAGAACAACTCGGCGAGTCCCAGTTCGACTAAGTCCACCTGTCAATCCTTTCTAACTCGCCCTGACTCACTGAGTCAACCTATAACTCGGCAGGACCACTCACTGAGCGATCTAAGGGCAATCTTCAAGCTACTCGCCGAGTCTGTTCGTCGAACTCGGCGAGTCCATGCCATGCAACCACTCAAGCTTGCTTCTAAGGTCAGATCCGCTCCAACAATTCATAGATCTGGCCTTCCTAAACTGATTCATCACGTAAAGTCCTTATCTTGGTGTTCATAACACACCCCATGGCTCATAAATGGTGTTTTGACCTTAGGCATAAGGATTCCAATCCAAAACCCCCTTGGATTCACAAAAGCTTGGCAAAAGGGACACTCTGGACCTCCAAGGGTCCAGATCTATAATCTAAATCGCTTAAGGGACCAAGGAAGCACTAGATCTAACTACAAAAGGGCTCAATAAGCCCTAAATCGATATAACATCAACATAGCAGAGAATAGCTCGAAGATAGTACCTCAAATGTGATGTTCTGGACCCCAAACCTTCAGGAAGTGGCTCCTCTTGCTTTCCCCTTAGCTGATTCTCCCTTTCCCTTGCAAGATGACACCTCCAAGATATTGTGGCTTCCTACTTTGCTTTAAACGCTCACACTCGCTAGGGTTTCACTCAAGGGACTGGTGAGCACAAATGACGGCCATAAGGCCCTTTAAATAGGTCCCAAACCCGATAAATTAGGGTTTCATTAAACAGCGCGGACTCGCCGATTCCATACCTTGGACTCGCCGAGTCCAGGCGCGAACCCGCGTCCAGCAGAATCGCAATCCTACTCGGCGAGTCTGAGCTCCAACTCGCCGAGTCCCCTTACAAAACATCAAAATTGAAAACATAAAAGATACCTGGAAATCCGGGCTGTTACATCCTACATCAAAGCTCAAAAGCTTCTGCGGAAGGAGTGCCAAGCATTCTTAGCCCATGTTTGTAACTTTCCTGATGTTTTTCCCGCTGAGCTTCTAGGAATTCCTCCCAAACATCAAGTTGAGTTTCGCATTGACCTAATTCCTGGAGCTACCCCGTAGCCAAGTCTCCATATCGCTTAGCTCCAGCGGAAATGTAGGAGTTATCCAGCCAACTCAACGAGTTACTCAGCAAAGGATTCATCAGACCGAGTTCCTCACCCTGGGGAGCTCCGGTTTTTTTGTAAAGAAGAAAGATGGATCCTTCCAAATGTGCATCGACTACCGCGAACTTAATAAGTTGACCGTCAAGAACCGATATCCCCTTCCGCGAATAGATGACCTCTTCGACCAACTTCAGGGAGCTAGCTACTTCTCAAAGATAGACCTTAGTTCAGGGTACCATCAGCTACGATTTCATGAAAGTGATGTTTCCAAAACAACTTTCAGGACTCGATACAGACACTACGAGTTCGTAGTGATGCCCTTCGGTCTAACCAATGCACCGGTTTTGTTCATGGACCTGATGAACCGGGTGTGTCGCCCCTTCTTAGACAAGTTCGTCATCGTGTTCATTGACGACATACTTGTCTACTCCAGAAGTGAAGAAGATCACAAGCAGCACTTGAGGTCAGTATTGGAAACCCTTAGATCCGAAAAGCTGTACGCGAAATTTTCCAAGTGTGAATTTTGGATTCAGAAGGTAACTTTCCTCGGTCACGTGGTAAGCGAAGATGGTATTCACGTGGATCCTTCCAAGATCAAAGCGATAGAGAATTGGTCGGCACCAAAGACACCCGCAGAAATTCGTCAATTCTTGGGTCTCGCCGGCTATTATTGGAGATTTATCCAAAAAAATTCCAGAATCGCCAAACCTCTAACCACTTTGACACAAAAAGGTGTACCCTTTTGTTGGAGTGAAAAACAAGAAAATGCATTCCAAACGTTAAAGCGAGCCTTGTGTAGCACACTGGTCCTGTCCCTGCCCGAAGGAACAGAGGACTTCGTTGTTCATTGTGATGCGTCTAACCAGGGCTTAGGCTGTGTGCTTATGCAAAGGGGAAAAGTGATTGCTTATGCCTCAAGACAGCTGAAGGCACACGAAGTCAACTATACCACTCATGACCTGGAGTTAGGAGCTGTAGTCTTTGCACTGAAGATTTGGAGACATTATCTTTATGGAACCAAGTGTACGATCTTCACTGACCATAAGAGCCTGCAACACATCTTCAATCAGAAGGACTTAACCATGAGGCAATGGAGATTGGTAGAACTACTCAATGATTATGAGTGCGAGATCCACTACCATCCCAGCAAGGCCAATGTGGTGGCAGATGCCCTTAGCCGAAAGGAAAGTTCGAGTCGTAAAGTGAAGACCCTGACGATGACTATCCATTCCCATTTATCCATGCAAATCCAAGAAGCCCAATTAGAATCCCTAAAACCAGAGAACGTGTCAAGCGAAGCCTTGAGGGGAATGGAAAAGAAACTTGAGATCAGAGGTGACAAAGTCTACTGTTTCATGGACCGAATCTGGACTCCAAAATTCGGAGGATTCAGGGATGTTGTCATGGAGGAAGCACACAAGACCAGATACTCTGTTCACCCGGGTTTGGATAAGATGTACCTGGATCTCAAGAGACAATACTGGTGGCCAAACATGAAAGCCGATATCGCTACTTTTGTGGGCAAGTGCTTGACTTGCGCCAAGGTAAAAGTTGAGTACCAGAAACCCTCAGGTCTGCTCCAGCAGCCTGAAATACCCCAGTGGAAATGGGAGATGATTACCATGGATTTCATCACTAAGTTACCCAAATCTCCGAGTGGGTACGATACCATTTGGGTAATTGTTGATCGTTTGACAAAATCCGCTCACTTCAGTCCGATCAAACAATCATTCAAGATGGAAAGACTTACGCGAATTTACATTCAGGAGGTAATTCGATTGCACGGTGTACCTACGTCCATTATCTCCGATTGAGATAGCAGGTTCACATCAAGATTTTGGCAATCTCTCCAGAAGGCTCTTGGAACTAAACTAGACATAAGTACGGCTTATCATCCTCAAACAGATGGACAGAGTGAGAGAACTATCCAAACTTTGGAAGACATGCTGAGAGCGTGTGCCATTGATTTCGAAAAGTCATGGGACACTCATCTACCCTTGATCGAATTCTCGTATAATAACAGTTACCACACCAGCATCAAGGTTGCCCCATTCGAAGCCCTCTACGGTTGCAAGTGCAGATCCCCTCTGTGTTGGGCTGAAGTAGGTGACACGCAGCTAGCCAAGAGTCGATTCCCCGATAGTGCTCTCACTGGTCCTGAAATCATTCATGAAACCCCGATAGTGCCAAAAAAATTATGCTGACAACCGACGGAAACCTCTGGAGTTCCAGGTTGGAGACCGTGTCCTATTGAAGGTCTCGCCCTGGAAAGGCATGGTATGCTTTGGAAAGCGTGAAAAACTTAATCCGAGGTACATTGGACCCTTTGAGATCCTCGCCAGGATCGGTCCGGTAGCCTATAAACTTCGATTACCCCATGAGCTTAGTAACATCCATCCTGTTTTCCACGTCTCTAATCTTAAGAAATGTTTATCCGATGAAACCCTAGTGATCCCTTTTGATCAAATCGAGATCAACGAGAACCTGAACTTCGTGGAAGAACCAATCGAAATCATGGATCGAGAGATCAAACGTAAGAAACAAAGTCGCATCCTAATAGTGAAGGTTTGCTGGAATGCCAAGCGGGGACCGGAATTCACTTGGGAGCGTGAAGACTCAATGAGACAGAAGTGTCCGCATCTCTTTCCAAATCCATGATTTGTATCTTAATTCTAAATTTCGGGACGAAATTCCCTCTAACGGGGGGATATTGTGACAACCCGAAACTAGAACCTATGTAATTGGTCCACGTATTAGCACTAAAGACTTGAATTCATTGTCTTTTATTAAATCTTGTGGTTCCATATGGGTGCTCTAGACTTAGTATAAAGTAGATATGAGTCTTAGGAAGGGTTGAAGAGTGCTTAGCATCACAAAAATCGAGCCAAACTCACCAAATAAGGTGTGTGCGGCCACACACTTGTGTGTACAGCCACACACCCAACCGCAAACACCCTCAACCTCACACCCAATTCAATATATGGATGGATACCCCTTCATTCATTCATTTAGATGTTTCTCTTCCCTCTCTCTACTTTCTCTCTCTAAATCATCAACCAAGAACACTTTGAAGGCTTCATAATCGTGATCTACTCCATCTTCAAGCTAATTGTAGTGGTAAACACTTGAATCCCAAGCTTAAAACTCACCATATTCATCATATTCATCACCCCTTGAAGGTGTACGACCGCACACCTTCATATGGGGGCAGCACACATTCAAAACTCCCAAGTATGAAGAGCATACACTTCAAAAATCATCATATAGACTCAAATGAGGAGTGTACGGCCGCACACACCCTCTGTACGGCCGCACACTCTTGTGTGCTGCCTCACACACACTCCTGGCCGCACACTCATTTTCAAGACCATACACCCACTCTAATGCCCATATTTGACCCTAAACTTGCATAAATCATTAAGTTTTAATCATAGGACACTTATTCTTAGTAATTTCAAGCCCTAAGGATGTTTTCCCATCATGTTTAGTCATGAAACACCTTAGTTCTAACTCATTTATGTGTCATCACATGAATAATAGGAGCCGTAGGCGTTCAGGGCATCCGTTGACACTCGAACCTTACAATAAGCAGTGAGTTCATACCCCTGCTTTTTTTTTTAAATGTTTTTCACTGTTTTCAAGGGGAATACAAGCAAAGTACAAGTAATACTTGTACTCAAAACTTGTTTTACATGTGATGCGTTCCATATTACATATGCTTTTAATATTGATTGTCACACCCCGAAAACCGAAGGCGGAAACATTTCCGGGGTTGACTCCACGTTGAGTATCAAATCCAATGCACATAGTAAGTAAAGTAAAACAACCATTACATTACATATTGAAAAGTTTTACAATTGTTTCAAAAGCAAAATGAAACAGGTCTTCTGCGCACTCCATCTTTGGACAAAAGGATCTTCGGGTACCTGTTCTAACGCTGACCTGAAAACACAAGCGGTTTGAAAATCAGCATAACGCTGGTGAGTTCATAAGTGGTTTTTGTTTTGTGAAAGTGTTCAAGTTTCCCTTCTGTTTCTGAAAACGTTACACACACCAAGAAAATCCCATATTTTCTTAAAAGGTTGGTTAATGGTTCCCAAGATGAAAAGTAAAGTAAGGTTGTACACTGAAAACACGTTTACTACTCTTGTGAAATGTACAGTTAGGTTATCTGGTTCGTTATACTGTTCTGGTTATGTACAAATGTATTCCCAGGAAAGTCCCATACCTTCCTAATTGCTGGTTATCAAATGTAAAAGATGTATTCTGAAAAACATTTCTACCCTTCTGAGATGTAAAGTTACCCGGTTTATTACCCTTTTCTATAATGTTTCCCAGGAAAGTCCCATACTTTCCTGACTGTTGGTTACCAATGTGAAGGATGTATACTGAAACCTAGTTATCTTGTGAAATGTATTACGTTATTCATTATTACTATTAAGTAAATTTCTGTTATCCTAATTGCGAGTTCCATAACCATACGATAGACTAGATGTGGCAATAAGTAGTCCGCATCACCTTATGACTTTCGTCACCCTTGAACCATTTCGGTTCGACTGTAGCTAGCAGCCAGGTGTGGGGTAGTCAGCCCCGTATAGATCTATACACTCAAGTCACGCTCCCTATCCAAGAGATTATGGTTACAGGTGAAGTCCTCCACTCGCGTATCTTTGTGGAGTGTTCGCCAAGGACGTGTCTCCAGTCATACAGGACTAACAATTTACTAGTAATAATATAATAATCCTCCACTCGCGTATCTCTATGGAGTGTTACCGAGGACAAAACAGTGTACAAGTTTTATGTTCAAAGGTTCTAATGTCATGCTTTTAACTGATAAAATGTGGAAAACCATTATATAACATAACAGTTTAAAAATCCATTTCACAAATATATGTTTATGTGATCTGCATGTTCAAACGGTTATCAGTTGTAACAATCAGTGTTAAAAGCATATAAAATGTGAAACACACACATGAAAACAAGTTTTGACTACAAGTAGTTCCTTGCACTTTGCTTGTGTTCCCCCTGAAAACAGTGAAAAATAGAGAAAAAGGGAAGGGGTATGAACTCACCAGACGAGGAAATGCGACTATTTCGAGTACTAAACGTTGGTTCGGGGCTTGATTACTCGCGAGGTTCCTATGTAAAATGGAATAATGTCCAAATATATCTAATTAGATATACAAATACTAATTAGATGGAATATTACACTCCAATGAGCTAAAACACTTCAAAACGAGTGTTTGGAGTGACCAGGGTGATATCTACGGACTTGTAATGAAGCGAGGGACTTGGGAATTGAGTTTACTCCTCAAGAGTAAACTCCCTAATGAGTTTTCGGCCATATATCCCCTACATACATGAGTTCACAGTCGTGAACTCATGTTTGGGTGATTTTGAGTGCTAAATGGCTTGAATGGACATGGGGAATGCTAGAATGGATTTTTCTAATGCCTTAGAATGCATTGAATTAACATATACATCACTTATGGGAGTTCACGGCTGTAAACATGGAGTTTACGGCCGTAAAATCCCCCAAGCTCAAACCATATTTATTTTGTGATATTTAGGGCAATCACATGTGATTCTAACTAATTTTCCAAGCCTTGGTATGAATTTAGGGCACCATTTGACATGTTATTTGGAGTTTACGGCCTATGAATGTGTCCTTGAAGTACTTTGGCCGTAAACACCTAATAAGGGGGTGTTTGACATGTTTAAGGTCCCCAAACTATTTATAGATGATTCTATGATTTATTCCAAGGCTTTTGGTGAAGTTACAAGGCATTCTAACATGTTTAAATGGGTTTACTCCCCATGTTTGAGGGGTTTATGTCCCAAGCATATGCCTTGGCCGTAAAATCATATTAATCCCTCAAAATCCATGTCTAAGGTGTTCTAAGTCCGGGTTTGTAAGCCTTAAGGTCGTATCTAAGTCCTAATGATGATTTTGAAGGGTTAAATTGCTCAAAAACCCCAATATTATGTGTTTACAGCCCAAGCATGCTCCTTGGCTGTAAACACATGTTCCAGGTCCAAAATCATAATTTAAACACAGATTTGAAGGCCTAAAAGGTTGAATAACAAGCTAGGGAGGTTACCTCTATGATTTGGAGCCTTAATTCTTTAATTTTGGATCTTAATCTTGGATGAGAAGAAAGGTTAGAGAGAGTAGTGAGATGAAGCAAAAGCTTCAAATGAAGGCTTAGAACACTTTAAATAGTGTTCGGGATTTGGACACGGTGAAATTCTACCCGATACCGGCTTTAGACGGGGCTTTTGGTCGCACCCGGCCAAGTTTCCGTAACCCGATATGGTTGATTCTAGAAATGTTCCGATCACTAAAATGGGGTGTTAGAATGATTTCTAAATGCATTAGGGCACCCATTAAGTCATTTTAGATAAATACGAATTAATGACTTAATTAAATGATTAAATCGGAAACGAATTTGGAAATGATGATTGGTTGATCGAATTGGATTACGAAAAGAGTTACAAGCAATGATATGAAATTTCGGGTTGTTACATTATCCCCCCGTTAGAGGGAATTTCGTCCCGAAATTCAAAATTTAAGATACAAGTCAATATACAAATCATGGATCTGGAAAGAGATGTGGATACTGTTGTTTCATCGAGTCTTCACGCTCCCAAGTGAACTCCGGTCCTCGCTTGGCGTTCCAACGAACCTTCACTAACGAGATGCGAATTTCTTTGTACGTTTGACTTCTCGATCCATGATTTCGATCGGTTCCTCCACGAAGTTGAGGTTTTCATTGATCTCGATCTCATCTATAGGAATCGCTAGGGTTTCATCGGATAGGCACTTCTTAAGATTTGAAACATGGAAGACGGGATGGATGTTACTGAGCTCATGGGGTAAACGAAGTTTATAGGCTACCGGACCGATCATGGCGAGGATCTCGAAGGGTCCAATGTACCTAGGGTTAAGTTTCCCACGCTTTCCAAAGCATACCGTGCCTTTCCAGGGCGAGACCTTCAACAGGACACGGTCTCCAACCTGGAATTCCAGAGGGTTCCGGCGGTTATCAGCGTAACTCTTTTGGCGATCTCGTGAAGCTTTCGATCGTTCTCGGATTTGGATGATCTTATCAGTGGTTTCGTGGATGATTTCAGGACCAGTGAGAGCACTGTCGGGGACTCGACTCTTGGCTAACTGTGTATCTCCTACCTCGGCCCAGCACAAAGGGGATCTGCACTTGCGACCGTATAGGGCTTCAAACAGGGCAGCCATGATGCTGGTGTGGTAACTATTGTTGTACGAGAATTCGATCAAAGGTAGATGTGTATCCCACGACTTTCCAAAATCAATGACACATGCCCTAAGCATGTCCTCCAGGGTTTGGATAGTTCTCTCACTTTGTCCGTCAGTCTGAGGATGATACGCCGTGCTTATGTCTAGTTTGGTTCCAAGAGCTTTCTGGAGGGACTGCCAGAATCTGGAGGTAAACCTGCTATCTCGATCAGAGATAATGGACGCAGGTACACCGTGCAGTCGGACTACCTCTTGGATGTAGATTCGCGTAAGTCTTTCCATCTTAAATGATTCTTTGATCGGAATGAAGTGGGCGGACTTTGTCAGACGATCGACAATTACCCAAATGGTGTCATACCCACTCGGACATTTTGGTAGTTTGGTGAAGATATCCATGGTAATCATCTCCCATTTCCATTCGGGTATCTCGGGCAGCTGGAGCAGACCCGAGGGTTTCTGATGTTCAACTTTAACCTTGGCGCAAGTCAGACACTTACCCACAAACGTAGCTATCTCAGCTTTCATGTTTGGCCACCAGTATTGTTTCTTGAGATCCAAGTACATCTTGTCAGAACCCGGGTGAACAGAGTATCTGGTCTTGTGTGCTTCCTCCATAACAATCTCCCTGAATCCTCCGGACTTTGGAATCCAGATCCGATCCATGAAGCAGTAGACTCTGTCACCTCTGATCTCAAGTTTCTTTTCCATTCCTCTCAAGGCTTCGATCGACACGTTCTCGGGTTTGAGGGCTTTTAACTGGGCTTCTCGGATTTGCATGGATAAGTTGGAATGGATGGTCATCGTCTGGTTCTTCACTTTGCGGACTGAACTCTCCTTTCGGCTGAGGGCATCTGCTACCACATTAGCCTTGCCGGGATGGTAACAGATTTCACACTCATAATCGCTGAGTAGTTCTACCCATCGCCGTTGCCTCATGTTCAAGTCTTTTTGATCAAATATGTGCTGCAGGCTCTTGTGGTCAGTGAAGATCGTACACTTGGTTCCATAGAGGTAATGTCTCCAAGTCTTCAATGTAAAGACTACGGCTCCTAATTCCAAGTCATGTGTGGTATAGTTGACCTCGTGTGCTTTCAGCTGTCTAGAGGCATAAGCAATTACTTTTCCTCTTTGCATAAGCACACAGTGTAAGCCTTGATTAGACGCATCGCAGTAGACAACGGAGTCCTCTGTCCCTTCGGGTAAGGACAGAACAGGCGCGCTGCACAAGGCTTTCCTCAACGTCTGGAATGCAGTTTCTTGTTTATCACTCCAACAAAAGGGTACATCTTTTTGTGTTAGAGTGGTTAAGGGTTTGGCGATTCTGGAAAAGTTCTGGATAAATCTCCGATAATAACCGGCGAGACCCAAGAATTGCCGGATTTCTGTGGGTGTCTTCGATGTCGACCAATTCTCTATCGCTTTAATCTTGGAAGGATCTACATGAATACCCTCCTCGCTTACCACGTGACCGAGGAAAGTTACTTTCCAAATCCAGAACTCACACTTGGAAAATTTTGCGTACAACTTCTCGGATCTAAGGGTTTCCAACACTAACCTCAAGTGCTGCTTGTGGTCTTCTTCGCTTCTGGAGTAGACAAGTATGTCATCAATGAATACAATGAAAAACTTATCCACATAAGGAAGACACACCCGGTTCATTAGGTCCATGAACACTGTCGGTGCATTGGTTAGACCGAAGGGCATCACTACAAATTCGTAGTGTCCATACCGAGTTCTGAAAGCTGTTTTGGACACATCACTCTCATGAACTCGTAGCTGATGGTACCCTGACCAAAGGTCTATCTTGGAGAAGTAACTGGCTCCCTGGAGTTGATCGAAGAGGCCATCTATTCGTGGAAGAGGATATCGGTTTTTGACGGTCAACTTGTTCAGCTCGCGATAGTCGATACACATCCGGAAGGATCCATCTTTCTTCTTGACAAACAATACCGAAGCTCCCCAGGGTGAGGAACTCGGTCTAATGAATCCTTTACTGAGCAACTCAATGAGTTGGCTGGATAACTCCTGCATTTCTGCTGGAGCTAAGCGATATGGAGATTTCGCTAAGGGAGTAGCTCCAGGAATTAGGTCAATACGGAACTCGACCTGACGCTTGGGAGGAATTCTTGGAAGCTCTTCGGGAAACACATCAGGAAAGTTACAGACTTCGGGGATGCTCGCGAGGTCTTTAATTTCCTGTTTCTCTTTGATTACATGGGCTAAGAATGCAATGCACTCCTTTCGCAGGAGCTTTTAAGCTTTGATGTAGGAAATGATACGAAGATTGGAACTGAGTTTATTGCCATAGATTACGAGAGTCTGACCCGAAGGAAGGTTGAGACGGATGTCCTTTTCAAAACAAAGGATATCTGCATGATTGGGACTCAACCAATCCATGCCAATAATGACGTCAAAGCTCTTTATGGAAACTGGCATGAGATTGATAGGAAATGAATGGTCATTCAGGGTAAGGATACAACCTACGAATATCTCGTTAGCGCTTTCTTTCTCACCGTTAGCCATCTCGACGGTAAACGTTTCAGTTAAAGGTTGGGGATTATGTTTTAGGTTGTGTTTGAACGAATGACTAACAAAACTTCTTTCAGCACCCGAATCGAAAAGAATACTAGCATATGAGTTGTCGAGAAGGAACGTACCCGAGACTACAGTGGGATCGGTGACTGCTTCCTCCCGTCCTATGGCTAGGACTCTCCCGGTATTATCAGCTATTGACTTCTTGGGGTAGTTCCTTTTAAAGTGCCCAACCTCTCCACAGTTATAGCAGGCTTGACCAACGCCTGCTCCAGATGATTGATTGGCCGATTGGGCCGGAGCTTTACAGAATCGGACTGTGTGCCCCTTCTTACCACAATTGGTGCAGGATAGTTCTCGGCAGGGGCCGGGGTTGTGGTGATATTTGCACTTGTCACACAAAGGAAGATTACCAGCATATCTGCTAGTAGGAGTTGGAGCTGTGGATCCCACAACAGAAGCAACAGCAACGAGGGTAGTAGCAGCATGGACTGCTACAGTCTGCTGTCTCTTGGAGGATCCTTGGGATGATTGACCCTTCTTCTTCTTCCAGAACTTTCTCTTCTCACCACTCCTTTTAGTCGACTCAGAAGCGGTGGTGGTTTCCTCGATGTCATCACTGTGATCAATTAAGGTTTGGGCTAAACTCTTGGCACTATCATAGGTATCCGGACGTGCAGCTAAAACATTTCCCTTTGTTGGCTGGGTCAGCCCCCAGATGAACTTTTCTATCTTTTTACTTTCAGGAGTGACCAATCTCGGGCAAAGAAGTGCGAGGTCATCGAATCGAGAGGTGTATGCTGCAATATCGGAACCCTTCATTTTCAGGTTCCAGAGCTCGTGCTCTAGTTTCTGCATGTCACCATGGGGACAGTATTCGGCTATCAGGAGTTCTTTCATGGCTTCCCAGCCCATGGCGTTGGCTACGGGTAGGGTCAGAGATTTGACTCGGCCATTCCACCAAGTCAAGGCTTTATCAATGAAGGTACAAGCTACGAAATTGACCTTATCAGATTCCGCATAGGCACAGATTTCAAAGATGGATTCGATTTTCTCGAACCATCGGGATAAGGAAATGACACCTCCATTGCCATCGAAGGATGTTGGTTTTGCATTCATGAAATCCTTATAGGAACCCTCTTTTCGATGTCCTTGATTGCTTTCTTGATCCTGAGTTTGAGTACCACCTCCCGAACCACCGAAACCGCCGATGTTTAATTGAGACATAGCAGGTGCCACCGTGGCGGTAACAGCTGCCTGAAATACCATGGGGTCAAATTCAGGAGGTGGTGGCGGAGGGTTGTTGGTCTTTGAGCTGGGTCTCTTTCTGGGAGGCATCTAGATAAGTCCTCCGAATCAAATCGAGAGATATGACAGACAGATATTCCGAATAAGCGATAAAGCAGGAAAGAGTTATCAAAGCAGGTAAACTATCGCTAACGGAATGATCGAGGAATGATACGGAAACCGAAGGCGGAGGGTTGTCGGTCTTTGAGCTGGTTTTACATATGCTTTTAATACTGATCTGTCACACCCCGAAAACCGAAGGCGGAAACATTTCTGGGGTTGACTCCACATTGAGTATCAAATCCAATGCACATAGTAAGTAAAGTAAAACAACCATTACATTACATATTGAAAAGTTTTACAATTGTTTCAAAAGCAAAGTTGTACAGTTGTGATACATAGTATATATATATAAACAAAATGAAACAGGTCTTCTACGCACTCCATCTTTGGACAAAAGGATCTTTGGGTACCTGTTCTAACGCTGACCTGAGAACACAAGCGGTTTGAAAATCAGCATAACGCTGGTGAGTTCATAAGCGGGTTTTGTTTTGTGAAAGTGTTCAAGTTTCCCTTCTGTTTCTGAAAACATTACACACACCAAGAAAATCCCATATTTTCTTAAAAGGTTGGTTAATGGTTCCCAAGATGAAAAGTAAAGTAAGGTTGTACACTGAAAACACGTTTACTCATGTGAAATGTATAGTTAGGTTATCTGGTTCGTTATACTGTTCTGGTTATGTACAAATGTATTCCCAGGAAAGTCCCATACCTTCCTGATTGTTGGTTATCAAATGTAAAAGATGTATTCTGAAAAACATGTTTACCCTTCTGAGATGTAAAGTTACCCAGTTTATTACCCTTTTCTATAATGTTTCCCAGGAAAGTCCCATACTTTCATAACTGTTGGTTACCAATGTGAAAGATGTATACTGAAACCTGGTTATCTTGTGAAATGTAATACGTTATTCATTATTACTATTAAGTAAATTTCTGTTATCCTAATTGCGAGTTCCATAACCATACGATAGACTAGATGTGGCAATAAGTAGTCCACATCACCTTATGACTTTCGTCACCCTTGAACCATTTCGGTTCGACTGTAGCTAGCAGCCAGGCGTGGGGTAGTCAGCCCCGTATAGATCTATACACTCAAGTCACACTCCCTATCCAAGAGATTCTGCTAACGGGTGCAGTCATCCACTCGTGTATCTCTGTGGAGTGTTCGTCGAGGACGTGTCTACAATCATACAGGACTAACAATTTACTAGTAATAATATGATAATCCTCCACTCGCGTATCTCTGTGGAGTGTTACCGAGGACAAAACAGTGTACAAGTTTTATGTTCAAAGGTTCTAATGTCATGCTTTTAACTGATAAAATGTGGAAAACCATTTTTGAAATATATATAACATAACAGTTTAAAAATCCATTTCACAAATATATGTTTATGTGATCTACATGTTCAAACGGTTATCAGTTGTAACAATCAGTGTTAAAAGAATATAAAATGTGAAACACACACATGAAAACAAGTTTTGAGTACAAGTAATTCCTTGTACTTTGCTTGTGTTCCCCCCTGAAAACAGTGAAAAACTGTGAAAAATGGTAGGGGTATGAACTCACCAGACGAGGAAATGCGACTGTTTTGAGTACAAAACGTTGGTTCGGGGCTTGATTACTCACGAGGTTCCTATGTAAAATGGAATAATGTCCAAATATATCTAATTAGATTTACAAATACTAATTAGATGGAATTTTACACTCCAATGAGCTAAAACACTTCAAAACGAGTGTTTGGAGTGACCCGGGTGATATCTACGGACTTGTAATGAAGCGAGGGACTTGGGAATTGAGTTTACTCCTCAAGAGTAAACTCCCTAATGAGTTTTCGGCCATATATCCCCTACATACATGAGTTCACGGCCGTGAACTCATGTTTGGGTGATTTTGAGTGCTAAATGGCTTGAATGGACATGGGAAATGCTAGAATGGATTTTTCTAATGCCTTGGAATGCATTGAATTAACATATACATCACTTATGGGAGTTCACGGCTGTAAACATGGAGTTTACGTCCGTAAACTCCCCCAAGCTCAAACCATATTTATTTTGTGATATTTAGGGCAATCACATGTGATTCTAACTAATTTTCCAAGCCTTGGTATGAATTTAGGGCACCATTTGACATGTTATTTGGAGTTTACGGCCTATGAATGTGTCCTTGAAGTACTTTGGCCGTAAACACCTAATAAGGGGGTGTTTGACATGTTTAAGGTCCCCAAACTATTTTTAGATGATTCTATGATTTATTCCAAGGCTTTTGGTGAAGTTACAAGGCATTCTAACATGTTTAAATGGGTTTACTCCCCATGTTTGAGGGGTTTATGGCCCAAGCATATGCCTTGGCCGTAAACTCATATTAATCCCTCAAAATCCATGTCTAAGGTGTTCTAAGTCCGGGTTTGTAAGCCTTAAGGTCGTATCTAAGTCCCAATGATGATTTTGAAGCGTTAAATTGCTCAAAAACCCCAATATTATGTGTTTACGGCCCAAGCATGCTCCTTGGCCGTAAACACATATTCCAGGTCCAAAATCATAATTTAAACACGGATTTGAAGGCCTAAAAGGTTGAATAACAAGCTAGGGAGGTTACCTCTATGATTTGGAGCCTTAATTCTTTGATTTTGGATCTTAATCTTGGATGAGGAGAGAGGTTAGAGAGAGAGTAGTGAGATGAAGCAATGCTTATCAAAACATTGATAGATTGCATGGACATCTAATGTGGAACTCAAGAATGAAACAATGCTCATCAAAGCTTTGCTTAAACTGCATAGACTTCTATTGTGGAAGTCAAGAATAAAGTAATGCTCATCAAAGGTTTGCTAAATTACAAAGACTACTTCTATTGTGGAACTCAAGACTTAAACAATGTTTATCAAAGCTTTGCTAAATTGCATAGACTTCTAATGTAGAACTCAAGAAATAAACAATGCTCATCAAAGCATTGCTTACATTGCATAGACTTCTATTGTGGAACTCAAGAATTTTACAATGCTCATCAAAGCTTTGCTAAATTGCGAAGACGACATCTGTTGTGGAACTCATGAATTAAATAATGATCATCAAAACTTTGCGAAATTCCATAGACTTCTAATGTTGAACTCAAGAATGAAGCAATGCTCATCAAAACTTTGCTTAAATTGCATACACTTCTATTGTGGAAATCAAGAATTAAACAATGTTCATTAAAGCTTTGCTAAATTGCAAAGACTACTTCTATTGTGGAACACAAAAATTAACCAATGCTCATCAATGCTTTGCTAAATTGCATAGACTTCCAATGTGGAACCCAAGAATGTAACAATCCTCATCAAAGCTTTGCTAAATTGCATAGACTTCTATTGTGGAACTCAAGAATCAAACAATTCTAATAAAAGCTTTGCTTAAATTGTATAGACTTCTATTGTGGAACTCAAGAATTAAACGATGCTCATGAAAGCTTTGCTAAATTGCATAAACTTCTATTGTGGAACTCAAGAATTAAACAATGCTTATCAAAGCTTTGCTAAATTGCGAAGACTACATCTACTGTGGAACTCAAGAATTAAACAATGCTCATTAAAGCTTTGCTAAACTGCAAAGAATTCTAATGTGTAGCTCAATAATGAAACAATGCTCATCAAAGCTTTGCTGAAATTGTATAGACTTCTGTTGTGGAACTCAAGAATTAAACAATGCTCTTCGAAACCTTGCTAAATTGCGAAGACGACTTTTATTATGGAACTCAAGAATTAAACAATGGTTATCAAAGCATTGTTAAATTGCATTGAATTCTAATGTGGAACTAAAGAATGAAATAATGCTCATCAAAGCTTTACTTAAATTGCATAGACTTCTATTGTGGAACTCAAGAATTAAAAAATGCTCATCAACGCTTTGCTAAATTGCAAAGACTACTTCTATTGTGGAACTCATGAATTAAACAATGCTCATCAATTCTTTGCTAAATTGCATAGACATCTAAGGTGGAACCAAAGAATGAAACAATGCTCATCAAAGCTTTGCTAAATTGCATAGACTTATATTGTGGAACTCAAGAATGAAACAATGCTCATCAAATCTTTTCTTAAATTGCACAGACTTCTATTTTGGAACTCATGAATTAAAAGATGCTCATCAAAGCTTTGCTAAATTGCATAGATTTCTATTATGGAACTCAAGTATTCAACAATGCTCATCAAAACATTGCTAGATTGCATAGACTTCTAATGTGGAACCCAAGAATGAAACAATGCTCATGAAAGCTTCGCTAAATTGCATAGACATCTATCGTGGAACTCAAGAATCAAACAATACTCATCAAAGCTTTGCTTAAATTGCATAGACTTCTATTGTGGAAATCAATAATTAAACGATGCTCATCAAAGCTTTGCTAAATTTCATAACTTTTAATGTGGAACTCAAGAATGAAACAATGCTCGTCAAACCTTTGCTTAAACTGCATAGACTTCTATTGTGGAAGTCAAGAATAAAGAAATGGTCATCAAAGCTTTGCTAAATTGCGAAGACTACTTCTATTATGGAACTTAAGAATTAAACAATGCTCATCAAAGCTTTGCTAAATTGCATAGACTTCTAATGTGGAACTCAAGAAACAAACAATGCTGATCAAAACATTGCTTAAATTGCATAGACTTATATAGTGGAACTCAAGAATTTTATAGTGGTCATCAAAGCTTTGCTAAATTGCAAAGACAACATTTGTTGTGGAACTCAAGAATTAAACAATGATCATCCAAACTTTGCTAAATTCCATAGACTTCTAAGGTTGAACTCAAGAATGAAACAATGCTCATCAAAGCTTTGCTTAAACTGCATACTCTTCTATTGTGGAAGTCAAGAATTAAACAATGATCATTAAAGCTTTGCTAAATTGCAAAGACTACTTCTATTGTGGAACTCAAAAATTAAACAATGCTCATCAATGCTTTCCTAAATTGCATAGACTTCGAATGTGGAACTCAAGAATGAATCAATCCTCATCAAAGCTTTGCTAAATTGCATAGACTTCTATTGTGGAACTAATTAATCAAACAATTTTCATCAAAGGTTTTCTTAAATTGCATAGACTTCTATTGTGGAACTCAAGAATTAAATGATGCTCATCAAAGCTTTGCTAAATTGCATAAACTTCTACTGCGGAACTCAAAAATTAAACAATGCTCATCAAAGCTTTGCTAAATTGCGAAGACTACATCTATTGTGGAACTCAAGAATTAAACAATGCTCATCAAAGCATTTCAAAATTGCATAGAATTCTAATGTGGAACTTAATAATGAAACAATTCTCATAAAAGCTTTGTTGAAATATATTATCTTGTGGAACTCAAGAATTAAACAATGCTCTTCGAAGCTTTGCTAAATTGCGAAGACGACTTTTATTGTGGAACTCTAATGTGGAACTAAACAATCCTTCTCAAAGATTTGCTTAAATTGCATAGATTACATCTATTGTGGAACTCAGGAATTAAACAATGCTCATCAAAGCTTTTCTAAATTGAATAGAATTCTAAAGTTGAACTCAATAATGAAACAATGCTCATCAAAGCTTTTTTTGAAATATAGACTTTTGTTGTGGAACTTAAGAGTTAAATAATGCTCTTCAAAGCTTTGCTAAATTGCGAAGACGAATTTTATTGTGGAACTCAAGAATTAAACAATGGTTATCAAAGCTTTGTTAAATTCCATTGACTTCTTGATGGGTTTTGGTCATAAGAACATCCTATGTGCACATACAAACCCTAATGCTTGGATCTAGGTTTCTCTATTGTACATGCAAGTTATCCAAGACTATAAACCCTAGACTAGAATATAACAATCAATATAACATATAATTAGGGTTTAGATCATACATTGATTGTTATATAGCAATAACAATCCCAAATCCTTCTTGTATTGACTTTAGAAAGCTTAGAGTCACAAATGTCACTCCTCTAATGGTTCATAAACACCAAGAGCAAGAGGATGAGGAGGAGAGAGGATGGAGGCTGCCCAAAAACGTGTGAAACCCTAAAAGGATGCTTAGCCACGTTTTTAGGTCATAAGGGATCTATATATATATATATATATATATATATATATATATATATATATATATATATATATATATATATATATATATATATATATATATATATATATATATATATATATATATATATATAGGAGGCTATTAGGGTTATCTAACAAGGAAACCCTAATTTGGATGCCTAAGCCCTAAGCAACCCATGGATCCCTTTCCTTAAGGCCTTGGACGATTTCTTATGGGCTTCCCCATAGAATTCGGCCACTCCTTAATATAAGGCAATCAATGGCCCAATTGCAATTATCTTGTAATTACAATTCCAGTCCCTTAAGTTTAATTAATCTCTTTTAGTCACAAAACTAATTACCAATTAATTATTGACTAATATTAATTAAACAATATGATTTCTCCTTTAATATATTATTCTCATAATATATTAATAAATCATATTTAATCCTTTCTCTCCATAATTCATCCTATCAAGTTGCTTTGGTGAAGGCAACCCAAAAGGACCATGCACCATCGGGTCAAGTACATACCAAAATAGTTATGGACTTAGACACGAATCTAATAGTCTCCCACTTGGATAAGTCTAATAACTATTATGCGTATGACTTCAGATCCTGATCTGCAATCGTAGCTTTCCAAAGCCGCTGTCAACTCTGATCTTATCAGATACGTGTGTCCTTTAGATAAGGGATCATATATTCCTCCATTCTAGATATCGTATGAGACATGATTTCTAATCATTCTCTTTGTACTCTTTCTCGAATTCTGATTTATGACGACTGACTAATTGGACAAATCAAATTAGCCCTAGCCCGGCCGAGCATTTACGTTTGTCATCAATAAATCATCGAGGGGCCCAAAGATATCGCTTTTATCCTACTTTGGATAAAAGGAACGGATAAACTTTGATTCAATGCTCGCTTGCACTCACGCACCGAATTACACACTACAATATGTTTTATGACACCAAGTTACTAGTGCGTTTACATATTATCAATGTGCAACCGATTTGCAAGATACAACTCACACATATCGGTTTCAAGAATATAAGATGTTATTGTCTCACCAATCACTCGTGATACAATTCATAGAATGATCCAAGTGAGTGTGGGTTTAATCCAATGCTCAAATTCATATTCATAAGCACTCATGAATGTTGCAGCAAACATTTGCTTATGTCTAATACTCTTTTAGACAATCCACACACCAATTCACGACAGTCTTCATTCATACCTACTTCCAACATATGAACGACTGTGGCCCGTTCGAATAATTTGACTGTTCTTAACCAATTAAATTATTCAGGAAGTCAAAACATGCAAAGTGAAACACAAGAATAATACTAATCCCATATGGCCTCAACCCTTTGAGCATAAATAAAACACCTTTTATTATTTATCACCATATTGATTACTCATTATTTGTCGTTTCAGGTAATCAACTTCTTACTTGAATTATTACACTTGTCCGATGCTCTTAGCATGCACACAATGTTTACCTATGGTTCTTACTTTGTGAAATAGATCAAATTGAACACATTTCCAATCATTCTCATTTCACAACTCCTAATCCCTTTCCATAAATAAAAGAATATCAAATTCTTGCCACCTATAGAATATGTTAGATTCTAACATTTTATGCTATGATCCTTTCGTAATGTCACTGCACCAAAGTCACAAAGACTATTGCCAATGATATTACAAAGTCCTCTATCGGAGATAGTTACAAGACAATTCCATAGACGTGATGTCTCTCACTCAAAGTACATTCTTTGAACATCCTTTTTGCATAAAAGTTTCTAATCTAGTCATAGGTTTTCAATATTTAATTCCCAATACGGACACGTTTCCATATTTTCCATATGACAACTCATTCTTAATAAAATTTTATCTATTCATAATAATGTCGATAGGGTCCATCCAGTATGGAAACATTTCCATATTTCCAATACTATACTTCCAGTTAACTCATAAGCGACCAATCCTCGACGAACTTTGGATTGTCCTTTGATAGTTGTTTATTTAAGCCAAAACCGATTCTTGTCCCTTTTCCCTCTAAATGCGCTAGACATTTGGAAAATTTTGAAATGGTCAAATATTATAGCATTTGCAATTGATCCTATACCCGAAGCGTATGGGACACGATGCATAATGTCTTACATAAAGATTTGATACTTTATCAATCTTTTGCTATAATGTTTTATTTGCTATGTTCTCAAAATTCAAATTGTGAAGAGGAATGCCGTAATCATAATCGAAATTTTAAGAACACATTATGTACCTTTGACTAAATTTATTAACATTTCTCAACCTAAGCCTTTAGATTTGAAATGAAGCATAATATTCTCTCCCTTAATTATAGCAAAACAACTTTACAACCCTTACGACTTTGCAAGGTATAACTCTTGTTTTCTATAATTAATATTGCCAACTTGCAATACGTTCCTTAATAATCATACAATCATAACATTTATGCTCCTACTATCATGATGATTATTATAAAACATAACACTTATGGTCCCACTAGCTTCGACATGTATTCATAAACATCTTAACTTTCAGAAAAACAATACCTATTGAATTTCTTAAGTCCATGTTTCTAATACTTAATGCTTTGATAATCTTTTATCATGGCCTCTTAAACTTATACTCCTTTGCCTTAGATAGCTTATATGTGTGTCTAAACAATTAAGACTAATTGCCAAACCTCACAATTCAAATCATGGAAAGGGATACCGTAACCATAATCGAATTCGAGAATGCAATTTTACAACCACTATCTTCTTAAAATCTTTCTTAGTGAAAGCATTTCCTCACAATCATTTTCATGAAGGAGGAAATCTTATGACACTTAGATTTAAACGGTGTATGTGTTCATATCCATGTGAATTTGTCAAAACCAAAGTTCACGACAAATTCAAACTCATATGGACCGAACTTTCTTAGTCTTGATTTCTTGCCTTATGGTAGCATATCTGCCCACCATGTCATCGAAGTAGTTAAGCGGTTCACGTTTTCCCATCAATGTAGTTTTCATTGATCAAGGTCCTTGCCTTTTATGCATTCAAATGAGAACACATAGGGCTCACGTGCATAATTAACTCAATTGGAACAACACAGAAACAAAATAATGTCAACACGATAGGTTGTAAACCTTAACTCGTGTGCTAGTGATGATCGATAAGGTTTATTTTGATTTGTTCTTGAAACTTTTCAAGACCATTAAGACTCCCATTGACTCCTTGACATATAAGATTCTCTTGTCAATAAACATTTCTTGACAAACAAATATTCAAGAGTTAGTGTAGCTTTTATCAAAACACTTCATAAATTAGTCCTAGTTGGTCTTTGTCTTATCCGAGACATCACAGCTTACCAATTTCAAATGTGCGAGAACAAAAAAAAACTTTTTCCATATTCTGCATTTGATGAATGTTATAAACCTTCTTAATACTTGTCACTCATTGTCACAATCTTAACTTTAAGACTTGTTATTGGAACGAAGTATGATTGACTTCTTGATTTAACCATTTCTTCAATCCTTGATTCCTCTTCTTAAACATACAATTGTACTAAGACTCACTTAGAGGATGAATTGAGATATGGTTCTTAATCATTAAGACCTATCATAAAGCATAAAAGCTACTCTCCCTTCTTTTTAGAATGGAAAAACTTTTATCTTTCTGCCTACAGGATTCTTTTTATTCGTTTTGCTATTGATTTAAACCTTTTTAATCAATTCTGAATTACACTTAATATTATAAGTATAATCATATTTACTAAACTTTTAGTAAACCATTGTGACAACCCAAAATCTATTGCCGTTACAAATCTCATCTTCACTAACGGAATGTGTCGCTATATGTCTTGTATGTGTTAACTCCGTTTAACTAAATAGAGTTATATTACTTTTCAACCACTTTACCCGGGTAAAAAGTTTTGACCCCGTTAAACTTTAGCATCGGGTAGCCGTGTACCGGGTGCAATACCCGAGACATATATAAGCAAATGAACACCACTTTTAAGCTCTTTTACCACTCACTCACTCTCTCTCACTACTTTCTCTCTCTAGACCCGAACCCGACTCCAAAACCGCAAATTCCGGCTTCCAAACGTAAGGATTTATTCCCTATCTTATTCTAAACATACTTCATTGTATTTAGAGGCCAAAAATCATAGAATTTAGGGAACAAAAGGGAGTTTATGGCCTAGGAAGCCCCTTAGGCCGTAAACACCTAAAACCTTGCCAAAAGCCCCATTTTTCCTTCCTTTAAGCATGGGTACTAATTAAGGGAATTACCTAGATGAGTTTGGGCATGAAAACTTAAGATTTTGAAGCCTAAAAAGGAGTTTACGGCCCAAGCTTATGCTTAGGCCGTAAACACCCAAAAACCTTTGATTAAACTCCCAAAAACTCATCTAGGGCATGTAGTAAATTAGCTATAACCCTTGGAAATGCTTAAGGCCATTAAACAACACCATTTGGAGTCAAAAGAGGAGTTTATGGCCAAGCCTAAGCTTGGCCCGTAAACACCTAATAATTATGCCAAAAAGTCCCTAAAACTCCACCTAAGGCCTTCAAAAATTTATCTAAGGTGTAGGGAAGAGTTTTAGACCATTTAAACATCCATTTTGAAGGATTAAATGGAGTTTACGGCCCAAGCACAAGACTGGACCGTAAACTCCCCAAAATGCCCCAAAATGAGGGTTTAAACCCTCCAATTTAGTTTAAGACACTTGCTAGGAATTTAGGGAAGTGAAATAAGGCCTTAACTTGCAATTTTGGAAGACCACATGAGTTTACGGCCAAGCCTAGGGGGCTTACGGCCGTAAACTCCCAAGGAGTGGCCTTTAGGCCGTAAACTCCAAGGGAGTGAACTCATGGACTTCCCCGCAAACCCCTCTTGGCCTTGTACCACTCCCGGGAACCCCTTCTAGGCCCTAAAACCCCGAATTCATGCTAGAATGCCTAAATACTTTAATGAAAAGTATAAAATGATTAATTTCTTGTGAAATACATATTTCATATGACATTAGGGTCCTAAAAGGTGCACAAGTCATTATTTGGTACAAAACGCTCAACCGACACTTTTACCCGATTTACCCGATTCACCCGATTTACGCGATTTCAAGTGAGTTCATACCCCTTCAATGAACCTTTCAAATGTTTTACATGTTTTATGGGGGATACAAGTCAATTATACATGTTTATGGAAATTTATACAAGTAAATTATTCATGTTACAGGAATTAATCACATGTGATTCACTATTCATAGTTCAAATCACATGTGATTTACCACTATGTTTATAAAAAGGATTTTCGTTTCCAAAACTATTTTGGATAAAAGAACAATTTTCTAAATGTTCCCTTTTGATAAGATTTTATTAAATAAATTCTTTATAAAAATGTAACCACACCAATATATTTATATAAGTAAGACTTGAAGGACTTAGGACCGATAGCTCGCCTTATTTCCTGTTCTTGTTTGATTGTGGGCTTAGGGTAGTGGTTATCCGTCCGACTGTCGTTGATTTCTTAGTTATATATCATATATATATTAGTGTTGGATACAAGTATTTTCGTTTCAATCGATGTTTAAACTACTAAACTGACAAGAGTCATACGCACTAAGTTAACTATAATAGGTATAGTTAAGGCCTCTATTTTTTGTTATAGCTACTACACTACACACTATAATACTCTCTATTATGAAACTATACACTAATAAGAGAATACAATACGAGTTATACAAAAGACTACTACACTATAATACAAGAGAAAGCACTAATCATGAGATAACACATTAACCCACTACGAGATACTCTATTCGCTACGCACTACGCTCGGAGCTTTCCGATAGGAAGACGACGCTATATGTATAGATCTATACGGGGCAGACGCTATTACATCCCGACTGTTAACTTCAGTCCGAACCACACGAGTCTAGGATGCCACTACTTCACTATACTGTGCATGACCAGGAAGGTCATGGGGTTCGCTATTACTCACACTATTGATAACATACAAGAAATACACTATAACCGCACTAAAATACTAAACTAAAGGTAAAGTTAATATCCCGAAGTAAACAAGTATCTAATACTAAAGGAAGTTGCACCACTATTATTGACTTCAAGCATAACTCACCATATTGCATTACTTATTTGAGAGTCACTATTATACTTTTACGTTAAATGGTTTTCAAAGATGAAAATGACATGTTCCTTAAAGGTTTTCACTTACAAAGTATTTTTGGATAATATAGGATTTTCTAAGTTTTACTACTACTTATGACTGTAAATTTCAGCTTTCCATACTATCGGTTCTAATGCTTTTTACACCAAAACTCACACTAAACTCTTATGAACTCACCAGCTTTATGCTGATATTCGTTTTCAAAATAACTTGTATCCTCAGGTCAAAGATAGACAGGTACAGATGCAGCATTTTTGGAGAAGATGGAACATACAAGACCCATCTCTTATTTTTGATTTACTTTTGGTGTTTGATGAACAATACAAAACACGCTTGTAATTAAATTCACTATGTAAATGCAATGGTTGTATGTTTCTTGTTTACTATTATACAATTGTGATGATACTGTATATGACCTCCACCCCGAAACGTATTCCGCCGTTATCGGTTTTGGGGTGTGACAGATTGGTATCAGAGCATTGTTTATAGTGAATCAAGTATATCAACCTATAAAAGATATACGAACTATAAACACTTCGGGACTAAAACACTCTGACCAAGAATATATACTGTTAAGTATCTAAAAGATCTAACTAAGTATATATATACACACATCACTATAAAAACACAAAAATCAGTATCACACTAGAACAGAACAAAAGTATTAAGATTGTTGGGCAGCGCAATTGGGCTTAGAGACATATAGTCACATTCGGGGTGATGTAGCCTGATCAACTACGTTTTCCTGAGAGTGACTAGCATGTGCCTATGTTTGGTTGTGTTGCAACAAGTCTAAAACTTACCAACACTACCACAATAACGTTACCATAAGAATACTATAGGAGTATTCTGTATCTCTAGAACATACGTATGTGATAACAAAAAGGGTCGTTACTAGTACGACAATAGTTGCTAAGTGGATACACCACGGTTACATGTGACTAGGGCGCTATAGACTCAGAATCTGAAGCCTTTGCTTCATTCCCTGTTCTTGTTTGATTGGGGGTCTGAAGTTAGGGTGGCTTATTCAAAGGACTATCTTGCTTCGGTTACATGTAATCGGTATGCACTACGCAAGTATTGGGTCGACTAATAACGATTCATCCTATAAGTATCTTAGAATAGTACGTCTATTAACCTTTCCTTTCCCCTTTCTCGCGTAGATAGCATGGCTGGCTTCCACCATCCCGGTGATCCGTACTTTCCGAACCAGGGCAATGGGGTATGGCTCGAAAAGGAGTCAAACGATGATCACCCGATCCCTTTGGATGATCATCATGCTGAAGGCTTCTTGGATAGCTCGAGCTCCGAACTAGAAGTTAACAACCAACCTCCTGAAGCCCCGAACACTAACCCCCGTCTGGCATTTCAGGGTCCCACTCCTATGTGGGCCATATCCTTGCACCGATGGAGCGAGGAACAGGGTCAGCCCATGCCATACAATGGAGACCGAAGCTTCTACAACATAAGCAAAGGAGGATCAGCAGATCGGGTTCTGCCCATCATGATCCGAAGGATTGCCAGGAATGTTGAGCAGGGTCAAGCTGCTATTGGTCGAGTTGTAGAAGTGGATGCCAACTCAAATCTCAACACGGTTCGCATCCGCCAACTCGAAGAACCCATGGACAGGACAAGGAGGACCAACGAGGCTCTGCAGCATCAGCTGGCTGCATCCTGAGCCGAAGTTAGGGAACTCCGAGCACGCCAAAGGACTCATGATCGACACCTTCAAGAAGTTATGCGTCAACTAGCGGATCTGAGGATTCGCCCAACAAGTAACCGTCGCTAGTAGAAGACGTCTAGTTACCTCACTCTTTTGTTTAAAGGACTAGCCTTTTTCTCTCTATGTTCCATAGGTCTCTTGTCTGCAAACATCCCTAGCTTAAAAGTACTCTAGTTAAACCTCTAAACTGCCAACATTTTCTCTATGGTATGATGTAAGACCTACTGTTAGGTCAATTTTCATGAACTTGTGTTGCATCATTAATACCAGTATATTGGCAGTTGATTACTCTATTTCTATGACTCTCATTCTGATCTTGGATTATGTGATTTAATCCACGAAGCACTTTATTCATATTCGCAATAGGCTCTTACTATTGCTATCATTTCTATGATCTTCCAGTGAAGGATGCCTCCACGAAAGTGTCCAAGCAGAGGAAGACCAGCAACTCAAACCCCTCCTCCACCACCTCCTCCTCCGTAGTTCGATCCGGTGCTGTTCCAAACAGTTGTGACTGCAGCCATGGCCCAAATGAACTCGGGTGATGCGAGCGGTGGAAACTCTAGATTTGGTGAAGTCCACCAACGAGTGTAGGGATGCACTTATAAGGATTTCATGAACTGTAAACCTACCTTCTTCGATGGTACCGGAGGAATTCTGGCACTATCCCAATGGTTCGAAAGGGCCGAAGCTGTATTTGAAATGTGCCCTTGCCCCGAAGAGAGCAAAATCAAGTTCGCTACTGCTACCCTCACTAACAGGGCCTTAACATGGTGGAACGGCCATGTCAGTGCACTCTCCTTGGTCACAGCCAATGCCATGGGCTGGGACACTCTAAAAAATCTCATGAGAGGGAACTTGAGGAAGAACTCTGGAACCTCAAGATGAAAGGGACTGACATAACAGCTTACACGGCCAGGTTTTGCGACTTGGTGGCTATGTGTCCCAACATGATCCCCTCCGAAAGCAAGAAGATTGAACGATACATTTGGGGTTTAGTTCCCCCGTATCGAGGAAATGTTCTGGCCTCATGCCCTACCACTTTTGACAGCGCCAAAGAATTGGCCCAGAGTCTGATCAACCACGAAATCTCCTCCACTCCAGCAACAGCAACCACAACAACCACTGCACCACCCGATTCATCTGACAGAAAAAGGAAACGATGGGATAAGAAGAAAGGCAAGAAAACTCAAAGCGCCTCCAAGGACCAACAGATCGTGGCGGTCCATGCTGCTACCACTCCAGCTGCACCAGCCCAACCAAAAGCCTACAGTGGAAACTTGCCCAAGTGCCCTTTCCACCACAACGGCCCCTGCCGTGAATTGCAGTGTTCCAACTGCGGCCGAAAGGGCCATACTCTCCGATTTTGCAAGGCCCCTCCCAAACCTATCACACAGGTTCCTGGTGCAGGAGTGACCCCGACTTGTTATGGCTGCGGTGAAGCAGGTCATTTTAAGAAGAACTGTCCGAAGGCTACAAATGTTGGGGGAACTGGAAGGTTACTCGCTATCGGTCACAATGAAGCGGTAGCTGATCCCATAGTAGTCACGGGCACGTTCCTTCTTAACAACTCTTATGCCTGTGTCTTATTCGATAGTGGTGCAGAAAGAAGCTTCATAAATCAAAACTTTAAACACTTACTCAAACAAACCCCTCAACCACTAAAAGAAACATTCGTCGTAGAAATGGCTAATGGGAAGACAGAAGGCTCTAACGAAATCTATATAGGTTGTACTCTCACGTTAGATGATCACCCATTTTCAATCGATCTTATACCAGTCTCAATAAAAAATTTTGATGTGATTGTTGGTATGGATTTGTTGAGTCTTCATCGCGCCGATATCCTATGCTCCGACAAAGCCATTCGCCTGAACCTTTCGAATCACAAAACCCTATTGATATATGGAGACAAGCCGAGTACGAGTCTTCGTATCATCTCCAGTATTCAGGCTCAGAAATACTTGCGCAAGGAATATCGCGCCTTTCTTGCTCACATCGTCGACACTAACCAGAAATCGAAAGATCCAAAAGACATTCCCGTAGTATGCGATTTCCCTGATGTCTTCCCGGAGGATCTTCCAGGCCTACCTCCCAAACGTCAGGTTGAGTTCAGAATCGACCTAGTCCCAGGAGCTACCCCCGTAGCTAAGTCGCCCTACCGTCTAGCGCCCGCCGAAATGCAAGAACTATCCGGTCAACTCAACGAACTACTCAGCAAGGGTTTTATAAGACCGAGCTTCTCACCTTGGGGAGCTCCGGTCTTGTTCGTGAAGAAGAAGGATGGATAGTTTCGGATGTGCATCGATTATAGGGAACTCAATAAACTCACAGTAAAAAATCGCTACCCTCTCTCTCGTATCGACAACCTATTCGACCAACTACAAGGAGCAAGTTATTTCTCCAAGATTGATCTTAGATCCGGGTATCATCAGTTACGGGTACTTGAGGAAGATGTTCCGAAGACAGCCTTTCGAACCCGCTACGGGCATTTTGAGTTCGTAGTAATGCCCTTTGGACTGACTAACGCCCCCGCAGTATTCATGGACTTGATGAATAGGGTGTGTCGTCCATATCTAGATCAGTTCGTCATCGTCTTTATTGATGACATACTCGTCTACTCTTGGAGCGAGGAAGAACACGGGGATCATTTACGACGAATCCTGGAAACACTACGATCCGAGAAGTTATATGCAAAGTTCTCTAAGTGCGAGTTTTGGATCCGAAGAGTTGAATTCTTAGGACACGTGGTCAGTGAAGACAGAATCCACGTGGATCCCTCCAAAATCAAAGCTATTGAGAACTGGTCAGCACCGAAGACGCCTACAGAAATTCGTCAATTTCTAGGCCTCGCTGGCTACTACCGCAGAATTTCTCTCGGATTGCGAAGCCTCTCACTATGCTAACACAGAAGGGTGTATCATTCGACTGGGAATAGAAACAGGAGAGGGCATTTCAGACCCTGAAGCGAGCCCTATGCACTGCACCAGTATTATCCCTTCCCGAAGGGACGGAAGATTTTGTTGTATACCGTGATGCATCCAATCAGGGGCTCGGTTGTGTCTTGATGCAATGAGGTAAGGTTATCGCCTATGCCTCGAGGCAGCTAAAGACCCATGAAGTGAACTACACTACTCACGACCTTGAGTTAGGAGCGGTCGTCTTCGCACTAAAAATCTGGAGACACTACTTGTATGGGACGAAGAGCGTGGTGTACACTGAGCACAAAAGCCTCCAACACATACTGAACCAAAAAGAACTCAACATGAGACAGCGTCGATGGGTCGAGCTACTTAACGATTACGACTGTGAAATTAGATATCACCCGGGGAAGGCCAACGTAGTAGCAGACGCCCTGAGTAGAAAGGAGTATTCTGGTCGAAGGACCAAGTCGTTGACGATGACTATCCATTCGCATCTATCCACACAGATCAAAGAGGCTCAGCTGGAAGCCTTAAAGCCTGAAAACGTGACGGGAGAATCCCTGCGCGGAATGTGGGCACACACCCAACATTATCAACCTATCGATGTGTGATTTCATTCCTAGAATGTGGGCACACACGGATTTACCATCTTCATGTTTCATTTCCAATAGGGCTTTAGTGATGTTGAACCTTTCAATTCTTCGATCTTGTGGGTTAGGGAGAACAATTGGAGGAGGTGGAGGAAGTGAAACATGATTTCTTGTTCCTCGATCGAATCGTGGAATAGCATCTTCATGCGGAATGTTTGTTCCACGGGATTTGGGAAGACCATAGTTGTCATACTTTGACATCTACAAAACGGGAGAAAACGAATTCAAGTTGTCCTTAATAAATCACCCAAATGAGATATTAAGGCTAGGACCCAACACAATACGCTACAACCTAGAAAAGGGATGTCGTAATCTAGTTGCAGAATATTTGAAGGTAAGTGAATGACGATTCACTAATTTCCACCATGAAAAAAAACGAAAAAGAAATTTAAGTTTTAAATCTATGAAAACTCCTAGATCCTATGGGATTCATTCAACATTTCAATGGCATGTTTAAATCTCGATATGCCCCTCTTGTTTGTGACTGGGATGCTGAGGATCACAAAGCGGGTGTGAATAACCATGCAAACTACATGGTGCCCCCACATGTTACAGTAACCTATTTGATGTGCCGGTAAACCACACACGCTCCACCGAACTATGACAAACATTGAGTCACCCTTTTCTACCTTTGCTTAGAACCATTTAATGTGCCAGTAAACCACACACGCTCCACTAACGTCTTCGCAAGGGCACAAAGTGTAATTTCATGGAATTGCATCAATTCATTTTTGCCTAAGTAACTAAGATTGGGAATTTGTAAAACATTTAGTTACTTTTGTAATTCATTATACTTATAATGGAAGGTTTCGTCCCATCCTACCCATTCGGCTAACGACCCTCCACTAGTCAAGAGTGCGGTGGGTAAGAGTGGATACCCATTCAATCGCCATTTTATAGGCAATTTCCTTAAACACCCCTTATAGACCAGCTTCGTGAATGAGGCCTACTAACGGTAAGATTGACTTTTACTCATACATATATATAATGTTAGACTTTTAATGTTATATATAGTATAGGGTGTATTTTACACTTTTAAAATATTAGGTGGTCAAATTTAACAATTATACTTTTAATTCAATTAAATTTTAAACCAAAACTTTTATGGATTTATTAAACCTCTTTTAATTATACACCTTAATTAATTAATAAAACCATAAGGGTGTGATTTGAACTTTTTCAAAACAATACTAGGGTTCTACAATTTAACATTCCTAATTAAACTTTTAATCAACATTTAAATTCCAAAACTTGAGGACAAGTTTTGAAACATTTTTCAAAACATTAGGGTTTCAACTATTTAAATTTCAAAACAACAAAACTTTTGAGGTCAAATTTAAACTATAAAACCTAAAGGGGAAAATATGAAACATTTCATAACACAAGGATCAAATAACAAATAATCTAAATTAACAATTAATCACATGATTATCCATATTTGATTTATTTAATGATTTCTTGCAAAACAATTTACCAATTTAATCAAAATAATTAATCAATTATCACATAAGGAAACAAATATTTTATTAATTGATAAATATCTTCAATTAGATCAAGAATATAGTCATATATATAAAAAAAAATCGGATTTATATTGATCTAATATGATAAGGCAAGTATCCTCAAGCAAAAACAACAAGAAATCCCGGTTTTCCCTCATTCTGACCAGCCGACTCGTCGAGTCAGGCATGGACTCGTCGAGTTCATCTAAACAACTCGGCGAGTTCAGCCCCCAGAAACACAAAAATCGAATTTTTTCAACATACAAAGCATCAATACAATAGAAACCAATCTAGGCTCTGATACCACTGATGGGTTTTGGTCATAAGAACATCCTACGTGCTCATACAAATCCTAATGCTTAGATCTAGGTTTCTCTATTATACATGCAAGTTATCCAAGACTATAAACCCTAGATCTAGAATATGACAATCAATATAACATATAATTAGGGTTTAGATCATACCTTGATTGTTATATAGTAATAACATATAATGGTTCACAAACACCAAGAGCAAGAGGATGAGGAGGAGAGAGGATGGAGGCTGCCCAAAAACGTGTGAAACCCTAGAAGGATGCTTAGCCACGTTTTTAGGTCATAAGGGATCTATATATATAGGAGGCTGTTAGGGTTATCTAACAAGGAAACCCTAATTTGGATGCCTAAGCCCTAAGCAACCCATGGATCCCTTTCCTTAACGATTTCTTATGGGCTTCCCCATAGAATTCGGCCACTCCTTAATATAAGGCAATCAATGGCCCAATTGCAATTATCTTGTAAATACAATTCCAGTCCCTTAAGTTTAATTAATCTCTTTTAGTCACAAAACTAATTACCAATTAATTATTGACTAATATTAATTAAACAATATGATTTCTCCTTTAATATATTATTATAATAATATATTAATAAATCATATTTAATCTTTTCTCTCCATAATTCATCCTATCAAGTTGCTTTGGTGAAGGCAACCCAAAAGGACCATGCACCATCGGGTCAAGTACATACCAAAATTGTTATGGACTTAGACACTAATCCAACACTTCTAATGTGGAACTAAATAATGAAATAATGCTCATCAAAGCTTTGCTTAAATTGCATAGACTTCTATTGTCGAACTCAAGAATTAAACAATGCTCATCAAAGCTCTGCTAAATTGCAAAGACTAGTTTTATTGTGGAACTCAAGAATTAAACAATGCTCATCAATGCTTTGCTAAATTGCATAGACTTCTAAGGTGGAACCTAAGAATGAAACAATTCTCATCAAAGCTTTGCTAAATTGCATAGACTTATATTGTGGAACCCAAGAATCAAACAATGCTCATCAAATTTTTGCTTAAATTGCATAGACTTCTGATTTGGAACTCATGAATTAAAAGATGCTCATCAAAGCTTTGCTAAATTGCATAGATTTCTATTATGGAACTCAAGTATTAAACAATGCTCATCAAAACATTGCTAGATTGCATAGACTTCTAATGTGGAACCCAAGAATGAAAAAATGCTCATGAAAGCTTCACTAAATTTCATAGACTTCTATTGTGGAAATCAAGAATCAAACAATGCTCATCAAAGCTTTGCTTAAATTGCATAGAATTCTATTGTGGAAATCAAGAATTAAACGATGCTCATCAAAGCTTTGCTAAATTGCATAGACTTCTAATGTGGAACTCAAGAATGAAACAATGCTCGTCAAAGCTTTGCTTATACCGCATAGACTTCTATTGTGGAAGTCATGAATAAAGTAATGCTCATCAAAGCTTTTGCTAAACTACGAAGACTACTTCTGTTGTGGAACTCAAGATTTGTGACAACCCGAAATTTCTATTATGTACATCATGTCAAGTCAATAGAAGTCAGTTGCTGTTAATTTTCAGACTTTTTAGGATAAGTTTGAGTATTTCAGGATTTACACTTTAAGAGATATAAGGAGAGAGGATGCACTAGGGTTTATTGTGCAACACTGTTATTCCAAAACTCCAAGAAATTAGAGTTTACTGCTTAAATAAATTATTTATAGCCAAAAACCCTAAATTTGGGAGTATATATATGACAATTATCATTATTTTCACTTTTTCCAAAAATCTCAAGATCCAAACCCATTTCTCTCTCAAGTATCATCCAAAAGTTTTTCAAGATCTTCAAACTAGTAAGTAATTCTAGCTTTCTTAAGTGATTATATGGCTTAATCTAGTGTTTTAACACACTTCTAACCGTGAAATCATTCCAAAAGGTTGATTCTTCAATTTACACCAAGAACACACACTAATGTTCTTGGACTTTTAGCTCATTTCAAGCTTCCATATTGTAAGTACTTCTATCCTAGAGTATCATAGAGCTTGTTATACATCCTTACATCATGAAATCGTCCCTAGAACACCAAGAACAAGGTGTTCACGGTCCAAGAAGTTCTTGGACCGTAAACACCAAGAAAAGGTACCAAAGTGTGCCTAAGTCCTTCACTAGCCTTAGAAAAATGTCTAAATCCTTTCCTAATTGAGCAAAGGACTTGAAAACCCCAAAATACCGTAAATCATTTGAGTTTATGGTAGTAAACTCAAAGGAAAATGGTTCTGGAATCATAAACTCCATTTAGGAGTGAAATGGTGCCCTAAGTCCCTTCCAAAAATGCATGCTCCAAGTAGAAAAGCTTCTAGGGATTTTTAAGACTTCAAAACATCAAATGGTCAAAAGAGGGAGAGCTTATGGCCGTAAACTCAAGGGTTTACGGCCGTAAACTCATTTGTTGGTGTCAATAAAACCGTGAACTCCATGATAGAGTTTTCCTTGAACCCCAAGCACACTAGCCATACCCTACAACACTTAGATGCAATCCTTGGGACTTATAACACTTATTTAAGGTGTTTAGCATGTCCTAGGATGTCTTAACCTTGTTTATTAGTTGTTTAGAGACTAACTGAATACATATGTGCTATTATATGACAACTAGGGTCCTTGTGTGTGTTCAAGACTTCACTTGACACCTATCAATCCGGTTTCGTCAGTTCATCCTCACGAGCTCAGTAACATCCATCCCGTCTTCCATGTTTCAAATCTCAAGAAGTGCCTATCTGATGAAACCCTAGTGATTCCGTTAGACGAGATCGAGATCGATGAAAACCTCAACTTCGTGGAGGAACCGTTTGAAATCATGGATCGAGAAGTCAAACGTACAAAACAAAGTCGCATCCCGTTAGTGAAGGTTCGCTGGAATGCCAAGCAGGGACTGGAGTTCACTTGGGAGCGGGAAGACTCGATGAAACAGAAGTATCCACAACTCTTTCTAGATCCATGATTTGTTTTTTGTCTTGTATCTTGTCTTGAATTTCGGGACGAAATTCTCTCTAACGGGGGGATAATGTAACAACCCGAAATTTCATATCACTTCTTGTAACTCAAATTGTTATCCAATTCGATCAACCAAACGTTGTTTCCAAATCCGTTTCTGATTTCATCGTTAAATTAAGTGATTAACATATATCGATCTAAAATGACTTAATGGGTGTCTTAATGCCATTAGGAATCATTCTAACCCCCCATTATAGTTATCGGAATAATTCTAGAATCGACCATATCGGGTTACGGCAATTTGGTCGGGTGCGACCAAAAGCCCCGCCTAACGCCGGTATCGGGTAGAATTCCGTCGTGTCCAATTCCCAAGCACTATATAAGTGATTCAAAGCTTTCATTTGAAGCTTTTGGCCATTTCTTCCATTAACACTTCCAACCTCTCTCCTCATCCAAAATCAAAGGTCCAAAAACAAAGAATTAAGGCTCCAAATCAAAGAGGTAACATCCCTAACTTGTTATCCAACCTCTTTAGCCTTCAATTTGATGTTTCAATTGAGTTTTAGGACCTAGAACATGTGTTTACGGCGAAGGATCAAGCTTGGGCCGTAAACACCTAAAAATGGGGTTTTTAAGCCAATTAACCCTTCCAAATCCTTGTTGGGACTTAGATACGACCTTAAGGCTTGCAAATTGGGACTTGAAACAATTAAAACATGAATTTTGTGGGACAAAAGAGAGTTTATGGCCAAGGCTTATTCTTGGGCCGTAAACTCCTCAAAAATGGGGATTTAACACCTTAAATCATGTCTAAATGCCTTGTAACTCAACCAATAGCTTTGTGGTAAATCCTAGATCCATCTAAAAATAGTTTAGGGGTTTGTAACATATCAAAACGCCACATAGGAGAGTTTACGGCCTAGGAACATACCCTTTGGCCGTAAACTCATGAAACTACGTCAAAAGATGCATCTAATTCACCCCAAAGGCTTGGATAAATTTCTAGAATCACATGTGATTGTTTTAAGTGTCAAAAACTAATTATTCAAGAACATAGGAGAGTTTACGGCCATAGAACATGCTTCTGGTCCGTAAACTCCTAAAAATATGTTAAATGGTGCCCTAAATTCATAACAAGGCTTGGAAAATTAACTAGAATCACGTGTGATTGCTCCTTGTGCCTCAAATCAATTTTCTCCACCCTAGGAGAGTTTACGGCCGTAAACTCCAAGTTTATAGCCGTGAACTCCCTTTTAAATGGTATAAGTTCATTTAATCCATTCCAAGGCATTTTAGAAGTCCATTCCAACAATCCCCATGTCCATTCAAGCCATTAAACCCTCAAAATCACACCAACATGAGTTTACGGCCGTAAACTCATGTATGTGTGTGTTATGTGGCCGTAAACTCCATAAAATGTTTACTTTTGGGGAGTAAACTCAAATCCTAAGTCCCTAGTGCCAATACACGTCCGTAGATTTCACCCGGGTTACTCCAAACGCTCATTTTAAGGTGTTTAACCTCGTTGGAGTGTAATGTTCCATAAGATTAGTGATTGTAAATCTAATTAGTTATCTATGGACATTATTACATTTTACATAGGGACATCGCGAGTAATCAAGCCCCGAACCAACGTCTAGTATCCAAAACTGTTGCGTTTCTGAGTCCGGTGAGCTCATACCCCACACCTGGCTGCTAGCTACAGCCGAACCGAAATGGTTCAAGGGTGACAAAAGTCATAAGGTTGTGGACTACTTATTGCCACAGGTTCAGTCTTTAGTATGGTTATGGAACTCGCAATTAGGAAAACAGAGATTTACTTATAGTAATAATGAATAACTTTATACATCTTTTACATTGATAACCAACATTTAGGAAAGTATGGGACTTTCCTGGGAAACTTTGTACATAACCAGGTCTAACAGAATACATCTTTACAATGAAAACCAACATTCAGGAAAGCATGGGACTTTCCTGAGGAACATATACATAACTAGAAAAGTGTAACAAAACAGACAACATTACATCTTTTACAAATGATAACTCACAATCAGGAAAGTATGGGACTTTCCTGGGGATTCATTGGAACTCAAACAAAATAGTTTAATGAACCGGATAACCATATTATACATTTTCACATGAGTAAACGTGTTTTCAGTGTACAAACCTACTATACTTTGTAATTGTGAAACAACAATCAACTTTTAAGAAAATGTGGGATTTTCTTGGCGTGTGTTACATTTTCAGAAACAAAAAGGAAGCATGAACATTTTCACAAAACAAAACATCTCATGAACTCACCAGCGTTATGCTGATTTTCAAAATCACTTGTGTTCTCAGGTCAACGTTTGAACAGGTACCAAAGATCCTTTTTGCTCAAAGTCGGAGTACTCAAAAGACCTGTTTCATTTTGTTCATATATATATATATATATATATATATATATATATATATATATATATATATATATATATATATATATATATATATATATATATATATATATATATATACTATGTAACACAATTGTACAACTTTACTTTTGAAAACAATTGTAAAACTTTATATGTAATGTAATGGTTGTTCTACTTTACTTACTATGTACATTGGATTTGATACTCAACGTCGAGTCAACCCCGGAAATGTTTCCGCCTTCGGTTTTCGGGGTGTGACACACCCCAAAACCATGAACGGCGGAAACGTTCTGGGGCGGAGGACGTCATGTACAGTATCACAACAATGAAAAGTATTAAACAAGCAACAACATCATCCATTGCATTAATAATATAATTTTTAATACAAGCGTGTTCTGTCAAATTATAATAGCCACTAAAGTATAAATCAAAAATGAAAGATGAGTCTTGAACGTGCACCATCTTCTCTAAACCTTGCATCGGTACCTATCTACTGTTGACCTGAGGATACAAGTTATTTTTAAAGAGAGTATCAGCTTTAAAGCTGGTGAGATCATAAGTATTTTAGTGTCTTATTTTGTAAGAATGTATTTGTACGTATGAAATGTAAGTATCTGTACGTATATGACATGTACGTATTTGTACGTATTTGAAATGTAAGTATGAAAACGTTTTGAACATCCTAGAAAGCCCTATGCTTCCTACTGAGAGTAGCCCTCTACCAAGGCATCTATTATCTGTGTGTGTCTCTTGTAAGAGTGGGTATTTTCCCAAATCCGACTATCATTAACCAAAAATATAGCTACTACATTACCGTGAATCGTGTGAAAGTTCACGAAGTGAATGTAAAGGGAAAATGAAATAGTACTATGGTGTAGTATCAAATAACTACAACCGTACTAACTACCTTAAGTCTATTGTAATTTCGTAAGTACTGTAGTATTTGTAATAAGTAACTATTTCTGTACTATTTTGCCTTATTTGAGGGATAAGGCATAATGTGATGGCTAGATCCCAGGCTAGACGCTCCCTTGTCAAAGAGATTTTGGGACCCATACACGACCCCTGCATGATTGCAAGCCTCGAACATCCACATTAATATGATCATGTATACCCAATATAACTATCATAATGTGTTATGATTCATTGGTATAGTTAGATCCTGAAACCGTTCCATGCTATAGCACCTAGTGATGTCTATCCTATTATCGTATTTGTAAACGCACTCATGTAAGCATATCTATGTAAACGTACTCATGTAAGCGTATCTATAAAACATACTCATGTAAGCGTATCAATGTAAACGTACTCACGGAAGCATAATCAGGTAAATGTAATCATGTAAATGTATCTATGTAATAGTATAGTAATGTACTATAATGTTCTACGTGTGCTAGCTGTAATGTGTGCTCTCTCTCTATCTTGCATGTATAGACTCATGAATGAACTGACTCGTGGTATGTGATGCAAACCCACAGCTGTCAGCAAAGGATCCAAATCAAATGCCAGATGGACCAGTTACGAGGGCACGAGCTAAAACATTCAAAGAGGCTTTAAATGGATTGGTTAGAGAAGTTTGTACTCAAGAAAGTGTATGGAGACCCATTGGACCCAATCAAAGTTGGATTACCATAATTCAAGTCCAAGAGTGATTTACAAGATACAATAAGAGCCTTTATAAGCCCATTTCGTTTTTTTTCTATATTTTTATGTAATTTTCGTTTTTATATATCCTAAATAAGTGTTGGGGAGATAAAAGGGTCTTAGGTTACATGAACCTTGTGATAAACCATGTCTAGGTTCATAGTTTTAAACTTGGGGGTTAAATGCCTTAAATTAAAGACACTTCTTTAATTCATGGCTCTTTAGGTGCTCTTCCCACACTATAAAAACGTGGTATTTGTATCCATTTGAAATCAATCAAGTTTTGAATACAATTTGTGAGTTTTTAACTCTTTTTTCGTTCTTTGTGAACTTTAGAACTTATCAGGTTTTCATAGCTTGTGGCGTTCAAACTTATCAATCAATTTGGTGGGTTGATTGTGGCGTTTTATACCAAGGTTCTTGTCTCTTTATAGACAACGGGTCGCGGTTTCCACCTTTGTTTTACAATTCTGTAACCAAAAGAACGATCGGGCAAAACGTGTTCAAACCTCAATTTTGGGTGAGATCACATCATTTGGTATCAGAGCCAGTTCTTTGTGTTGCATATCTATTTTGTTTTCTTCCTTGATTACTTGAGTTCTAAGACGCATATTGGTAGCGGGTCTTGTCACAAGTTGTCAAGGTTCTTACTAGCGGCTTTTGAATTTCTAAGTTGTCAAACTTCTATATTCTACATTTCTTTTGTTTCCTTTATGTTTTCATTTGGCTATTAGTTTCCTCAAAAAAAAAATCAAAGGTAAAAAAAAAAAAAAAAAAAAAACGAAAAGAAGCAAAAAAAAAAAAAAAGAAAGAAAAAAAAAAGCAAAAAAAAATATTTACAAAAAAAAAAAACAAAGATTTACAAAGAAAAAAAAAAGAGAGAAAAAAAAAACAAAAAAAAGGAAAAAAAAAAAGAAAGAAAGAAGAGGAGGAACAAGTAAAGCCTTTTTTTTCTCTATAAAGTCAATTTGAATTGCAAGTGTAGTCTTTTTTTTTCAAAAAAAAAAAAATAACCCATTGTTTGCTTCATCATTAGCAAAGCCAAGTTTGTTTGGCTTTCTTTTTGTGTATTGAGGTTACTTTAATTTGGATACAATTTCTTTTGATTTGTTTGGTAAGTTTGAATTCCTCAAGGCCACAAGTTCAAATTTGATAATTGCTTCTTTAGTTTGTTTAGAACTTTAAGAGTTAAAAGGGAGTGGTAAAAGGCTGTGTGGTGAGACTAAAAGAGGGTAAAAGCCATTCGAGGGATACACGAGGGTTGAGTGAACTATTTTTGAGAGAAACACGTGAGTGAGTGTTGGGAGGAAGTAAATTATTATTATTATTATTATTATTTTTTATTTTTTTTGGCAGAAATATAAGATGGGTGATCAAAACCCCCCACCAAACCTTCAAGTTCAAGCTATGATGGATGAAATGCGACGTTTGATGACAAATGAATTTAACCAAGTACATGAAAGAATGGACCGAATGGAGGCACAAGTACAAAGAACTCGATCTCGAGCATCATCACAGGTTTCTAACGGGGAAGAGGAGGATGATGGTTGGGAACCTGAAAGGCGACCAAATAGAAGGAGGTCACGAAGAGATGACAATTTAAGTTCTATTAAAATGAAAGTTCCTTCTTTCAAAGGCAAGTCAGACCCGGACGCGTACATTGAATGGGAGACAAAAATGGAGTTCATATTTGATTGTCATGAATATTCCAACCGTAAGAAGGTAAAACTAGCCGTAGTTGAGTTTTCTGATTATGCACTAACATGGTGGGATCAACTTCTAATCACTAGACGGAGAAATGGAGAAAGGCCTATTGAGACATGGGATGAAATGAAGAGTGTCATGCGAAGACGGTTTGTGCCAAGTCATTACTTTCGTGATCTCCACAATAAACTTCAAAGCTTAAAACAAGGCAGCAAGTGTGTTGATGATTACTTCAAAGAAATGGAGGTTATGATGGTTCGTGCCAATATTGAGGAGGATCCTGAGGCAACCATGGCCAGATTCTTAAATGGCTTAAATCTTGAAATTCGTGATCGCGTTGAGATGCAACATTATGTTGAAATTGAAGACATGGTCCATATGGCTGTTAAAATTGAGAAACAATTAAAAAGAGGTGGCGGGTCTCGAAATAACACTTGGAAGGCTAGTACTTCAAAAAAATCAGAAAATACACCTACTTCTTCTTCTAATTCCAAATCTGATCCTAAAACAACAAACTCTTCAAAAGGAAAAACTGATTCTTCTACTTTTAGGAATCGTGACATAAAGTGTTTCAAGTGTCAAGGAAGGGGTCATATTGCAAGTCAATGTCCAAATAAGCTTACCATGGTGGTTAGAGAAAATGGCGAGATCGAAACGGATGAATCAGATTCTATAGTTTCAACGGAAGATTGTAGTTATGATGAAGAGGTGGCTGTTCAAGGTGATTTGTTGGTTGCAAGACGAGCTCTAAACATTCAATCCAAGGAGGGAGACGATGCCCAAAGGGAGAATATATTTCATACTCGTTGCTATGTTCAAGGCAAGGTATGTAGTGTTATAATTGATGGTGGGAGTTGTACTAACGTTGCAAGTACTTCCATGGTTGAAAAGTTAGGTATACCCACGATGAAGCATCAAAAACCATACAAACTTCAATGGCTCAATGATAGTGGTGAGGTGCGAGTTACAAAACAGGTGATGGTTTCATTTCGGATTGGAAGATATGAAGACGAGGTGTTGTGTGATGTTGTTCCTATGCAAGCCACTCACTTGCTGCTAGGTAGACCATGGCAATACGATAGACACGTAAGTCACGACGGTTTCACTAACAAATACACTTTTGTTTACAAAACAAAACCGGTAACTCTTGTACCAATGTCACCAATTCAAGTTTACCAAGATCAAGTAAAACTTCAACAAGATTCGAAAAAAGAGAGCGAAGGAAAAAAAGAGAGTGAGAAAAAAAAAGATGATGAACAAAAAAAAATGAGTGAGAAAACAGAAGAAAATGAACAAAAAAAAGAAAGTGAACAAAAAAAAGAGAGTGAAAAAAACAAAGAAAACATGAAAAAAAGAGGGAAAGAAAAAAAGGAAAATAAATATATTGCACTGGCAAAAAAAAAGTGAGATAAAAGAAGCTTTTAAATCAGAAATGCATATTGTGCTTCTTTTGTTAAAAGAAGCCCCAATAGCCACTAACACTTTGGCCGGAACTCTTCCGAGCGATGTTACCTCTCTCTTGCAGGAATTTGGAGACTTGTTTGCTGAGGATGTTCCAAATGGATTGCCACCAATTCGTGGGATTGAACACCAAATTGACTTTATGCCTGGGGCGTCTATTCCCAACAAACCAGCCTATAGAACAAGCCCTGAAGAAACCAAGGAGCTACAAAGGCAAGTTGAAGAGTTACTTGCAAAGGGATTGGTTCAAGAAAGTATGAGCCCTTGTGCCGTTCCAGTCTTGTTGGTGCCAAAGAAGGATGGTTCTTGGAGGATGTGCGTAGATTGCCGTGCCATCAACAATATTACGGTAAAGTATCGTCATCCCATTCCCCGACTCGATGATATGCTTGATGAGTTGTATGGAGCAAAACTTTTTTCCAAAATTGATTTAAAAAGCGGGTATCACCAAATTCGCATGAAAGAAGGTGATGAGTGGAAAACAGCTTTTAAAACAAAACATGGTTTATATGAATGGTTAGTAATGCCTTTTGGCCTAACTAATGCTCCTAGTACCTTCATGAGATTAATGAACCATGTTTTGCGTGAATATATTGGCAAATTTGTGGTTGTTTACTTCGATGATATTTTGATTTATTCAAAGTGTCCAAAAGATCACCTTGAGCATCTGACATGTGTTTTGAGTGTGCTTAGGAAAGAAAGGCTATATGCTAACTTGAAGAAGTGTACCTTTTGTACTGACCAAGTTGTTTTCCTTGGGTATGTGGTGAGCTCCCAAGGAGTGGCTGTTGATGAAGAAAAGGTAAAAGCCATCCAAGATTGGCGAACTCCAAAGACTATAAGTGAAGTTCGAAGTTTTCATGGCCTGGCAAGTTTTTATCGCCGGTTTGTCAAACATTTTAGCACTTTAGCATCACCACTTACAGAAATCATCAAAAAGAATGTTGGGTTTAAATGGGGCAAAGAACAAGAGCATGCTTTTCAACAACTCAAGTTTCACTTAACTCATGCTCCTTTGTTGTCTTTGCCTAATTTTGACAAAACATTTGAAATTGAATGTGATGCATCAGGAATTGGAATTGGTGCTGTTTTGATGCAAGAGGGTAAACCTTTGGCATATTTCAGTGAAAAATTAAGTGGGGCAACTTTAAATTACCCAACTTATGACAAAGAGCTTTATTCTTTGGTCCGAGCATTGAAAACATGGCAACATTATCTGTGGGCTAAAGAATTTGTAATTCATTCAGATCATGAGTCCTTAAAGTTTCTAAAAGGACAACACAAATTAAACAAAAGACATGCTAGGTGGATGGAGTTCATTGAGACATTTCCTTATGTCATCCGATACAAGAAAGGTAAGGAAAATGTTGTGGCTGATGCTTTGTCACGTAGACACTCTCTACTTTCTTCTCTAGATTTCAAAATTCTAGGATTTGAACAAATCAAGGAATTATACCACAATGACGTTGATTTTGGTCAGATTTACCAAGCTTGTGAACAATGCTCTTTTGAAAAGTTTTTCTTACATAATGGTTTTTTGTTCAAAGAATCAAGACTTTGCATTCCTAAATCTTCCTTGCGTGAGCTTTTGGTTAGAGAAGCACATAGTGGAGGCCTTATGGGACATTTTGGGATCGCAAAAACATTATCTACTTTGCAGGAACATTTCTTTTGGCCAAAAATGAAGGTGGATGTTGGAAGAATTTGCAATAATTGTATTGTGTGCAAGCAAGCCAAATCCAAGGTTCAACATCATGGTTTATATACTCCACTTCCAATACCATGTGAACCATGGGTTGATATTTCAATGGACTTCGTGTTGGGTCTACCAAGATCCAAAAGTGGAAAGGACTCTATTTTTGTGATTGTTGATAGGTTTTCTAAAATGGCTCATTTTATTGCATGCAATAAAACTAATGATGCATCTCACATTGCTGATTTGTTTTTTAGAGAAATTGTCAGGTTGCATGGAATGCCAAAAACCATTGTCTCAGATCGGGATTCTAAGTTTTTGAGTTATTTTTGGAAAACTTTGTGGGCAAAATTAGGGACAAAACTCTTGTTTTCAACAACTTGCCACCCACAAACGGATGGTCAAACAGAAGTGGTGAATAGGACCTTGTCCACCTTGTTGAGGGCTTTAATAAAGAAGAACATCAAAACATGGGAGGACTGTTTGCCACATGTTGAGTTTGCATACAATCGTGCCACTCATTCTGCTACAAAAATGTCACCATTTGAAATTGTATACGGTTTTAATCCTTTGACTCCTTTGGATTTATCACCTTTGCCTTTTTCTGAGCAGGTTAACTTAGATGGAAACAAAAAGGCTGAATTTGTGAAACAGATACATGAGAAAGCAAGACTAAATATAGAAAGAAGAACGGAGCAATATTCAAAACAAGCGAATAAAGGGCGACACAAGATGATTTTTGAAACGGGTGATTGGGTTTGGTTACATATGAGAAAAGAACGATTTCCAGCCCAACGACGTTCAAAATTGCTTCCAAGAGGGGACGGTCCTTTCCAAGTTTTAGAGCGTATCAATGACAATGCATACAAATTGGACCTGCCGGGTGAGTATAATGTTAGTGCAACTTTCAATGTAACTGATCTAGCTCCTTTTGATGTAGGTTCTGATTTGAGGACAAATCCTTTTCAAGAGGAGGGGAATGATGCAAACCCACAGCTGTCAGCAAAGGATCCAAATCAAATGCCAGATGGACCAGTTACGAGGGCACGAGCTAAAACATTCAAAGAGGCTTTAAATGGATTGGTTAGAGAAGTTTGTACTCAAGAAAGTGTATGGAGACCCATTGGACCCAATCAAAGTTGGATTACCATAATTCAAGTCCAAGAGTGATTTACAAGATACAATAAGAGCCTTTATAAGCCCATTTCGTTTTTTTTTCTATATTTTTATGTAATTTTCGTTTTTATATATCCTAAATAAGTGTTGGGGAGATAAAAGGGTCTTAGGTTACATGAACCTTGTGATAAACCATGTCTAGGTTCATAGTTTTAAACTTGGGGGTTAAATGCCTTAAATTAAAGACACTTCTTTAATTCATGGCTCTTTAGGTGCTCTTCCCACACTATAAAAACGTGGTATTTGTATCCATTTGAAATCAATCAAGTTTTGAATACAATTTGTGAGTTTTTAACTCTTTTTTCGTTCTTTGTGAACTTTAGAACTTATCAGGTTTTCATAGCTTGTGGCGTTCAAACTTATCAATCAATTTGGTGGGTTGATTGTGGCGTTTTATACCAAGGTTCTTGTCTCTTTATAGACAACGGGTCGCGGTTTCCACCTTTGTTTTACAATTCTGTAACCAAAAGAACGATCGGGCAAAACGTGTTCAAACCTCAATTTTGGGTGAGATCACATCAGTATGATTCCGCATTCTAGTAATAGTGTTACTATCTTCCTAAACTACCCATATGGTAGCTTACTAGTAATATGACTTGTACGTATGAACATGAAGGTATACCCTTGCTACCCAAGGGTATTGAACTGACCGATGGAACTTTTATGACTATGTATGTACACATGATATATAACTAATAATTAAACGACTGTCGGACGGATACCCGATACCCTACCAGACCACATCCCAACGGGCAAAAGGAAAAAAAGCGGCTAGCCTTCCTAAGTCCTTTAAACATTTCTTATATAACTATACATACATAGGCATGCAATTGACCATTTGAAGTAAACTGTTTGGTAAAACAACTAAAAGAGTAGTAAATCCATTTGTATGCTGCTTATTAATCACATGTGATTAATATAATAACTAGCATGATTCAACTTGTATCCCCGCCATAAAAGCATTTAAAAACATTTAAAATATTGATTAAGGGGAATGAACTCACCTGCAGTGAGCGGATCGGAAGGAAGTGTCGGACAAGTGCTTGGTGTCAAGTGAAGACTTAAGCACACACAATGATCCTAATTACATATGAAGACATATGTATATAAACAATTAGTGATTACAACACTAATTAAACATGTATAAACATCCTATTGCGAGGAAAACACTTTGGTCAAGTGTTAAGATGCTATCGGGTTGCAACAAAGGAGTGCAAAGCCTCATACGGGAGTTTATGGTCTAAAGACCATGTGTGTAGGAGTTTACGGCCCAGGGGAGTAAACTTCTGGCCGTAAACTCTCAATTGGTCACCAAATGTGGCTTAAACCTCTAAGGGCTTAAGTGGTTAAGTGTTCCAAAGCTTTAACCAAGAGTTTGGGTGGGTTTAAGGCCCTAAAATGGCATTGCTTGGTGTTGACGACCCTGGGACCACTCCCCGTGACTTTATGTAACAACCCGAAATTTCGTATCATTACTTGTAACTCTTTTCGTAATCCAATTCGATCAACCAATCGTCATTTCCAAATTCGTTTCCGATTTAATCATTTAATTAAGTCATTAATTCGTATTCATCTAAAATGACTTAATGGGTGTCCTAATACATTTAGAAATCATTTTAATACCCCATTCTACTGATCGGAACATTTCTAGAATCGACCATATCGGGTTACGGCAACTTGGCCGGGTGCGACCAAAAGCCTCGTCTAACGCTGGTATCGGGTAAAAATCCGCCGTGTCCAAATCCCGAACACTATTTAAAGTGTTTTAAGCCTTCATTTGAAGCTTTTTCTTCATCTCACTACTCTCTCTCTAACCTCTCTCCTCATCCTAGATCAAGGTCCAAAATCAAAGATTTAAGGCTCCAAATCATAGAGGTAACCTTCCTAGCTTGTTATTCAACCTCTTAAGCCTTCAAATCTATGTTTAAAGTGTGAATTAGGACCTTGAACATGTGTTTACGGCCAAGGAGCATGCTTGGGCCATAAACACATAGTATTGGGGTTTTTGAGCAATTTAACCCTTCCAAATCATCATTGGGACTTAGATACGACCTTAAGGCTTACAAACCTGGACTTGGAACACCTTAAACTTGGATTTTGAGGGATTAATATGAGTTTATGGCCAAGGTATGTTCTTGGGCCGTAAACCCCTCAAACATGGGGAGTAAACTCACTTTTACATGTTAGAATGCCTTGTAACTTAACCAATAGCCTTGTGGTATATCCTAGAACCATCTAAAAATAGTTTGGAGACCTTAAACATAACAAAACCTTACATATGAGAGTTTACGGCCATAGAACATGCTCCAGGGCCGTAAACTCCTAATTGTGTGTCATTTGATGCCCTAAAGTCATACAAGGCTTGGAAAATTAACTAGAATCACATGTGATTGCCCTAAACATCACAAATTAAATATGGTTTGAGCATGGGAGAGTTTACGGCCGTAAACACATAATTTTGGGGTTTTTGAGCAATTTAACCCTTCCAAAACATTATTGGGACTTAGATATGACCTTAAGGCTTGCAAACCCGGACTTAGAACACCCTAGACATGGATATTGAGGGACAAACATGAGTTTACGGCCAAGGAATGTGCTTGGGCCGTAAACTCCACATTCATGGGGAGTAAACTCAATTTAATATGTTAAAAAGCCATCCAACACCACCAATAGCCTTGGAATAAATCATAGAACCAACAAAAAATTATTTGAGGACCTTAAACATAACAAAACCCTTCATTTGAGAGTTTACGGCCATAACATATGCTCCAGGGCCGTAAAATCCTATATATATGTGTCAAATGATACCCTAAATTCTTACCAAGGCTTGGAAAATTAGTTAGAACCACATGTGACTGTCCTAAGCATCACAAATTAAATATGGTTAGAGCTTGGGGGAGTTTACGGCCGTAAACTCCAAGTTTACAGCCGTGAACTCCCATAAGTGATGTATATGATGATTCAATTCAATCCAAGGCATTAGAAAAATCCATTCTAGCATTCCCCATGTCCATTCAAGCCATTTAGCACTCAAAATCACCCAAACATGAGTTCACGGCCATGAACTCATGTATATAGGGTATATATGGCCGCAAACTCCATTAGGGAGTAACTCAAATCCCAAGTCCTTCGCTTCATTTCAAGTCCGTAGATGTCACCCGGGTCACTCCAAACACTCGTTTTGAGGTGTTTTACCTCATTGGAGTGTAATGTTCCATCTAATTAGTAATTGTAAATCTAATTAGATATATATGGACATTATTTCATTTTACATAGGAACATCGCGAGTAATCAAGCCCCGAACCAACGTTTAGTGTCCGAAATCGTCGCATTTCCTCGCCTGGTGAGTTCATACCCCTACCCTTTTTCACTGTTTTTCACTGTTTTCAGGGGGGAACACAAGCAAAGTACAAGGGATTACTTGTACTCAAAACTTGTTTTCATGTGTGTGCTTCACATTTTATATGCTTTTAACACTGATTGATACAACTGATAACCGTTTGAACATGCAGATCACGTAAACATATTATTTGTGAAATAGGCTTATAAACTGTTATGTTTTATATATTTCACAAATGGTTTTCACATTTTATCAGTTAAAAGCATGACATTAGAACTTTTGAAACATAAAACTTGTACACTGTATATCCTCGGTAACACTCTACAGAGATACGCGAGTGGAGGACTGCACCCGTAACCAGAATCTATGGGATTAGAGAGCATGACTTGAGTGTATAGATCTATACGGGGCTGACTACCCCACACCTGGCTGCTAGCTACAGCCGAACCAAAATGGTTCAAGGGTGACGATAGTCATAAGGTGATGTGGACTACTTATTTCCACATTTAGTCTATCATATGGTTATGGAACTCGCAATTAGGATAACAGAGATTTACTTAACAGTAATAATGAATAACTTAACACATTTCACAAGATAACCAGGTTTCGGTATACATCTTTCACTTTGGTAATCAACAGTCAGGAAAGTATGGGACTTTCCTGGGGAACATTGTACATAATTAGAAAAGGGTAACAAACCGAGTAACTTTACATCTCAAAAGGGTAAACATGTTTTTCAGAATACATCTTTTACATTTGATAACCAACAATTCAGGAAAGTATGGGACTTTCTAGGGAATACATTTGTACTTAACCAAAACAGATAACCTAACTATACATTTCCACAAGAATATACATGTTTTCAGTGTACAACTTTACTTTTCATGTTGAGAAACAATAACCAACCTTTTTAAGAAAATATGGGATTTTCTTGGTGTGTGTAATATTTTCAGAAACAGAAAGGAAACTCGAACATTTTCACAAAACAAAAACCGCTTATGAACTCACCAGCGTTATGCTGATTTTCGAACCGCTTGTGTTCTCAGGTCAGCGTTAGAACAGGTACCCGAAGATCATTTTATTCTAGGTTGGAGTGCGTAGAAGACCAGTTCGTTTTGTTATTATATACTATGTATCACAACTGTATAACTTTAATTTTGAAACAAATGTAAAACTTTTCTATATGTAATGTAATGGTTGTTTTACTTTAATTACTATGTGCATTGGGTTTGATACTCAACGTGGAGTCAACCCCGGAAATGTTTCCGCCTTCGGTTTTCGGGGTGTGACAGTTTACGGCCGTAAACTCATGGTAAGGAGTACCATTTCATGAATCTTGGTCCTTAGGTCCATGCGGTAAGGTTCTATGTCACTAACCAAAGCTTACTAAGGTGTTAGGGGGTCATTTGCACCCTAAAAAGGGGTTTACGGCCCAAGAATATGTCTTGGCCGTAAACTCCTTGAATCTCTTGATTTCTTATGTTTTCTAAGCTCTAAACATGATATTCCTAGTGTACAATGAGTTGGATCAAGAGCACTTACAATCGACGAGCTCAAATGGTCGATATTGGCCAAGAACACGAGTGTGTGTTCTTGGTGGATCTTAAAAATCTACAAAATGGAATGATTTCACGGATGAAATCATGTAAGATTACTAGATCATCTAAGATATCAACTAGTTAGGGCAAGAAACTTACGAGTTTTGAAGATAGGAGACGAAGGTCGGGATGGTACTTGAGAGGATTTGGGCCAAGGAAATGAAAGAAATGGACAAATGGCCTTCATCTTCACCATATAGGGTGAGTTTACGGCCCACATGGAGTTTACGGCCGTAAACTCCCATGTGATGGCCGTGAACTCATGGTTAATCTGCTTAAGGCTAAGTCTTTGTGCTATAAATTCAGCAGATAAACCCCAACACTTCTTCCTTAAGTGTACAAGGCTCAGGACTCTCAAACGGACTCCAAATTGTGCTGAATGATAGCAGAAATGAGTTTGACTTTCTATTTACTTGGTATGTTGTACATAGTAGAAGTTTTGGGTTGTCACATCACCCCCCTGTTAGAGGGAATTTCGTCCAGAAATTAGAATTTCAAGTAAGGAAGTAGGTATGATACTTCCCAATCGATTGATTCTCGTGCTCCCAAGTGAATTCGGGTCCCTGGTTGGCATCTCAGCGAACCTTCACGTAAAGGGAAACGACTATGAATCGTTTGCATGACCTCTCGGTCCATGGTCACTACAGTTCTTCCACGTAGGTGGGGCTCTTGTGGGACTCGATCTCTTCGAGTGGGATTTCAAGAGTCTTGTCAGATCGATACTTTTTACAAGTTCGAGACGTGAAGGGTAGAATGTATGTTACTAAGTTCGCGGAGTAGGTCTAGTATGTGAGATACAGGACCGATTCTGGTAAGAATCTCGGAGGTCCTGACTATCTTGGATTTAGCTTTTCATGCGTTACGAAGCGTATTAAGCCATTCCCAGAGTGAGATTTCCTAAATAATTTGGTCTCTCACTTGGAACTTCAAGGTTTCTTGCTTATCTTCCTAGTCAAGGGCCACCCTTTGCTGGGTCAAAGTCGTAAGGCTTTGTTACACCCCGAAACCAAAGGCGGAAACGTTTCCGGGGTGGACTCCACATTGAGTATCAAATCCAATGTACATAGTAAGCATAGTAAACACAAAGCATTACATTACATAGAATTATTACATTTGTTTGAAATCAAAGTGTTACAAGTGTCATACATATATATCATATGAGCAAAAGTACAAACGTGTCTTCTACGTACTCCGTCTTCGCCAGATGGATCGCTGGGTACCTGTCTAACGTGGACCTGAGAATACAAGCAGTTTGATAATCAGCATAAAGCTGGTGAGTTCATAAGATGTTTGTTTTCTGAAAATGTACAAGTTTCCTTTGGTTCTCCGAAAAATTTTGTTATCCAAGAAAATCCCATATTTTCTTATAAGTATAGTTTAGTTATCCATTAGTTACACAATCTAGTTAAGAACAATTCAGATATCCCAGGAAAAACCTTCATTTTCCTAAAAGTTAAGGTTAGTTAAATACCACAGTGTATAGTTTAATACATAAAACTATATATTGAAAATCATGGGATTACTATCCCGTACAAGATATAAGATAGTTTGATATCCACGAAACTATAGAGAGATATAGATTGAAAACCATGGGATTACCATCCCGTACTAGATATAGATTGAAAATCATGGAATTACCATCCCATACTAGATACAGATTCAAAACCATCGGATTACCATCCCGCACTAGATATAAGATAGTTTTAATACACAAAAACTATAGATTAAAAGACATGGGACTACCATCCCGTACTAGATATAGATTGAAAACCATGGTATTACCATCCCGCACTAGATAAAAGAACTATAGATTGAATATAGATATGAAAATCAAATCAAATCCATGAATAAACTTATATTAATACATATTGTGAGTCGTGTAACCATGCTGATGCGACACCGAGACCTCCTTGACGTTCGTCAGACGTCAGACGATATCAAGAATTTGTCACCCCAGGCGTGCCCGCCTAACTGTAGCTAGCAGTTTAGGTGTGGGGTTGTCAGTCCCGAATAGATCTATTCACAAATTCCACGCTCTCTTTCTAGGAGACTTTGGTTACACTTCCGGGGAGGATTTACTGATAACCCAAAGGGTAATGATGAATCTCACAAGCTAGTATTGAATTATTCATGGTGTTTTCAGACGTTATCAAACATACTAATCGTTTTGAAACATAATACAGTGAAAACAGTCAACTATAATAGAATTATCTGGCAATATACTCTAAATTAAACAGAGATAAACTGAAACAGACATAGTTTATCTAATAACTTTACATAAATCTAAGCTCGTTAAACAAGAACTAAAGATCCCAAATTATTCCCATAATAATTTGATTGATTTGATTGTTTCGTTTACTGAAATCCATGTAGTTATAATCGATAAAACATCCCTTATGCTCAACATAATACATAAGAGATAAAGATATCTAAATGTTAGCCAGATATTTATAGGACTACATTAGTTTTAGTTTTTGAAAACATTTATAGTTTGCTTGTATTCCCCCTGAAAACATTGAAAAACACGAAAAAAGCGTAGGGGTATGAACTCACCAGTCGAAGAACGTGTCGTCTAGGATGGTAAGTGTCAGATCGGGGCTTGATAACGTGCGAGGTTCCTATGAAATATGAAATGAGATACAAATGTATCTAATTAGACTTTAAATCACTACATAGATATGATTATACACTTTGAGGCATGAAAACACTTCAATTCAAGTGTTCGGAGTGACCCGGGTGGCATCTATGGATGTGTAGGACCTAGATATGGAGTTTACTCTTCAAGAGTAAACTCATTGAGGAGTTCACGGTCCATTGACCATATCCCCATGATCATACAATGCACACAGGAAGGTTCTAGGGTTGATTCCATGGCTTAGGAAGTGACTGGGACTCAAAATGACCTTGGATAAGAGTTTACGGTCTATGAAGATGTTCTTCGGAAGTTTAGTACCTTAAACACGAGTTTACTACCTTAAACACGAGTTTACTACCTTAAACACAAGTTTACCTAAGATTCGTGGGTTTTGGTGGTTGAAAGTTAAGCATACTAAGTTCTAGACCCATTTCTAAGCCACACAAGGTGTTAAGGGCACTTTAATACCCATTGAATGAGTTTAAGGTCTAAGGAGATGAGTTTACGGTCTAAGAATGTTCTTGGACCGTAAACTCAAGATTGTCCCATTTGTGTAAGTTTTTGTGCATTTCTTGATGGATTATAGGGTTCTATACTCTCATGGAAGCTTGTTGGAGGTTTTTAGGGGCATACTAACACCTTAAATTGAATTTACTCCCCAAGAATAGGTGTTTACGGTCCAAGCATGTGCTTGGGCCGTAAACTCATGCTTATGTCCCAAATGATGAGTTCAAGGTGTTCCAAGTCCATGCAAACAAGTCCTTAGGTCATATCTAGGCTCCAAATGAGGTTTGGAAGGCTTTTAAGGCTCACCCCCCCCCCCCATAACATGTGTTCACGGCCTAAGGAGGTTCTAGGACCGTAAACACATGTTTATGGTCCTATTCCTCATATTTTTCACGAATTTGAAGGCCAAAGGTGTTATACTAAGAGCTAGGATAGTTACCTTGATGTTTTGGAGCTTGTTTTGGATGATTTTGGCTTGATTTCGAGTTTTAGAGAGAGAGAGAGAGAGTAGAGAGAGAAAGTAGAGAGAGTGGAAAGGCTTCAAATGAGGCTCTCTCAACTTTATATATGTTCAAAGTTTGGGACACGGTGGAATTCTACCCGACACTGACGCTAGACGAAGCTTTTGGTCGCACCCGATTAATTTACCGTAATTACGACTTAGATGAAACTAAATATTTCCTAAATGAAAATAGAAAATATTTTAATGAATTAAAATGTATGCCAACACTTATGAAATTTAAATAGAAGTCGCAAATAAATTAAATTAAAACAAAGTTAACGGAAAATTTTGGAACGTAACGGCTTTATTAACGGAACCGGGTTACGATAACGGAACGAACTTCGGGTTGTCACAGGGTTTCCATAATTCGCGAGGAGTTTTGAATGGACTCCCGACAGTAAGTCGGCGAGACCTAAAATTTGGCGAATTTCCTAAGTGTCTTCAGTGCCGACAATTTCTCAACGGTTTTGGATAAATTGACAGAGCACTCAAGAATTTCCACATCGCTAATAGTGTGTCTTAGGAATTTGACTCTGCAATTCCAAAACTCGTGTCTAGAGAACTTCGCGAAAAGTTTCACTGAGGGTAATGTTTCCATGGTTTCCTTCTTACTACGAGGGTAGATAAGTAAGTCATTACTAAGAGAATGACGAACTGATCCAAGTAAGAATGGCGTACCCTATTCATTAACTCATGAATATTACGGGCGTATTGGTCCTATCCGAGGGGTATCACCACGGACTCGAAGTGTCCGCATCGAGTTCGGAAGGTAGTCTTCGGGACATCCTTCGCTATCACTCGAAACTTGTCACACCCCAAAACCATGAACGGCGGAAACGTTCTGGGGTGGAGGACGTCATGTACAGTACCACAACATTGAAAAGTAGTAAACAAGCAACAACATCATCCATTGCATTAATAATATAATTTTAATACAAGTGTGTTTTGTCAAATTATAATAGGCACTAAAGTATAAATCAAAATGAAAGATGAGTCTTGAACGAGCACCATCTTCTCTGAACCTTGCATCGGTACCTGTCTATGGTTGACCTGAGGATACAAGTTATTTTGAAAGAGAGTATCAGCTTTAAAGCTGGTGAGATCATAATTATTTTAGTATCTTAATTTGTATGTAAGTATTTGTATGTATATGAACTGTAAGTGTTGAAAATGTATATGAACTGTAAGTATGAAAATGTTTTGAATGATCCTAGGAAGCCCTATGCTTCCTATTGAGAGTAGCCATCTACCAAGGCATCTAGTATCTCTGTGTGTCTCCTGTAAGAGTGTGTATTTTCCCACACTCGACTATCATTAGCCAAAAATATAGTTTCTACATTACCGTGCATCGTGTGAATGTTCACGAAGTGAATGAAATGGGAAAATGAAATAGTACTATGGTGTAGTATCAAATAACTACAACCGTACTAACTACCTTAAGTCTATTGTAATCTTGAAAGTACTGTAGTATTTATAATAAGTGACTACTTCTGTACTAATATTGCCTTATTTGAGGGATAAGGCATAATGTGATGGCTAGATCCGTGCATATTTGCACCTAAGTATTACCCTTTGGTACTAGGGTAAGTAACAGTGTTAACCGGAGACATCCGTAGACGTACATTTACGTCTGTTGCTAACAGCTAGGTATATGAATAGTTAGTCCCTTAAAGTATACCTGTAATGGTATTAACTGTTGACATCCGTGGATGTGCTTTTACCTCTGTAGCTAACAGATATTCTAGGAATGGTTAATCCCGCAACGTATCCTTTGGTTCTAGGATATTAAATCCAATCTATCTCGTCGATTATGTGATTTTATCACAAAGTAAAGATAAGAATGAGGATTATTTAACAGAATCTATACATATATAATGTAATATTAACTCATCATATATTATCTATGATCATATACCCAATATAACTATCACAATGCGTTGTGATTCATTGGTATAGTTAGATCCTGAAATCGCTCCATGCTATAGCACCTAGTGATGTCTATCCTATTATCATATATGTAAACATACTCATGTAAACGTATCTATATAAATGTACTCATGTAAGCGTAATCATGTAAACATATCTATGTAATAGTATAGTAATGTACTGTAATGTTCTACGTGTGCTAGCTGTAACGTGTGTTCTCTCTTTATTTAGCATGTATAGTAATGTATTGTGTGTACTAGCTGTAATGTGTGTTCTCTCTCTATCTAGCAAGTATTGACTCATGAATGAACTGACTCATTGTATGATATCACGTTCTAGTAATCGTATTAGTATCCTCCTTTGCTACCCCTATGGTAACTTACTAGTGAAGTACTGGTACGTATGAACATGGAAGTATACCCTTGCTACCCAAGGGTATTGAATGGACTGGAAGAACCTTTATGACTATATATGTACACATGATATATAACTAATATTTAAACGACCTTCGGACGGATACCCGATACCTCACCAGACCACATCCCAACGGTTAAAAGGAAATAGAGTGGATAGCCTTACTAAGTCCTTTAAACATTTCTTATATAACTATACATATATATAGGCATGCAATTGACAATATAAAAGCATAAAATAATTTTTGTAAAACCTTTGAACATGATTATTATCTAAGAAAAGGTCGACATGATGCCAGCCTATAAAACGGGTTGGAAGTATTTGTTTGATAAAACAGTCTAAGTACAAAGAAACATTTGTTTGAAACACAATTGTAAATGAGTTTTGAAATGAAACATACAGTGTATAAAGAACAGTCAAATAAGAAGTTTTAAACATATAAAACGTTTATGAAAAATCATGTGAAGAAAACTGTTTTGCAAACACAACTAATATGTAGTAAATCATTTGAATGCTACTTATTAATCACATGTGATTAATATAATAACTAGCATGATTCTACTTGTATCCCCCCATAAAACATTTAAAAACATTTAAAACATTGATTAAGGGGTATGAACTCACCTGTTGTGAGTGGTACGGATGAATTGAAGATGTAGGATTGCTAGGTGTCAAGTGAAGTCTTGAACACACTCTATGATCCTACTTAACATATAATATCACATATATGTATCAAATTAGTCTATAAACAACTAATAAACAAGTCAAGACACCCTAGGACATGCTAAACACCTTTATCAAGTGTTATTAGCCTCAAGGATTGCATCTAAGTGTTGTAGGGAAAGGCTAGTGGGTGTAGGGTTCAAGGAAAACTCCTTAATGGAGTTCACGGCCCTAATGTCATCAACAAAGGAGTTTATGGTCGTAAACTCATGGGTTTACGACCATAAGCTCCTACTTACTTGACCCTTTGATGTTTTGAGGCTTTATAAGACCCTAAGAAGCAATTCTACTTAATGGCAAGGTCTTTGGAAGAGTTTAGGGCATCTTATAACTCCTTTGAGGAGTTCACGGCCCTGGGACCAAACCCCTTGGAGATTACGGCCGTAATCTCCCATGGAAGGGTGTTTTTGGTGATTTCAAGTCTCTAATTTAACTAAAAACTAATCTAGGCTAGTGTCCAAGGCTTTAGGAGAGTTTAAAGCACCTTTTGGCCCTATTGTTTGGAGTTCATGGTCCAAGAACTTCTTGGGTCGTGAACACCTTACTCTTGGTGTTCTAGGGGTGTTTTCTAGTCCTAAACACATTAGGGTACAAGTCTAAACTAGTTTCAATTCAAGAGGAAGGGACTAGGGCACTCTTTGCCCCTTAAAGAAGGGTTTACGGTCCAAGATGTTCTTGGGCCGTAAACTCTTAAATCTTGATGGTTTCCTATGATTTCTAGTGTATTAGACACATATCAAGCTCTATAACACACTAGGATAGAAGTACTCACGATTTGGGACGAAAGTCCGAAGATCCTTGAGAGAGAATTCGGCTTTTCTCTAGTTGGAAATGTAACAAATGAATGAATATGGCTCAGAATCCTATATATACTACTGGGGTTTTTGGCAGAAAATAATTTTATTCAGGCATTGAACTCTAATATCATAGAGTTTTGGAATAATAGAGTTGCACCGCCCTGGTGCATCCTCTCTCCTGATATCCCTTAAAGTGTAAATCCTGAAATACCCAAACTTATCACAAAACTGCTAATATTCGGATCTCGGTCCATTTTTGAAAGGTAATTCGTTCCTTGCGTTTGCTCAACCAATTCCTTTATGCGAGGCAGAGATAACGATTTCTAATGGAAATCTTGACGCAGTCCTCGATAGCCGAGGTACATATGATACAATCCGTCTACCTCTGGTAGAATAAGACTGGAGCTCTCCAGGGTGAGAAGCTTGGCATTTCAATTCTATTGCTGAGTAGTTCTCTAAGTTGCCCAGATTGTTCTTGTATTTCAGTGGGTGATTAGACTGTAAGGCGGTCTGGTTACAGAAGTCGTACTGGGTTCTAAGTTTGTTCACATGACGATGCGATTACTTGTAGTCTTGGGCAGTCTTCGTCCTGAAGTTCATATTAGAATTCATACATGGTTCAACGATCACAATCTCGTGTATACGAGTCATATATAATTAAGATTGAAAAGATAGTCGAATAAATGATTCATCTTTACGTTCACATCCCAATGAGGAAAAGGAGTTGAAGTGAATCATCAATTCTAAACCTGTAGAACCTTGATTATATATCACCCCTATGTATACATTCTTCAGCGATAGATCAACCGTATGGATCCTTGGATTGAACTTGACGTACTGTACGAGTGGTACTTCGGGGAGGTTTGCTGAGTTTTCTTCAGAAAGGAGAAGAAACATGCGGTACTCTATGCATGAGTACTTCCGAGTTCTGAAATGACGGCTTCGCTAAAAAGACGTTTACTGAGAAAGAGATGTACGTATGAAGCTGGTATTGGGAGAATCAAATTGAATCTAGTTGCATGATAATGTCGGAATCATATGGGAACTAAAGACATTAGATTTGAACATAAGGCATTACAGACAAAACACAAGCGTGCAACCATCAACATAGTTATAGTACTTTAGACTTACTACAAGACTATTGCTGCGAACAAGGTATACCACAAAAGACAATTATACGCAGCACTAGCATCCCTTTACTGAAGGGATCTCATAAAAGATAAGACTCTAGTTGCACTAGTTTTGGATGGTTTATAAGTCTATTACAACGAACGCCCTAGATATTCTAACAAAGGTCCGTCAAAGTTTCTCCTGCAGCTGTGATCCTGAGAATCTTCCCATCAGTGCCTGAGTTCTTTGCTATTAGACAATCCTTCTTGAGGTGTCCAATTTCACCGTATAAATGACATATCTGGCTAGCGCCAGCATCGGTGGTGGAAGTGAAGTGTCGAGTAAGAGTTACGGGGACACGATTGCTTCCGTTGATCTTCTCTTTTGAAAAATTTCTATAATAGTGCCCTGCCTTACCACAACTATAGCAAACTAGGCTAGCTCCAGTGGGGGAGGTAGTTCTACATAAACGAGCAATGTGCCCCATCTTGTTGCAATTGTTGCTTTGCCTTGCTCGGCAAATTCCCGTTTGACCGGTGTTGTGATGGTAGGGGTTGCCACTGGTTGTTGTTGCGTGGCAATCCTCTGAAATCGCTTGAGTTCCACTTTGTTTTGACATTTTCATTTCTTGAACTTTGAGTTGTTGTTTTGGGTGCTGGCGACTGTTACTATTTGTTGATTTCTCGGATCATTACCACGATCGGAATTTTCAACTCCTTTATCAATCTTGTTTGTGTTGATAGTGCTGCGGTTTGCAAGGACGGCTGTCACGGCAGCCATCACGACAGCTGTAATTGCGGCTTGGAAAGTAGCGGTGTCCATAAGCAGAGGTTTCGTTGTTCGGCTGGCTGTTTCCGGATGAAGACATGAATCTGTTAACACGAAAGATAAGGATTTTATGAGCGATTTTTGTCGACCCTAGATGCACTTCGACTGTTCAAGTAAAGAGTAAGGGTATGTTCTCGAAAGTTTGACCTACATCCCTATGATGCAGTCCTAGTACGGATTGGAAGTATGTTCGCGAAGGTTTGACCCACATCCCTATGATGCAGTCCTAGTAATGAGTGGAAGTAAGTTCGTAGTATGGTCTTATGACACTTAACGTCTAAACAGGGTACCATCGGCTGGTTAATAACATGATCCAACCCTTGAAGAAGAATTGGGAATTATCCTTGAGCTAGAATACCCTAGTTCAATAACTCAACTAGAGTGGGTTTCAAATAGACTCCCATGACAACATGATGAAAGTATTTGAGTAAAGAATGACACAGAAGTTAGCCAACTGCCAATATCTTTGATATTCATGACGTAAAAGTTCAGGAAAAATGACCTTGTAAAAGGTCTTACATCATATCCAGAGTATAAAGTCCTTGACAGCATAATGACCTAACTAAAAGTACATACAGTACAAGATAGTTTCATAGAAAATGCCACATCAGGCATAGACAGAAAAACGATTCCTTTTAACAAGGAAAAATAAAGTAAAACATCTACTACTGGCAACGGTCATCCCTCTAGTGAACTCTCAGTTCGCCCAGTTGGCGTTCCACATCAAGTAGGTGTCTTTCGTGCACCCTTTGGCGTACTCGTAGTTCTATGACTTTGGCTCGTGATTCAGCCAGTGCTTGCAGCAGGGTTTCATGGTCTCTCTCAGATCTCTCACGGGCATCTTCTAGGCGAATGGTGCGAAGGGTATGCATTCTCGCATTGGTGACAACTTCTATGATCTGATGTAGGACTGTCCTGCTTTGAATCTCATTTCGAGCTACTTTGCAGACCAGGATTAGCAAGATTCTATCTGTTGAGCCCCCATTGCTCAGGTCATAAAAGCTTCGGTCACCATTAAATGACATGGGCTGATCTTGTCCTTGGCTCTATGTTTCCAAGCATTCCACCCATGGAGGCGTCCGGCCAAGAAAAGCCGGACGAGGGTTAGGATTTGGAAAGGGAGCTGCCTGGAGTAGGTTCTCAACCTCGGGTTCGGAGTTAGCACTATCCGAAAGGTCTTCATCATAGTGATCATTCAGAGGGATAGGATGATCATTCTCTGGTTCTTCTCCAAACCATCCAGCAATGACTTCGTTCGGAAGTTACAGATTGCCGTGGGGATGGAGTCCAGCCATGTTATCTACGCGGGAATTGGGGTAAGAAAATAATTATTAGACGAATTATCTAGATAATTATTTAGAAAATCTTCATTAGTTACATCACTATTTGTGAAGTGCATACCAGTTATATGTAATCAGACAGGATAGGCCTTTGAATAAGTGACCTTAACTCCCAATTCACAAAGAATAAGGGTAAAGCAAAATTTTCACAGATTCTAAGTCTATAACATCCTAGTTATATATAGCCTTAGTGTATCCACTTAGCAACTATCAACTTAGTAATGAAGATCCCGTTAGTTCCTAAGTATGAAGTACTTATAGTAACACCAAATACCCCTATAGTATTTTAGGTTTATGTTCTATTGTTCTCATTGTGGTATTGTTGGTAAGATTTTAGACTTGTTGAAACCACACAACTACACTTAGGCACATGCTAGTCAACCCCCGGATAATATAGTTGATCAGGCTATATCTTCCCAGTTTTGACCATATGTCTCTAAGTCCACCTGTGTTGCCCAACAATCGTAATTCTTTTGTACATTCCTAGTGGCACTGATTTTAGTATGAATGTAGGCACATATACTTTATTAAATATTTTATTATTTAAACTATAATTCTTGGTCAGAGTATATTAATCCCATTGTATTTATAGTCTGTATATCTTTTATGGGTTGATATATTTAATTCACTATAAACAATGCTCTGATACCAATCTGTCACACCCCAAAACCATGAACGACGGAAACGTTATGGGGCGGAGGACGTCATGTACAATATCACAAAAATGAAAAGTAGTAAACAAGCAACAACATCATCCATTGCATTAATGATATAATTTTAATACAAGCGTGTTTTGTCAAATTATAATAGACACTAAAGTACAAATCAAAAATGAAAGATGAGTCTTGAACGAGCACCATCTTCTCTAAACCTTGCATCGGTACATGTCTACTGTTGACCTGAGGATACAAGTTATTTTGAAAGAGAGTATCAACTTTAAAGCTGGTGAGATCATAAGTATTTTAGTGTCTTATTTTGTAAGAATGTATTTGTATGTATGAAATGTAAGTATTTGTACGTATATGACATGTAAGTACTTGTACGTATTTGAAATGTAAGTATGAAAACATTTTGAACATCCTAGATGTCACACCCAAAAACCATGAACGGCGGAAACATTCTGGGGCAGAGGACGTCATGTACAGTATCACAACAATGAAAAGTAGTAAACAAGCAACAACATCATCCATTGCATTGATAATATAATTTTAATACATTTGTTCTGACATTTTAATAGACACTAAAGTATGAATCAAAATGAAAGGTGAGTCTTGAATGAGCTCTGTCTTCTCTAAACCTTGCATCGGTACCTGTCTACTTGTAACAACCCGAAGTTGTTCATCGCCGAAAACCCGTTCTGCCCGAATAACTCGTCGGAAATCGAAATGTCCCGTTATCGTTTTGGGCTTAGTTAACTAAAATTATATATCTATTTTCATTCAATGATGTCCAAATCATTTAGGAACTCATGAATTTAGCCCAAAACATTTATTTCATAAGTTTTAGAAATATCCTCGTCGGGTGACGAAAACTCAATCGGGTGCGACCCAAAGCATCGTTTAAGGCTGGTATCGGGTAGAATTCCACAGTGTCCAAGTTTTAGGAACTATATAAACATGTTTAAGCACTCATTTGAAGCTTTTTCCTTCTCTCTCTACTCTCTCTCTAACCTCTCTCCTAAATCCAAGGATTAAGTGTCCAAAACTCAAATTTAAGGCTTCAAATCCTTAAGGTACCTTCCTAGCCTTAATCTATAGCATGTTTAGCTTCCAAATTAGACACTTAATCATGAAATTGGACAATATATGTGAGTTTACGGCCCAGGAGGCAGCCTAGTCCGTAAACACCATTTTGAAGGGTTTTTAGCCCTTAAACTCCTTCCTAGACTCAATTGGACTTTAGATATGGCTAAGGGACTTCAAGATATGGACTTAGAACATTTAAAACTATGATTTTGAGGACTTTGAAGGAGTTTACAGCCAAGGCATAAGCTTGGGCCGTAAACTCATGTTAATGGTGTTTTTCATGCCTTTAAACCCTTCCAAATCACCTCTATGGCTTAGATATGAATTATAGGACCTTGGTATTAGCATTTGGACACTTGAAACATGATTTTTGGGGGACTTAGATGAGTTTACGGCCAAGGATAGTGCTTGGGCCGTAAACTCCCCAAAACTTGGCATAAATCCAATTCTAAGGTGTTAGAAAGCCATCCAACACCACCAAAAGCCTTGGAATAAATCAAGGGACCAACCAAAAATACTTTAAAGGCCTTAAACACATCTTTTGTGGGATTTCTAAGAGTTTACGGCCAAGACCTGTTCTTGGGCCGTAAACTCCAAAATTTTTGGTGTTAGAATGCAAACTAAACACCCCTAAGGCCCTTAGATGAATTTTAGAAGTCCTTTCATGCAAGTTTTAGACCTTGAAACACCTTGTAGCACCATATATTAGAGTTTACGGCCATGAAGGGGGTTTCATGGGCCGTAAACTCCATAAATCCCTCATATGTCACTTGCAAACTCATTTCTAGGCTTGTGGGAATTTTTAGAATCACATGTGATTGATTTTAACAACTTAAAAACACTAAATCTTGAAGAAATGAGAGTTTACGGCCAAAGAACCCATGCCTAGGCCGTAAACTCCCTTATGTAGTGTAAATGATGTTTTTAATTCAATCCAAGCCTTAAGAAAAATTAATCCAAGCATTTCCAAGTGTCCATATCCATTTATGACCCAAATTTGCACCATAAACCACCCTACCATGAGTTTACGGCCGTAAACTCATGGGGAATGGGTGTTTTGGACCTAACACTCTTGTATAAGTTTACTCATGGGGAGTAAACTCAAGTCCCAAGTCCCTAGTGTCATTTCACATCCTTAAACGCCACCCGGGCCAAACACTCGTATCGGAGTGTTTTCGCGACTAGAAGCAATTGTCCCTATCCAACAATCAATCTAAGTCCTAATTAGATACAAATGTGTATCTTTACATTATAATTAGGAACCTCGTGTATTTACAAGCCCCGGATCAACTCTTAGCATCCAAATCGTCATACTTCTCGTCCGGTGAGTTCATACCCCTACGCCTTTTTCACTGTTTTTAACTGTTTTCAGGGGGGAATACAAGCAAACCAAAACTGTTTTCAAATCATAACAATTATGTGTTTCAAATAATATCTGGCAATCTTATAAATTCTTTTACTCCTTATGTATTATGTTGAGCATAAGGAATGATTTATCAATTACAACTAAAGGGATTTTAGTTAAGAAGATAACCAAACAAATCAAATTATTATGGGAATAATTTGGGGTTCTATGTTTCTCTTTATATCATGTACTGATATCTGTATAAAGTTATTTGATAAACTATGTCTGATTCAGTTTATCTCCGTATCATTTGAATGTATTGCCAGATAGTTTCCTGTATGTAACTATTTTCACTGTATCATGTCTTGAAATCTTTGTATGTTTTGTATCGTATGAGAATCCTGTGAATAGTTTAATACTAACTTGTGAGATAGTCACTACCCTTTATGGATGATCAAGTAAATCCTCTCCGGAAGTGCAACCAGAGTCTCCTGGAGGGAGAGCGAGGAATTTGTGAATAGATCTATTCGGGACTGACAATCCCACACCTTAACTGCTAGCTACAGTTAGGCGGGCACGCCTAGGGTGACAAATTCTGGATATCATTCGACGTCTGACTAACGTCAAGGAGGTCTCGTTGTCGTATCAGTATGGTTACCCGACTCACAATACGTATTAATATAAACTTATTCACAGATAGGATCTGTTTAGAATCTATATCTTGTTCGGGATGGTAATCCCATGGTCTTGTAATCTATATCTCGTTCGGGATGGTAATCCCATGGTTTTATGTCTAGATCTCGTTCGGGATGATAATCCCATGATCTTGTGTCTATATTTCGTTCGGGATGGCAATCCCATGGTTTTGAAACTAAATCTTATACGGGATGATAATCCCATGATTTTATCAAGCTATCTTATATCTAGTTTCGGGATAGTGATCCCATGGTTTATCAAACTATTTATATCTACTTTCGGGATAGTGATCCCATGGTTTTTATCGAATTATCTTATAACTGGTTCGGGATGTTAGTCCCAAGATTTTCAAAATACTTTCTACTCAGTTCGTCTAAATTATAGTTTTGTATATTAAACTATACTATGTGTTATTCAATTAATCTTGCAATTAGGAAAATATGGGATTTTCTTGGGGTTAACTTATATCTTGTAATAGAACTGTAACGAAAGATAACTTAACTACTTTACATAAGCAAATATGGGATTTTCTTGGATATCAAATCTTTTCAGAAAACTAAAGGAAATCGATACATTTTCACAAAACAAAACCGCTTATGAACTCACCAGCTTTATGCTGATTTTCAAACTGCTTGTATTCTCAGGTCCAAGTTAGACAGGTACCCGGCAATAACTTTTGGTGATGATGGAGTGCTCCGAAGACTCGTCTCGTTTTGTTCATATGATAGCTGTATAACTTTTGTACAATTTACTTTTGAACCAAATGTAAACTTTCACATATATGTAATGTAATGGTTGTTTACTGTGATTACTATGTACATTGGATTTGATACACAACATGGAGTCAACCCCGGGAACGTTTCCGCCTTTGGTTTTCGGGGTGTGACACTACTGTTGACCAGAGGGTACCAGTTATTTTGAAAGCGAGTATCAGCTTTAAAGCTGGTGAGATCATAAGTATTTTAGTGTCTTAATTTGTATGTAAGTATTTGTATGTATTTGAAATGTAAGTATTTGTATATTTTTGAAATGTAAGTAATTGTATGTATTTGAAATGTAAGTATTTGTACGAATGAAATGTAAGTATTTGTACGTATATGAAATGTAAGTGTGAAAACGTTTTGAACATCCTAGGAGCCCTATGCTTCCTACTGAGAGTAGCCTTCTACCAAGGCATCTAGTATCATTAAACAAAAATATAGTATTTCCCAAATCTAACTATCCTTAAACAAAAATATAGTATTTACATTACCGTGCATCGTGTGAATGTAATGGGGAAATAATAATGTACTGTAGTTTTATAATAAGTGACTACTGTTGTACTAACTACCTTAAACCAATTGAAATTTAAAGTAACATGTGATTGGCCTGTATCCTGCTACCGACTCAATAGTAAAACGACGATGTAAGATGCCGTAAGAAATGACATTTGGCACCCGTAGACTTGCAAGTCGCACATTAGCGAGCAACAAGGTGTAGACAGGTACCGATGCAAGGTAAGAAATGACATTTGTACATATGAAATCTAAGTATTTGTACGTATATGACATGTAATTATTTGTATGTATTTGAAATGTAAGTATGAAAACATTTTGAACATCCTAGAAAGCTCTATGCTTCCTACTGAGAGTAGCCTTCTACCAAGGTATCTAGTATCTGTGTGTATCTCTTGTAAGAGTGGATATTTTCTCAAATCCGACTATCATTAACCAAAAATATAGCTACTACATTACCATGCATCGTGTGAAAGTTCACGAAGTGAATGTAAAGGGAAAATGAAATAGTACTGTGGTGTAGTATCAAATAACTACAACTGTACTAACTGCCTTAAGTCTATTGTAATTTCGTGAGTACTGTAGTATTTGTAATAAGTGACTACTTCTGTACTATTTTTCCTTATTTGAGGGATAAGGCATAATGTGATGGCTAGATCCCAGGCTAGACGCTCCCTTGTCAAAGACATTTTGGGACCCATACACGACCCTTGCATGCTTGCAAGCCGCGAACATCCACATTAATATGATCATGTATACCCAATATAACTATCACAATGTGTTGTGATTTATTGGTATAGTTAGATCCTAAAACTGTTCCATGCTATAGCACCTAGTGATGTCTATCCTATTATCGTATATGTAAACGCACTCATGTAAGTGTATCTATGTAAATGTACTCATGTAAGCGTATATATGTAAATGTACTCATGTAAGCGTATCAATGTAAACGTACTCATGTAAGCGTAATCAGGTAAACATAATCATGTAAATGTATCTATGTAATAGTATAGTAATGTACCGTAATTTTCTGCGTGTGCTAGTTGTAATGTGTGTTCTCTCTCTATCCAGCATGTATAGACTCATGAATGAACTGACTTGTGGTATGATTCCGCATTCTAGTAATAGTATTAGTATCTTCCTAAACTACCCATATGGTAGCTTACTAGTAATATGACTTGTACGTATGAACATGAAGGTATACCCTTGCTACCCAAGGGTATTGAACTGACTGATGGAACTTTTATGACTATGTATGTACACATGATATATAACTAATAATTAAACGACTGTCGGACGGATACCCGATACCCTACCAGACCACATCCCAACGGGGAAAAGGAAATAAAGCGGCTAGACTTCCTAAGTCCTTTAAGCATTTCTTATATAACTATACATACATAGGCATGCAATTGACAATAAAAGTATAACAGAAGTTTTGTAAACTATTGAAAAGTTTGGCAACTAAGAAAAGATGAATTGATGTCAAAATGTAAAACGATTTTGAAAGTAGTTTGTTTGATAAGAACAGTGTAAAGTATAAGGAAAACATTTGTTTTGAATCATAACTGTAACAGTGTTTGAGAAGATACATTTAGTATGAAAGACAGTTTAACAAAGAGTTTTAAATGAGTAAAAATGTTTTGGAAAACCATTTGAAGTAAAAACTGTTTTGTAAAACGGCTAAAAGAGTAGTAAATCCATTTGTATGCTGCTTATTAATCACATGTGATTGATATAATAACTAGCATGATTCAACTTGTACCCCCCTTATAAAAGCATTTAAAAACATTTAAAATATTGATTAAGGGGTATGAACTCACCTGCAGTGAGCGGATCGAAAGGAAGTGTCAGACAAGTGCTTGGTGTCTAGTGAAGACTTAAACACACACAATGATCCCAATTACATATGAAGACATATGTATATAACAAATTAGTGATTACAACACTAATTAAACATGTATAAACATCCTATTGCGAGGAAAACACTTTGGTCAAGTGTTAGGAGGCTATCGGGTTGCAACAAAGGAGTGCAAAGCCTCATACATTAGATAACACCTAGGCTCGAGTGTAATGTCCTTAATAAAACACCTAGGCTCGAGTGTAAAGGACAGGTACGTTAGAACTTAGCTAGTCGTAGATATTACTTTCCTAGTCGAAAAGTAAAGAGTAATCTTAAAGATTGGAGACACGTCCTTGTAACACTTCCTTGGCACGAGATAGTGGAGGACTAACCCTGTAACCAGAATCTCCGAGCGTAGGAGAGCGTGGCTTGAGTGTATAGATCTATACAGGACTGACAATCCCACACCTGGCTGCTAGCTACAGCCGAACCGAAAGGTTCAAGGGTGACGAAAGTCATAAAAAGGATATTGGCCCTGGTCCGAGTCATATCTAGTCTGAGTATGGTTAAGGACTCGCAATTAGGATTATTAACACTTTACGAGTATTTATTAGTTTTATGTACGTAATAAAACTAATGTACGTTCAAGGATGACAGGCACACATATACACACATTCAGGAAAACATGGGGTTTCCTGGGAGAACACTGAACATAACCAGAATCGGTAAAGATACACACACATACACACTTTCAGGAAAACATGGGGTTTTCCTGGGAAGGACACTGAACATAATCAGAATCGGTAATAGTTCACACACACATAGTCAGGAGAACATGGGGTTTTCCTGAGTAACCATAGTACGTAACTAGAAATGTGTAAAAAATTAAATAACTGAACTACAATTCACAAGAACAATCATGTTTTCATTGTACATCATTTACTTTACTTTTCGGATTTGGAAACTAACTTTACATAAGAAAATATGGGATTTTCTTGGATAAACGCTTTTTCAGGAAACCAAAGGAACTCGTACATTTTCAGAAAATCTAACCGCTTATGAACTCACCAGCTTTATGCTGATTTTCAAACCGCTTGTATTCTCAGGTCCACGTTAGACAGGTACCCGAAGATCTTCTTGTTTGAAGACGGAGTTCTCAGAAGACTCGTTTCGTGTTGTTTATATATGATATGTATCACTTGTATAACTTATGCTTTTTGAAACGAATGTAAAACTTTCATATATGTAATGTCATGGTTGATTTACTTTACTTACTATGCACATTGGATTTGTTATTCAACGTGGAGACAACCCCGGAAATGTTTCCGCCTTCGGTTTTCGGGGTGTGACAATTGTAAAATTCTTGAGTTCCACAATAGAATTCTATACAATTCAAGGAATGCTTTGATGAGAATTGTTTATTTCTTGAGTTCCACATTAGAAGTCTATGCAATTTAGCAAAGCTTTGATGAGCATTGTTTAATTATTGAGTTCCACAATAGAAGAAGTCTTCGCAATTTAGCAAAGCTTTGAGTCGCATTTCTTTATTCTTGACTTCCATAACAAAAGTGTATGCAAGTAAAGCAAAGCTTTGACGAGCACCATTTCATTCTTGAGTTCCATATTAGAAGTCTATGCAATTTAGCAAAGCTTTGATGAGCATCGTTTAATTCTTGATTTCCACAATAGAAGTCTATACAGTTTAAGCAAAGCTTTGATGAGCATTGTTTTATTCTTGAGTTCCATAATAGAAGTCTACGCAATTTAGCGAAGCTTTCATGAGCATTGTTTCATTCTTGGGTTCCACATTAGAAGTCTATGCAATTTAGCAATTCTTTGATGAGCATTGATTAATACTTGAGTTCCACAATAAAAATCTATGTAATTTAGCAAAGCTTTGATGAGGATCTTTAAATTCATGAGTTCGAAAATAGAAGTCTATGCAATTTAAGCATAGCTTTGATGAGCATTATTTCATTCTTTAGCATTAGAAGTTAATGCAATTTAACAAAGCTTTGATAACCATTTTTTAATTCTAGAGTTGCACAATAAAAGTCGTCTTCGCAATTTAGCAAACAGTTTTGGTTTCAGGTACCTCTTCTTCAAAGGGGAAGGAGCTAGCACGGTAGCGGCACATCATGCACACACACTGGTTTCCGCATTTACGAGATTTCTCTGGGATTTATACTCTGATATTTCGATTGGTTGTACGATTTGGCTTTTAGACATGGTTTACGTTGTGATGTGGTTTGATCAAACAATGTTTTTAATTATTAATGTTTCTAAAGTAATGCTTTAAAAACAAAATTTTTAGACGTGAAAATTGGGTTGTTACAAGTTGGTATCAGAGCCCTGGTTTGAGGGATTCAGACACACCTTCGGGGGGTGTCTGGACTCAAATTGAGGGATTAAAAGATTTTCTAAAAGAAAATGTTTTCTAAAAATTGAGAAAAGAGTTTTGAGAAAGAACGAAGTGTGTGATGTGCACGACCGGCCGAGCTCAAGTAAGTATTCCCCAAAGTACCCATACAAGTTTATGTTATGTTTATCAGCTTTTGTAGAACAACATGCTAGAATAGGACTAAGGATCTAGGAGTGATGCCTTATGTGCCTGCTTTATGTGTTTCAGCTGTATGAGAATTGCATGCTAGTATTGAGTAGACAGCAAGTAGGATAGCCTGATTAGGTTATGCCTGATGGTATGAGCTTAGCATTGTATGCTAGTACAGTTCCTGTAAGCCGATAGAGTTGAATGAGATTGTTCCCTTAGTTCGAATGTTGCTTGCTTTATGCTTTGTGGGACTCTGAGTGGTGGGAGTTAGCCATTAGGTGAATACGTCACGTCACATGTGATCAGGGTTGGATAATCTTAGAGTGTTGGATTTGGCCCTATTACGCAGCTCTCGTTTGAGTCTAACCGTTGTAGGGGTAAGCCTGTTACTCGAAGGATTATCCGAGCCTCACCACATGTGATGGTGTTCAGGTAATAGTTAATTGGCACTACTAAGAGGCCTTCAGCAGTTGAGGACCTGGTAAGGTGGAGTCTGAGATTTCCATAGGGCAAGCCTAGGATGAGTATAGTAGTGATCAGCCGTAGTGGAAGGGATCTGGTGGAGTCGAGGCAGTCCTTGAAGAAGGTACGGATAGATGTGGAAGGTAGTATGGGCCCGTTCTACTGAAAGCAGAGGATCCATACCCGAATCAAGGAAGGCCAAGATAAGACCAGGGAACTTGTAAGTAGTTGTGATCCCTCAGGAAGAATCAGTATCACTAATGTGTGTTATTATGTATTGCAAAATGGTGGTACTTCGATCGAGGCCGATAGATGGCGGTTCAAGAGAGGGGTCAGGTTCGGGATCAGGTTCCGAGCAGGTAGACGAGGGACTACGCGAGTTCATCACGTTAGAGATCACCAGGGGTATCCTTGAGTCGACTCCCATTATCTTCGGGTCGATCAAGGAAGGGATCATCGAGTTGATGGAAGATCGCCTTAGGGCGTTCAGGAGCGACATGGCATCTGGCCAGTCGGGAGAACACACTGTCCTTTAAGGACTTCAGGGGCAGTGGTGCACCGGATTTCCACGGGGTGAAACACCCCATTGCCGCCAGACGATGGATTGCAGACATCGAGTCTGCACAGTTGACTAGCTTCTGCCCCGAGGGGTCGAAGGTGAGCTATGCAACAGGGTGTTTGCGGGACCGAGCTCGAGATTGGTGGGAGTAAGTAGGAGACTCGTTGGCAGCCTCAACTATTGAGGCCATGACTTGGTCAGATTTTGTGACCAGATTCAGGGCAGAGTGTGCGCCGGCTGTCGAGCTTCAGCAGCTGGCCCGGGAGTTTTTAGACATGAGGCAGACGACTGAGACTGTGGCGGAGATCACCGCCAAGTTGCGGGAGAGGGCTTTGTTGGTGCCCCAGTAGTGTGTTCTCTTATTAGTGTATAGTATCGTAATAGAGTGTATTATAGTGTGTAGAGTAGTAGTTATAGCGAGTAATAGTGGCCTTAACTATAACTATTATAGTTAACTTAGTGTGAATGATTTTTGACAGTTTAGTGGTTTAAACATCGAATGAAATGAAAATACTCATATCCAACACTAATATATATGATATATAACTAAGAAATCAATGACAGTCGGACGGATAACAACTACCCTAAGCCCACAATCAAACAAGAACAGGAAATAAGGCGAGCTATCGGTCCTAAGTCCTTCAAGTCTTACTTATATAAATATATTGGTGTGGTTACATTTTATAAGGAATTTATTTAATAAAAATCTTGTCAAAAGGGAACATTTAGAAAATTTTTTATTTATCCAAAGTAGTTTTGAAAACGAAAATCCTTTTTAATAAACATAGTGGTAAATCACATGTGATTTGAACTACGGATAGTGAATCACATGTGATTAATTTCCGTAACATGAATAATTGACTTGTATAAATTTCCATAAACATGCATAATTGACTTGTATCCCCCCCTAAAACATATAAAACATTTGAAAGGTTCATTAAAGGGGTATGAACTCACCTGAAACCGAGTAAATCGGGTAAATCGAGTGAAAGTGTCGGTTGAGCGTTTTGTACCAATTGAGGACTTGTGCACCTTTTAAGACCCTAATATCATATGAAATATGTATTTTACAAGAAATTAATCATTTTGTGCTTTTCTGTAAGATATTTAGATATTCTAGCATTGATTCGGGGTCTTAGGGCTTAGAAGGGGTTCCCGGGGATCGTATAAGGCCAAATAGGGGTTACGGGGGAGTCCAAGAGTTTACTCCCTTGGAGTTTACGGCCCAAAGGCCACTCCTTGGGAGTTTACGGCCGTAAGCCCCTAGGCTTGGCCGTAAACTCTGGTCCTTCACCCAAAAATGCAATATAAGGCTTTTACTCCCTCCCCTAAATTTCTAGTGAATGCCAAATTTGGGGGTTAAAACCTTCATTTGGTGGTGTTTGAGGGAGTTTACGGTCCTAGCTTGTGCTTGGGCCATAACCTCCATTTTGTCCCTCAAAATGGATTGTTAAATGGTCCTAAGCACTCCTTTAAATCATAACTAAATTCTAGAAGGCCTTAGGTGAGTTTTTGGGACATTTTGGCATGGAAATTAGGTGTTTACGGCCCAAGCATAGTCTTGGCCGTAAACTCCCCTTTTAGGCTCTAAAATATGTTGCTTAATGGCCTTAAGCATTTCCCAAGATCATATCTAAATTCTAACATGCCTTAGATGAGTTTTTGGGGCTATTTAACATAGAAATTGGGTGTTTACGGCCTAAGCACAAGCTTGGGCCGTAAACCCTCTTTTAGGCTTTAAAAACTTGTGTTTTCATGTCCAAACCCATCTAGTCTATTTCCTTAATTAGCATCCAAGCTTAAAGGAAGGGAAAATGGGACTTTTGGCCATGTTTTGGGTGTTTACGGCCTAAGAGGTTTCCTAGGCCGTAAACTCCATGTTTTCTACTAAATCCTATGATTTTTGTGTGCTAAATGCAATGGAGTACGTTTAGAACAAGCTAGGGAAGAAACTCTTACGTTTGGAAGCCGGAATTCGCGGTTTTGGAGTCGGGTTCGGGTCTAGAGAGAGAAAGTAGTGAGAGAGAGAGAGTGAATGAGTGGTAAAAAGGGTTCAAAGTGGTGTTCATTTACTTTATATATGCCTCGGGTATTGCACCCAGTACACGACTACCCGATGCTAAAGTTTAACAGGGTTAAAACTTTTTTACCCGGGTGAAGTGGTTAAAAGTAATATAGCTTTGTTTGGTTAAACGGGGTTACCACTTACAAGTTATATTTACTCAATAATAAAATGATAATATCAAGAAAATATAAATAGATAGATATTTATTTATTGACGACTCCAAATATCACGGAAATTAATACATAATGACGAATTCCGTTAGTGGAAACGGGGTTATGTAACGGCAATAAATTTGGATTGTCACATCATCCCCCCGTTAGGGGAATTTCGTCCCAAAATTTAGAATTCATAAAGATAAGTATTATAATACCACTAAGCGAAGAGATGGGGATATTTAAGTTTCATTTGATCTTCGCGCTCCCAAGTAAATTCCGGTCCCCGCTTGGCATTCCACCGAACCTTAACAATTGGGATGCGGCTTCGTTTTGTTCGTTTTACTTCTCGATCCATAATCTCCACAGTCTCTTCCACAAAGTTCAGGCTCTCATTGACCTCGATCTCGTCGAGGGGAATTACGAGAGTCTCGTCGGACAGGCATTTCTTCAAGTTTGAGACGTGGAAGGTAGGGTGTATGTTGCTTAGCTCGTGGGGTAAGTTGAGTTTGTAAGCTACAGGGCCGATTCTGGCGAGAATCTCAAAAGGCCCTATGTACCTTGCGTTCAGCTTTCCATGCTTTCCGAAGCGTATCGTGCCCTTCCAGGGCGAGACCTTCAAAAGGACTCGGTCTCCCACCTAGAACTCCAAGGGTTTTCTTCGTTTGTCTGCGTAGCTTTTCTGTCGATCCCTACCGGCTTTTAGTTGTTCCCGAATCTGTACAATGTTTTCGGTTGTTTCTCGAATAATCTCCGGACCAGTGAGAGCGCTATCAGGAACTCGTCCTTTAGCTAACTGAGTGTCACCCACCTCAGCCCAACACAGAGGGGATCTGCACTTCCGGCTGTAGAGGGCTTCGAATGGAGCTGCCTTGATGCTAGTATAATAACTGTTGTTGTAGGAAAACTCCACAAGAGGTAAGTGTGTATCCCACGATTTACCGAAGTCGATCACACAAGCTCGCAGCATATCTTCTAGAGTTTGGATCGTCCTCTCACTTTGTCCGTTAGTCTGCGGATGGTAGGCTGTACTCATGTCCAGCCTCGTCCCTAGCGCCTTTTGTAATAATTGCCAAAATCTAGAGGTAAATCTACTATCTCTGTCCGAGATAATAGATATAGGGACGCCATGCAGCCGCACTATTTCCTTTATGTATGTTCTTGTGAGTTTCTCCATCTTGTCCGTTTCCTTGATGGGTAGGAAGTGCGCAGACTTGGTCAATCTGTCGACGATGACCCAAATGGTATCCAACCCACCTGCTATCTTGGGTAGCTTGGTTATAAAGTCCATTGTAATCCGCTCCCACTTCCATTCCGGTATCTCTGGTTGTTGGAGGAGTCCTGATGGCTTTTGATATTCGACCTTGACCTTCACGCAAGTAAGGCACTTGCTCACAAAGGTAGCGATCTCCGCTTTCATGTTAGGCCACCAGTATAGCTTTTTGAGATCCAGATACATCTTATCTGAACCTGGGTGGACGATGTAGCGAGTGTTGTGTGCTTCCTTCATGACCAAGTCTCTGAAACCTCCATGGCGCGGAGTCCAGATTCGGTCCATGAAGTAGTAGGCTCCGTCACCCTTGACTTCCAAACTTTATCCATTCTGCGCAGGGATTCTCCCGTCACATTCTCAGGCTTTAAGGCTTCCAGCTGAGCCTTCCTGATCTGCGCGGATAGATGCGAACGGATATTCATTGTCAATGACTTGGTTCTTCGTCCATAATACTCCTTCCTACTCAAGGCGTCTACTACTACATTGGCTTTCCCCGGGTGGTATTGGATTTCGCAGTCGTAATCACTGAGTAGCTCGACCCATCGGCGTTGTCTCATGTTGAGCTCTTTCTGGTTCAGTATGTGCTGGAGGCTTTTGTGATCAGTGTACACCACGCTCTTCGTTCCATACAGGTAGTGTCTCCAGATTTTTAGTGCGAAGACGATCGCTCCTAACTCGAGGTCGTGAGTAGTGTAGTTCGCCTCATGTGTCTTTAGTTGTCTTGAGGCATAGGCTATAACCTTACCTCGTTGCATCAAGACACAACCGAGCCCCTGATTTGATGCATTGCAGTATACAACAAAATCTTCTTTCCCTTCGGGAAGGGATAATACTGGTGCGGTGCATAAAGCTCGCTTCAGGATCTGGAATGCCTTCTCCTGTTTCTCTTCCCAGTCAAATGATACACCCTTCTATGTCAACATGGTGAGAGGCTTCGCAATCCGATAGAAGTTTTGGATGAATCTGCGGTAGTAGCCAGCGAGACCTAGAAATTGGCGAATTTTTGTAGGCGTCTTCGGTGCTGACCAGTTCTCAATAGCTTTAATTTTGGAGGGATCCACGTGGATTCCTTCTTCACTAACCACGTGTCCTAAGAATTCAACTCTTCGGATCAAAAACTCGCACTTAGAGAACTTCACATATAACTTCTCTAATCGCAGCGTTTCCAGGACTCGTTGCAGGTGATCCTTGTGTTCTTCCTCGCTTCGAGAGTAGACGAGTATATCGTCGATGAAGACGATGATGAACTGATCTAGGTATGGACGACACACCCTATTCATCAAGTCCATGAATACTGCGGGGGCGTTAGTCAGTCCAAAGGGGATCACTACGAACTCAAAATGCCCGTAACGGGTTCGGAAGGCTGTCTTCGGGACATCTTCCTCAAGCACCCGTAACTGGTGATACACGGATCTAAGATCAATCTTGGAGAAGTAACTTGCTCCTTGCAGTTGGTCGAATAGATCGTCGATACGAGGGAGAGGATAACGATTTTTGACTGTGTGTTTGTTGAGTTCCCTATAATCGATGCACATACGAAACGATCCATCCTTCTTTTTCACGAACAAGACCGGAGCTCCCCAAGGTGAGAAGCTTGGTCTTATAAAACCCTTGTTGAGCAGCTCGTTGAGTTGACCAGATAGTTCTTGCATTTCGGCAGGCGCTAAACGATATGGCGACTTAGCTATGGGAGTAGCTCCTAGGACTAGGTCGATTCTTAACTCAACCTGACGTTTGGGAGGTAGACCTAGAAGGTCTTCTGGGAAAACATCAGGGAATTCGCATACAACGGGAATGTCTTTTGGATCTTTCACTTTCTGGCTTGTGTCGACAACGTGAGCAAGAAAGGCACGATATTCCTTGCACAAATATTTTTGAGCCTGAATACTGGAGATGATACGAAGGCTCGTACCCGGTGGTTGGACGTGGTGGAGGATTATGATTGCGAGATCCTCTACCACCCGGGGAAGGCCAATGTGGTGGCCGATGCGCTTAGCCGCAAGGCAGCGCCGATCAGGGACGTATGCATGAGGATGACCATGGTGACTCCCCTGTTGGTGCGAATTCGGGAGGCTCAACAGGAGGCTATCAAGGAGGAGCATCGGAAGAGCGAGCGTGTGGTGGGTCATACGTCGTGATATTTTATTTCACAATTGAATCAATTTAAAAAAGACCTAAAGTTAGGGATTTATCAATAGGTAATGTTGCACCAATACCCAACCAAAGGGCCAGATTTCCTCCTTTGATTATGATAGCCGAGGACTATTGACACTACACCGTAGGGTGTGGGTGCCGTATCACGGAGGCGTGCGCCAGATTTTGATGGAGGAGGCGCACAAGTCCCGATTCTCTATTCATCCCGGGGTGACGAAGATGTATAGGGATCTTCGTCTAGATTATTGGTGGCCCTGCATGAAGCCGGATGTGGCATGGTACGTTGAGCGGTGCTTGACCTGCAGGAAGGTCAAGGCCGAACATCAGAGACCGCATGGCAAGATGCAACCGTTGGATATTCCACTATGGAAATGGGAAGATATCACGATGGATTTTATCACGAAGCTTCCCAGGACCGCGCGTGGAGTGGATTCGATTTGGGTCATCGTGGATCGATTGACCAAGAGTGCTCACTTTATCCCGATTCAAGAGAGCATATCGGCCGAGAAATTGGCCGACATCTATATCAGGGAGATCGTGGCGCGACACGGGGTGCCAGTATCGGTTATCTCGGACAGGGATGTGCGTTTTACTTCCAGATTTTGGAAGAGATTTCATGACGAGTTGGGCACTCGTTCGCATTTTAGCACCGCCTTTCACCCGCAGACGGATGGTCAGAGCGAGCGGACCATCCAGACGTTGGAGGATATGTTGCGGGCGTGCGTGTTAGACTTCGGTGGTAGCTGGGATACCTATCTTCCCTTGGCCGAGTTCTCCTACAACAACAGCTACCACGCGAGTATCGACCGCCCTCCATTCGAGATGTTGTATGGAAGGAGGTGCAGGACCCCGATATGCTGGGGTGAAGTTGGCCAGAGAGTCATGGGGAGCACCGAAGTGGTGCTCAAGATGACCGAGAGGATCCAGCAGGTTCGGAGCAGGCTTCAGACTGCTCAGAGTCGACAGAAGAGTTACGTCGACAAGCGTCGATCCGACTTGGAGTTCCAAGTCGGGGATATGGTTCTCCTAAAGGTGTCGCCTTGGAAAGGCGTCATTCGATTCAGGAAGCGGGGCAAGTTGGGCACGAGATTCATCGGACCATTCAGGGTTGTGGCCCGGGTGGGCAAGGTGGCGTATAGGCTGGATCTGCTAGCCGAGCTCAGCCAGATCCACATCATTTTCCATGTTTCTCAGCTGCAGAACTGCCTAGTGGACGATTTAGCGGTTGTGCCATTAGAGGATATACAGGTTGATGACAGCCTGAATTACATTGAGCGCCCAGTCGCAATCCTTGACAGGAAGTCGAAGGATTTGAGGAACAAGAAGGTGGAGCTAGTGAAGGTGCAATGGCAGCACCGCAAGGGTTCGGAATGGACTTGGGAGCCGGTGGACGAGATGATGGAGCATTACCCCGAGCTGTTTCAGGATCGAGCAACAGACTTCGAGGGTGAAGTCTAAAATAAGTGGGGGAGATTTGTAGCACCTGGTTCCTGGTACGTAAATCTTATTTAAGTATTCTCTTTTTTTAGCCTTGGACTCGGCGAGTCATAGATCCGACTCGCCGAGTAGATACGGGACCCGAGACATGTTTAAGTTGGCGACTCGGCGATTCCATATCCTGGACTCGGTGAGTCACCGCTGTTGGATGAAACCCTAAGTTTCAGGGGTTTGCACCCTATTTAAACCTCATGTCCGCCCCAAGCCAGCCCCCATTCACCCCAGAGCTCCCAACCCTCATTCCAAAGCTCATTTCCTTGAGAGTTTGAAGCATTTTGTGTGTTCTTGAAGGATTTTCAGAAGGAAGTGGAGTAGATCAAGAGGAAGGGAAGGAAGCCAAGCATCTTAGTGTTCTCTCAGTGATTTCTTTGAGGTATAGCCCGTTTTCCCTGTGTTTTTATGCTTATTGGCCTTTAGATCAAGGCAAGATTGAGCTCCAGGAGCTCAGATCCGTTACCTTTATGGACCCATGTTGCTTGTTCACCCTAGATCTACCCTTTTGAGGCATTTTGAGCCCTAAATCCCTCATTGGTGAATATCTACATGTAAAGTTGGAAACTTTACGTGTCATTCATGTTCTAGGAACCCAGATCTGTGAATGGCATAGAATGGAATCGAGCGAAATCGTGTATTTAGTGATTGCATGGCGATGACTCGGCGAGTCGTTCATATGACTCAGCGAGTCTGCTCGTGAGTCTCTGAGTTGTCCCCTTTTCGTTGTGTCGAGTGTGTGTAGTGAGTCACGGGGTGTGACTCAGTGAGTTGGAAGCCAAACTCGTCCATGGAGGAACTCGGCGAGTCCATGCCCTGACTCGGCAAGTTCAAGGCAATCTCCTTAGATCAAGAACAGACTCGGCGAGTTGTTCATACAACTCGGCGAGTCTCAGCATAAGTGTTCATCGGATGAAGATGAACTCGACGAGTTGTTCATACAACTCGGCGAGTCTCAGCATAAGTGTTCTTCGGATGAAGACGGACTCGGCGAGTTGTTCATACAACTCGGCGAGTAGGATGAAGGACTTGAACCTCAGTTTAGAAGAAGAACTCGTCGAGTCAAGGCCTAACTTGACGAGTAGGGACGGGATTCAGGACAATCGAGTGGATAGGGACTCGACGAGTTGGAGAGCCAACTCGGCGAGTCGGGTCAACTGAAAGTTGACTCTGACTTTGACTTATGACATGGTCAGGGGTAAAATGGTCATTTTACCCAAAGGTCAGTTAGTAGTGATTGATTGAGTATGTTGTGGGAATTGCAGCCGGAGGATTTCCGAAGGAGCAGCAGCAGCAGTAGACAGTCAGTTCCCGATCAGATCAGCAACTACTTCGAGGTGAGTTACCTTCTAGTAGCGGTCGGTCTACGGCCACAATACCGGCCCACCAGTAGGAGTCGTATGTTAGATGATTGTCTTTGTGATATCATCTAGGTTTGTTACTACCTGATATGTTATATGTTAGCATGATATATTATATGAGATAGAAGCAAAGATCGGTTGATAGGACCGAACAGTAGTTCAGACACCCCAGAAATGTCTGACAGTATGTGATGATGTGTTTGCATGCTGGCTTGTTAAGTTATATGCGATAGAGGTAGTAGGAGGGGACCAGTCCCCGAGTTCGGTTGTTAGGACCGAAGGGTAGCCCAGACACCCCAGATATGTCTGATAATATGTTATGTATGATATATGTGTAAGTAGCAGTAGGGGGTGAAATAGTCCCCGAGGATCGGTTGTTAGGACCGATGGGTAGTCAGCACCCCAGAATGGCTTGACACGGGTGGTCAGCACCCCAGAATGGCTTACCACGGGTAGGACGGCACCCTAGAATGGCCGCACGGGTAGTCGGCACCCCAGAATGGCCGTACCGCGTAGTCAGGCACCCGAGAATAGCCTGGCAGTATGTATGTTATGTGTTTGTATGTATGTGGTACGATAGGGGAACTCACTAAGCTTTGTGCTTACAGTTTACAGTTTTGGTTCTAGGTACCTATTCTTCAAAGGGGAAGGAGCTGGCGCGGTGGCGGCACATCATGCACACACACTGGTTTCCGCATTTACGAGATTTCTCTGGGATTTATACTCTGATATTTTGATTGGTTGTACGATTTGGCTTTTAGACATCGTTTACGTTGTGATCTGGTTTGATCAAACAATGTTTTTTATTATTAATGTTTCTAAAGTAATGTTTTAAAAATGAAATTTTTGGACGTGAAAATTGGGTCGTTACAAGTACTGCTTTGATAAACATTGTTTATTTCTTGAGTTCCACATTAGAAGTCTATACAATTTAGCAAAGCTTTGATGAGCATTGTTTAATTCTTGAGTTCCATAATAGAAGTAGTCTTCGCAATTTAGCAAAGCTTTGAGGATCATTTCTTTATTCTTGACTTCCACAATAGAAGTCTATGCAGTTTAAGCAAAGCTTTGACGAACATTGTTTCATTCTTGAGTTCCACATTATAAGTCTATGCAATTTAGCAAAGCTTTGTTGAGCATCGTTCAATTCTTGATTTCCACAACAGAAGTCTATGCAATTTAAGCAAAGCTTTGATGAGCATTGTTTGATTCTTGAGTTCCACAACAGAAATCTATGCAATTTAGCGAAGCTTTCATGAGCATTGTTTCATTATTTGGTACCACGTTAGAAGTCTATGCTTAGCAATGCATTGATGAGCATTGTTTAATACTTGAGTTCCATAATAGAAATATGTGCAATTTAGCAAAGCTTTGATGAGGATCTTTGAATTCATGAGTTCGAAAATAGATGTCTGTGCAATTGAAGCAAAACATTGATGAGCATTGTTTGATTCTTGAGTTCCACAATATAAGTCTATGTAATTTACCAAAGCTTTGATGAGCATTGTTTCATTCTTGGGTTCCACCTTAGAAGTCTATGCAATTTAGCAAAGCATTGGTGAGCATTGTTTAATTCTTGTGCTTCACAATAGAAGTAGTCTTTGCAATTTAGCAAAGCTTTGATGACTATTGTTTAATTCTTGAGTTCCACAATAGAATTCTATGCAATTTAAGCAAAGCTTTGATGAACAATATTTCTTTCTTTAGTTCCACATTAGAAGTCAATGCAGTTTAACAAAGCTTTGATAACCATTGTTTAATACTTGAGTTCCACAATAAAAGTCGTCTTCGCAATTTAGCAAAGCTTCTTAGAGCATTGTTTAATTCTTGAGTTCCACAACAGAAGTCTACAATTTCGGCAAATCTTTGATGAGCATTGTTTCATTATTGCGTTCCACAATAGAATTCTATAAAATTTAGCAAGGATTTGATGAGCATTATTTAATTCTTGAATTCCACGATAGATGTAGTCTTCGCAATTTAGCAAGGCTCTGATAAGCATTGCTTAATTCTTGAGTTCCACATTAGATGTCTATGCGATTTAGCTAAGCTTTGATGAGCATCGTTTAATTATTGAGTTCCACAATAGAAGTCCATGAAATTTAAGCAATGCTTTGATGAGGATTATTTGATTCTTGAATTCCATAATAGAAGTCTATGCAATTTAGCGTAGCTTTCATGAGCATTGTTTTATTCTTGGGTTCCACATTAGAAGTCTATGCAATTTAGCAATGCTTTGATGAGCATTGTTTAATACTTGAGTTCCACAATAGAAATCTATGCAATTTAGCAAAGCTTTGATGAGGATCTTTGAATTTATGACTTCGAAAATAGAAGTCTTTGAAATTTAAGCAAAACATTGATGAGCATTGTTTGATTCTTGAGTTCTACAATATAAGTCTATGCAATTTAGCAAAGCTTTGATGAGCATTGTGTCACACCGCAAAACCAAGAACGGCGGAAATGTTCTGGGGCGGAGGACGTCATGTAAAGTATCACAACACAGTATAACAGTAAATAAGCAAACATCATCATCCATTGTATATGTTCTCTTTCTAGTATAGTTGTATATGTTCTCTTTCTAGTATAGTTGTATATGTTCTCTTTCTAGTATAGTTGTATATGTTCTTCTCCTAGTATAGTTGTATAGGTACTCATAGTAATGTAATGTATATGTCCTCATAGTAATAAGTAAAAAAAAAACTTTTTTGCTTTTTCTCTCCTCCCCTGATTCTCTCTAACGGTGGTGCGATCTAGTTTTGATTCATCGGTGCTGCTTTTCCGACGTTTGTCTTTTAATTGGTTAAGCAATTTCTCTACTAATTCCGTTGTCCTAATGGGTGTGTCATCCAAAGCGGATCGAGTGAAGGAAGTGAAGGTTAAACCACCGGATAAAAGTGATGTTGTCCGTTATGCTAAGACTGAAGTGGATGTGAAAGGGCTTGTTCCTCCTGGGGTTATTGATCAATCTTCAGCTACGATCTATAAAGCTCGTCGTAAGCCTAGTGCCTCTGGAGCAGTTGCTTCAGGAATTAGGAAAGCTGAGTGGAAACTGGAAGGGAAAGCTTTTAGAGTTAAGAATAGAGCTCAGAAACTTATGGATGAGATATCCCCGATGGATGCGGAGGAATACTATGAGGAAGAAGCAACAGAGGAGGAAACGGAAGACGATTTGGATTCTGTTTCAGCTTGGGAGGTAGAGTCTAATATCTCATTGATTGGAAATGATAGTTCTATGAAGGGATTGAAAGATAGGGATCCTGGTGAGATGAAAACAATTGGATCGCATGTGGTTAATATTCCTTCAGGTAATACTGCTAATCTGATGAAAAATTGGGATGGTTCTAAAGTGAATGATGATTTATTGAGCCCTAATTCGGAATTGAAGAATGTCACTAGTGAAATGTTGAGGGTGAATTCTAATATTGTTGTGAGTGAAGAAACTATTCCTATTTGCTCTGTGCTGAATGATAATAAAGTTGGGAAGACTAGATCAGATGTCGATAAGAAGGTTATCAATAATGAAGAGTTTATTCCAGGAGTTGGTTTTCAATTCCTTAGTAAATTTATGGAGGATGTTTATGTGGGGAAGGAAGTTAATAATGGGTTGAATCAGAATATGGATATGGATATCTCAAAATTAGATAAGCAAGATGATAAGGAGGAAGGTGATTCTGAAGAAGATAGTTCTACTGAAGAGGAAGGGGAAGTTGATTCAAGTGAGGAGGAGACTAGTGAAGATGAGTAAATAATGATTGAAGAGGAGGCTAATGCTAAGAGTAGTAAAGAGACGAGTGGGAAGTTGATGTCTGGTACTGTTATTAATAGTATTAATACTCTTCCTTCTATTTTGGGAGCTGCTAATAATGGCAAAAAGGTGGAAAGTGATATGCAAGGGAAATTAGAGAGCTTTTATGCTGGTGTGTTAAAAGGTAATAGGCATAAGGGCAAGATTGATGTCAGATATATACCTGGGGAAATAGGTAATGAAGATGGGCCTATTATTATTCCGATTGAGAATTTAAGGAATGCTAGTATTCCTTATACTAATACTTTATATGGGTATATGATAGACAAGAAATTGGCGTTTCCAATGATTCAGAAAGAGATTAGAAGGCTTTGGAAGAATATGGGTCTAGAAGAGGTGTTCATGAACAGTAAAGGGTTCTTCTTTTTTAAATTCAGTAATGAGCAGGGGATGTTATCTATTTTGGAAGGAAGCCCATGGCTGATGTTCAATAACATGCCTCTATTCCTTCAAAGGTGGAGACCAGGTCTGACTTTAACTAAGAATAGTCATGATAAAATTCCGGTATGGATCTATATTTTTGGCATTTGATTATTTTACTGAGGAAATGTGTTTGGAACACAAAGGTAGAAACACTTATGCTCGAATTCTTGTTGAAATGGCAGCTGATAAGGAATGGAAGAGGAAAATTGAGGTCTCTACTTGGGATTTTGTCTCTAATTCTGCTGTTGTTCAGAGTTTTGAAGTGGAATATGCTTGGATTCCATCGAGATGTAATCATTGTAAGATATTTAAGCATTTGGATAAAGCTTGTCTTGCGGCATTAAATGAAGGAAAAATGGTAAAGAAAGGGGATGAGGAGAAAGTTAAGAATAATAAAGGGAAGGAAGTTGTTAATGATGATGGTTTTGTGGAGGTTAGTTATAAGAAAGTGGCAGGTAACAATAATGGAGAGGGCACTAGCAAATCAAAGGAAGGCTATTTTGAATTGAACAATCAGAGATATAATGGGAGGAATGGTAATTATAACAGGGGTAATAGTTTTAGAGGCAATAATGGGTATAGAGGTGATAATGGAAGAGGGCAGAATGGGAATTGGAATAATAAAGGGGTAGGCCATTGGAATTTAGAAAAGAATAGAAGATATGAGAAGTTTGTGAATGGTCAGAATACGGCTGGTAATCAGGGGATAAAAGAGAACAAGAAGCAAGGGTATGCTATAAAGAATGACAATAATAAAGAGGAAGGTAAGATGAGTAGAGATAGTAAGATTAATTCTAATGAAGATTGCAGTAATAAAAACAGCTTTGAAATTCTGGGAATGATTAATGAGGAAGTTATGGATAGAATGGAAGAAGATATTAATGGGGGTAAAAATGGTGTTTTTCAGGATGGAGATAAAGTTGTTTCAAATGATGATGTTGCTGGGAAAATAAAGAATAAGCAGGAGCCTTCTAAGTTTATTGGGAAGGGTAATAAAGGGAATGGTAATAATAAATTGAAGGATAACATGAAGAATCAGGGGAGTAGTAAAAGCAATGTAGGGAATTCTCAGGCATTAGAGGAGGATGATGCCAAAAAATCTGCTGGTTTCCAATGATGTCCATAGGGTGCTGGAATGTCAGAGGTTTGAATAAGTCTATTAAGCAGAAGGAGGTTATAGATGTTATCAGGAGCTATAATCTTGGTATTTGTCTTGTGGTGGAATCGCATGTTAGGGTCTTAAATCTTAAAAGTGTTTGTGCTAAGACCTTTGGGCAATGGGATTGGGTGTCAAATAACAGTAGTTGTGAGGCTAGAACTAGGATAATTGTTGGATGGAATCCTCGAATTGTTGATGTGATGGTGATCTCGCAATCTAGACAAGTAATACACTGTTATGTTAGATTCTGTGAGTCTAATTATAGCATGTATTTGTCCTTTATTTATGCTGCTTCGAATTATCTTGATAGAAGATCTTTATGGGATAAATTGAAGAAACATAGTATGGTGGTTAAGAAGGATGCTTGGGGAATATTAGGTGATTTTAATGTTGCTTTAAAACCTTCGGAATATTCTGAAGGATGTTCTAAAACTCCTAAAGGAGTTGAGGATTTTATTGAGTGCATTAACTGTATAGAAGTTGAGGATCTGAATTCGACTGGTTTTCAATTTACTTGGAATAAAACTCCTGCTGGGAGTATGGGCCTTTTGAAGAAATTAGATAGAGTGATGGCCAATTTGAAATTTGTTTCGGATCATCCTTTGGCCCATGCTGTTTTTAAACCATATAGAATTTCGGATCATTGTCCTGCTATTTTAAATATTCCTATGGGTAAGATGAGATGTAGACATTCTTTCAGATTTGCTAATTTCATTACTGAGAAGGATGAATTCTTACCGTTGGTCAAGGAAGTTTGGGATGTGAACATTGATGGTTTTTATATGTTCAAGGTTTGCCAAAAGTTGAAGACCCTTAAAAAGCATTGTAGGGTGCTTTGTAATAATCACAGAGGTTATGGGAAGCGAATTCAAAAGCTAAGAAAAGAGCTGGAAAGTAAACAATCAGAAATTGATCTTAATCCTTTTGATAGTAAGGTTAGGAAGGAACATGCTGATATTCTTTTTAAATTTAATGTGGCTTGTAATGATGAAGAGCAGCTTCTTCTCCATAGGTCTAAAATTAAATGGATTCAGGAAGGGGATTATACTACTAAATTTTTTCATAGTATTGTGAAGAGTAGGGGCAATAAAAATAGAATTATGATGATTTTGGATGAAGATGGAAGATGGGTTAGTGGGATTGCCATGAAGGATAAGTTTGTTTTGTATTTCAAGAATTTCTTGGGATGTAAAGATGTTGCTGTTATGTCGGAATTAAATGATGAGTTTTTTCAAAACAAGTTGGACAGAAGTGTTGCTACGAATATGTTTAGAGTGGTGACAGATGAAGAAATTAAAGCTGCGATGTTTGAAATTGATGACAATCGTGCTCCAGGGCCTGATAGATACTCCTCAAAGTTTTTCAAAAGTGCTTGGAATTTTGTTGGGCCGGAGGTTTGCAAAGCAGTGAGAGAATTTTTTTGGACGGGAAAATTGTTAAAGGGGATAAATGCTACGAGAGTTGTGTTGGTTCCTAAAGTGGATGTGCCAAGGAAGATTTCAGATTTTAGACCTATAGCTTGCTGTAACACTTTGTATAAGTGTATAAGTAAGATTATAGTGAATCAAATCAGAAGCTGTTTGGGTGAATTGTTAGTAAGAATCAGTCTGCTTTCATTCCTGGAAGATCTATTTTGGATAATATTCTTCTTGCTTAGGAGCTGATGGTGGGATATAATAACAAGAGGGGAGTTCCTAAATGCACCTTAAAAATTGATATTCAAAAGGCATATGATACGGTGGATTGGGAGTTTCTTAATAGAAGTCTTCAAGGGTTTGGATTTTATCCGATAATGATTCAGTGGATTATGGCTTGTGTTTCTTCCCCGTGGTTTATGCTTAATTTTAATGGTGAAGATCACGGGTATTTTGAAGGAAAGAGGGGGCTTAGGCAGGGAGATCCTCTTTCTCCTTACTTATTTACTATAGTTATGGAAGTGTTTAATATGATTCTTGGTAAGCATATTGAAGAAAGCCATAACATTAAATATCATAATAAGTGTCTCAAAATTTCTCACTTATGCTTTGCTGATGATTTGCTTGTCTTTTCTTATGGTAATGGGAATTCGGCTAGAGTTATAAGGAATGCTTTTGATGAATTTAAAACAGTTTCAGGGCTGAAGGTGAGTATGGAAAAAAGCCAGATTTCTTTTAGTTGTGTTAAGCGAATATGAGAAGGATTATCTTGGGTATTCTTCCTTTTGATGTTGGGAAATTTCCTTTTAAGTATTTGGGTGTTCCTATGTGTGTTACTAAGCTTTTTGATAGAGATTGTAAAAAGTTGATTGAAAAGATTAGAATGAGAATTTTCAATTGGAAAAGTAAATTTTATCATTTGCTGGTAGGCTGTAGCTCATTAATTATGTTTTGACATCTATCCATGTGTATTGGGCTTCGATTTTTAAAATTCCTATTGCTACTATCAAAGAGATTGAAAAGATGTGTAGAAGCTTCTTGTGGGCAAATTGTGAAATAGTTAAAGGGAAAGCTAAAATCAAATGGGATGATATTTGTAAACCTAAAGCTTATGGAGGATTGGGGGTTAAGAATTTAAGGAAATGGAATGATGCTTTGTTAGCTAAACATGTGTGGAATGTTTTTAATAACAAAAATTCTTTATGGGTTCAATGGGTGAAATCTAATTATATTGGAAGCAGGAATTTTTGGGATATATTGCAGAACAAGAGCATGAGCTGGACTTGGAAGAGATTTTTGGAGATTAGGAAAATTGTTAGACCTCATATTGTTGCTTGTGTGGGAAATGGGAGGAATACTTTATGGCATGATTGGTGGCATCCTTTAGGTATTCTATGTTCTATAAGTTCGAGAAGAGATTGGATTAGCAATAGATTTAATGACTCATCTTTGGTTATTGATGTTCTTGCTTATGATACATATTGTTGGCTGGTTTATTGGGTTGATAAATTTCCTGCTCTGAAAGATGCTCCTATGTTTTGTATTGAGCCAAATTTGAGGGATGTTGCTGGTTGGAGAGATAAGGATGGTATTTGCAAACAATTTTCTTGCAAACAGGTGTGGGGTGATATTAATAATTTTGGAAGTAAGGTTCCTTGGCATGATATTGTTTGGTATAGTAATGGCATTCCTAGAGATTCATTTATTTTATGGATGGCCATTTTGAATAGATTGAAAACTCAGGATCGTGTGAGAGTTTGGGAAATCTCATGTAACCTCCTTTGTCCTTTTTGTAATGTTATACCTGATTCACATAATCATCTCTTCTTTAAATGTGAGTTCTCTCAAGTTATTTGGAGGTATTTTTGTGATAAGATGAGTATTAACCTTGTAATGGAAGACTGGAATGACCTGATCCTAAAGTTTTGCAAATTGTTTTATAAGAACTCTGCTGTGAATTTGATTAATAAATGTGTTCTTGCGAGTTGTGTTGCCCATATTTGGAAGGAAAGGAGCTCTAGGATTTTTAATAAAAGGAGAATAGCAGCTGAGGGAGTGATTGCTTGTATTGAGAATGAAATCCGATTAAAGCTGTTGGGATTAAGGAATAAGGCTAAACTAGTTAATGGTAAAGTCTATAAGGTTTGGTGTATTTCTGGAATGGATAATAACTAAGAGATGGAGATCAGATTCTGGATTGTAAAGTTGTTGATTGGTGCGGCTTTTCTTTGGGGATGGCAGCGAAGGAATTCTAATGAGGGTATTCTTATTGATGGAATTTGGTGGGGGCAATTTTGGAATAATTGTTTATACAAAGGAATTGACGGAATTTGTCAATGGTTGGGGAGTTTTCTCTCTAATCATTTGACTTGTACCTATGGGATTTTCTGTTTGGATATGATCTTTTATGAGATTATTCAAATAGAGAATCCTAGACATGTGATTGATGCCATGTCTAGTATGAAACTTATTCTGAAATTCTGGAGTTTTGGTGTTAGTTTGTGGTTCGTTGGTTTTTGTATTTTATGCAGGAAGTTACTGCATTGGATGAAGATGGACCTCAGTTACAAGGAGGAGAGATTCCTGCTGAAGACTAAGTGGAGGATGAAGGAATGGAAATGGGATAGAATAATTGGGATTGATTATTTGTTGGGGTTACTTTGGTTTTGCAATGTTGAGTTGTTTAGTAGTATTATATATTTTTGGTTATATTCTGTGTATTGTCGTTTGAGGATTGTGGGTTTAGAAGGTTTTTTCTTAAAGTTAAGCATTGGACTGAGGGTTTTTTAAGGGCCTTACCCCTTGCTGTGATTCTTATGATTTTTGGCGTTTTTGGTGGTGCAAGGGGGTGAAGTTACCTTTTTTTCCCTCTTTTAATAAGTCCTTGGGCTTACTTTAAGGATACTAGGGTTTTTTGGGTGGCTATTTCTAGTTTTTAGGAAATGGCTTGGTAGTTGGTTATGGATAGGTTGGTTAATTTGTTTTTTGTTGGAATTGTTTGTTTTTGGTTGATGTTGTATTCTTTTATTCTTTTTAATAAAGTTTGCTGAGCTTTGGCTCTTTCAAAAAAAAGTATTGACTCATGAATGAACTGACTCATTGATCTAGCAATAGTATAAATATGATACTGTGCTACCCCGATGGTAGCTTACTAATGATGTAACTAGTACGCATTAATATGGAAGCACTTTTATGTCTATATATGTACACCCTAGTGATTCCATTAGACAAGATCGAGATCGATGAAAACCTTAACTTCGTGGAGGAACCGATCGAAATCATGGATCGAGAAGTCAAACGTATGAAACTAATTCACATCCCGTTAGTGAAGGTTCGCTGGAATGCCAAGCGGGGACCGAAGTTCACTTGGGAGCGAGAAGACTCGATGAAACAGAAGTATCCACAACTCTTTCCAGATCCATGATTTGTATTTGTCTTGTATCTTGTCTTGAATTTCGAGACGAAATTCCCTCTAACGGGGGAATAATGTAACAACCCGAAACTTCATATCACTTCTTGTAACGCAACTTGTAATCCAATTTGATCAATCAGACGTCGTTTCCAAATTCGTTTCCGATTTCGCCATTTTATTAAGTCATTAACTTATATTGATCTAAAATGACTTAATGGGTGTCTTAATGCCATTAGAAATCATTTTAACACCCCATTATAACTATCAGAATAATTCTAGAATCGACCATATCGGGTCATGACAATTTGGTCGGGTATGACCAAAAGCCCCACTTAACACCGGTATCGGGTAGATTTCCATTGTGTCCAATTCCCGAGCACTATATAAGTGATTCAAAGCTTTCATTTGAAGCTTTTGGCCATTTCTTACATAAACATTTCCAACCTCTCTCCTCAAACTAGAATTAAAGGTCCAAATCTCAAGTTTAAGGCTTCAAATCTTTGAGGTAACTTCCCTAGCATGTTATACAACCTCTTTAGCCTTCAAATTTGAGTATAATCTATGAATTAGGACCATCATTATGTGTTTACGGCCCTAGAACTATCCTAGGCCGTAAACTCATATAAATGAGGGTTTTTGAGCCATTTAACCCTTCCAAATCATTAATTGGGACTTGAAACATCTAAAACATGAATTATATGGGACAAAAGAGAGTTTATGGCCAAGGCTCCTTCTTGGGCCGTAAACTCCTCTAAAATGGGGATTTATAGCCTTTAAACATGTCCAAATGCCTTGTAACTTAACCAATAGCCTTGTGGTAAATCCTAGAATCATCTAAAAATGGTTTGGAGATCTTAAACACATCAAATGTCATACATATTGGAGTTTACGGCCTAGGCACATAGCCTTTGGTCGTAAACTCATAAAATGATGCCAAAAATGCTCCTAATTCACCCTTAAGGCTTGGAAAAATTCCTAGAATTACATATGAGTGTTTTAAACATCAAAATCTAATTTTTCTTAACCATATTAGAGTTTACGGCTAGAGAGTATGTATCTGGGCCGTAAACTCATATAAAGGTGTTAAATGAAGCCTAAAATTTATACCAAGCCTTAGAAAATTAGTTAGAATCACATGTGATTGCTCCTTGTGCCTTAAACAAATTTTTCTTGAACATGAGTGAGTTTACGGCCATAAACTCTAAGTTTACAGCCTTAAACTCCCTTTTAAATGATATAAATCCTTTCAAACCATTCCAAGGCAATTTAGAAATCCATTCCAACAATCCCCATGTCCAAACAAGCCATTAAACACCCAAATTCACACCAACATGAGTTTACAGCCGTAAACTCATGTATGGGTGTGTTTTGTGGTTGTAAACTCATTTAAATGTTTACTCTTGGGGAGTAAACTTAAGTCCCAAGTCCCTAGTGCCAATACATGTCCGTAGATGTCACCCGGGTCACTCCAAACGCTCGTTTTGAGGTGTTTAATCTCGTCGGAGTGTAATGTTCTATTTAATTAGTGAATGTATCCCTAATTAAATATATATGGACATTATTTAATTTTACATAGGGACATCGCGAGTAATCAAGCCCCGAACCCACGCTTAGTATCCGAAATAGTTGCGATTCTTAGTCTGGTGAGTTCATACCCCTACCTTTTTCACTGTTTTTCACTGTTTTCAAGGGGGGGGGGGGAACACAAGCAAAGTACAAGGGTTTTCTTGTACTCAAAACTTATTTTCATGTGTGTGTTTCACATTTCATATGCTTTTAATACTGATATACACAACTGATAACCAGTAGAACATGTAGATCACATAAACATTTATTTGTGAAATGGGATTTTATAAACTGGTATGTTTTATATATTTCACAAATGGTTTTCCACATTTTATCAGTTAAAAGCATGACATTAGAATACATGAATAATATAAATTGTACGTTGTCTCGTCCTCGGTAACATTCCACATAGATACGCGAATGGAGGATTATCAAATTATTACTAGTAAATTTGTTATTCCTGTATGATTGGAGACACGTCCTCGGCAAACACTCCACATATATACATGAGTGGAGGACTACACCCGTAACCAGACTCTCTGGGATTTAGAGAGCGTGACTTGAGTGTATAGATCTATACGGGGCTGACTACCCCACACCTGGCTGCTAGCTACTGCCGAACCGAAATGGTTCAAGGGTGATGAAAGTCATAAGGTTATGGACTACTTATTGCCACGGGTTCAGTCTTTAGTATGGTTATGGAACTCGCAATTAGGATAACATAGATTTACTGATAGTAATAATGAACCGCTTATTACATTTTACAGATGACCAGGTTTCGGTTTACATCTTTTACATCTTTTACAATGATAACCAACATTCAGGAAGGTATGGGACCTTCCTGGGAAACCTTGTACATAACCAGTTCTAACAGAATACATCTTGCACATCAAAAATCAACATACAGGAAAGCATGGGGCATTTCGGGGTAACATATACACAACCAGAAACGTGTAACAAACTGAATACCATTACATCTTTTACAATAACTAAAATTCAGGAAAGTATGGGACTTTCCTGGGAATACAATGGTACGTAAACAGAATAGTTTAACGAATTGGATAACCAAACTATACTTTACTTTTGTGAAACAACAACCAACTTTTAAGAAAATGTGGGATTTTCTTGGTGTGTGTTACATTTTCAGAAATAGAAAGGAAACATGTACATTTTCACAAAACAAAACTACTTATGAACTCACCAGCGTTATGCTGATTTTTAAACCGCTTGTGTTCTCAGGTCAACGATAGTACAGGTACCCGAAGACTTACTTGATCCAGGATGGTGTGCGTGCAAAGCTCGTTCGTTTTGTTCATATCTATACTATGTATCACAACTGTATAAACTGTGTCTTTTGAAACAAATTGTAAAACTTTTAATATGTAATGTGATGTTTGTTTCACTTTACTTACTATGTACATTGGATTTGATACTCAACGTGGAGTCAACCCCGAAAATATTTCTGCCTTCGGTTTTCAGGGTGTGACAATTGTTTTATTCTTGGTTTCCACATTGGAAGTCTATGCAATTAAGAAAAGAAGTGATAAGCATAGTTTAATTCTTGAGTTCCACACTATATGTAGTCTTCGCAATTTAGAAAATCTTTGAAGCATTCATGAGTTTAATGAATAGAGTCCGTCTTTCTTACTTAGATCAGTTCGTCATTCTCCCTGTAACTACTTACTTATCTACCCTCGTAGTAAGAAGGAACCTGCGGAAACATTACCCTCAGAGATACTTTTCGCAAAGTTCTCTGAACACGAGTTTTGGAATTGAAGAGTCAAAATTTCCTAAGACACACTATTAGTGATGTGGAAATTCTTACTCTGTCAATTTGTCAAAACCATTGAGAATTTGTTGACACCAGAGACGCCGACAGGAATTCGCCAAATTCTAGGTCTTACAGACCTACGGTCATAGATCATCAAGAACTCCTCGCAAATTACATAAACCCGTACGACTTTGACCCAGCAAGGGGTGGCCCTTGACGGGGAAGATAAGCAAGAGAAAGAACCTTTGGAATTCCAAGTGAGAGACCAAATTCTTTAGGAAATCTCACTCTGGGAATGTCTTAATATGTTGCAAAAAGCGTGGAAAGCTAAATCCAAGATAGATAAGACCTCCGAGATTCTTACCAGAATCGGTCCTGAACCTCGCAAACTAGACCTACTCCGCTAAGTCAGTAAAGTATATTTACTCTTTGCTTCTCGATCTTGAAACCATGCCTTTCCGTTAGGACCCACGTAAGCATACTCGACGAGATCAAGATTAACGAGATCCTCGCCTTCGTATAGGAACCGTAGTGACCCTCGCCCGAGTGGTCAAGCGGACGAAGCAACGCCGTCGCCATTTAGTGAAGGTTCGTTGGGATACCAATCGAGGACCCAAATTCACTTATGAACACGAGAAACAATCGATTAGGAAGTTTCCCACCTCTTGACTCGATCATTCATACCTACTTCCTTACCTAAATTCTAATTTCGGGACTAAATTCCCTTTAACAGGGGGATGATGTGACAACTCGAAATTTTCATTCGGTCAAACCCTAAAAGTCAATCACTTCGATTTATCGGTCAATTATATTATTACTTATTTTAGCAAATTTAAAGTTCGTTTGATTATTTTAATATTATTCTTTAAACGAACGGGTGAAAGAAAGTGCTGTCTCGGGTTTTGAAATTTAAAAACCGCAAACACCTCGTGTCTTAGAAGTTCACGACCAAACTTTTATGTTTGGGTCGAAAAATCTTCCAAAAAACGCAAACACCTTAAGCATGAGTTTACTCCCCAAAAACTAGTCATTTGTGTTTACTCCCCATTTACCAAAAGAGTAAACTCCAAAAATCCTCTCAAGTATCATCCTAGAAATTATTCAAGATCTTCAATCTAGTAAGTGTTTCTAGCACTTTAAAGTTAGTATATCACTTAATCTAGTGATTGTACATCCTTTAATCCAACCATTTTTGTGTTTTGACTAGTTTTCCAAAAACACCAAGAACACACACTAGTGTTCTTGGACTTTAAGTTCATTTCAAGCTTCCACAATGTAAGTACTTCTATCCTAGAGTCATTTAAAGCTTGATATACATGTTTATATCAAATAAAAGCCCCAAGAACACCAAGTTAAAGGTATTCACGGTTTTGGGAGGTCCCAAAACCGTAAACACCAAGAATAGGGCCAAAGTGGTGTGTTAGGGTGCCTAGATGCTTCACAATGCCTTAGGGACTTGTCTAGATTCATCCTTGATGAGTTTATCACACAAAAGCACCAAAATCTTACATTTTTATGTTTTTACGATTTAGGGATCTCCCAAAACCATAAACACCCTAGATATGTGTAAAAGTCCCATAAATGGTTGTTCCTTATGTCTAAATCTAACCTAGACTATTGCCATGTTTGAGCTAAGGACTTGAAAACCGCCAAATACCAAACTTAGGAGTTTAAGGTAGTAAACTCATGAGTTTAAGGTAGTAAATTCATGGAGAAATGGTCCTTAGACCGTAAACTCCATTTAGGAGTGTTTTGATGCCACACAACACTTCCTAAGGCTTAAATCATGAAGTAGGAATGCTTGGAATAGCTTAGAAGACTTCAAAACAACAAATGGTCAAAAGGTTAGGAGTTTACGACCGTAAACTCAAGGGGTGTTGGTCCTTAGGGAGTAAACTCATTTTAAGAGTATTCCTTGAACCCCAATCATACTAGCCTTTCCCTACAACACTTAGACGCACTCCTTAACACTTATAACACTTATACAAAGTGTTTGTCATGTCCTAGAGTGTCTTGACTTGTTTATTAGTTGTTTAAATACTAATTGTTTATATACATATGTCCTCATATGTAATTAGGATCTTTGTGCGTGTCTAAGTCTTCACTCGACACCAAGCACTTATCCGACATTTCCTTCCGATCCACTCGCAACAGGTGAGTTCATACCCCTTAATCAATGTTTTAAATGTTTTTAAATGATTTATGGGGGGAAACTAGTAGAATCATGCTACTTATTATGTCAATCACATGTGATTAATAAGCAGTGTTCAAATGATTTACTATTTATTAGCCGTTTTACCAAACAGTTTCCTTCAAATGATGTTCATAAACACTTTATATGTTTAAAACTCCTTATTAAACTGTACATTTTACTCTGTATGTTTCATTTCTAACTCATTTACAATTGTGTTTCAAACAAATGTTTCTTTGTACTTAAACTGTTTTATCAAACCCATGCTTTCAAACCGTTTTATAGATTGACATCAAGTCGATCTTTTCTTAGATAATAATTATGTTGAAAGGTTTTACAAAACTTATTTTATGCTTTTATATTATCAATTGCATGCCTATATATGTATAGTTATATAAGAAATGTTTAAAAACTTAGGAAGGCTATCCACCCTATTTCCTTTTTCGCTTGAGATGTGGTCTGGTGGGATATCGGGTACCCATCCAAAGGTCGTTTCAATATTAGTTATATATCCTGTGTACATATATAGTCATTAAGGTTCTTCCAGTTCATTCAATACCCTTGGGTAGCAAGGGTATACATCCATGTTAATACGTACCAGTTACATTACTAGTAAGCTACCATATGGGTAGTTTAGGAAGATACTAGAACTATTACTAGAACTCGATATCATACAATGAGTTAGTTCATTCATGAGTCAATGCTTGCTAGATAGATAGAGAACACACATTATAGCTAGTGCACACAGTACATTACTATACTTTTACATAGATACATCTACATGAGTACATTTACATGATTACAGTTACATGATTACATTTACATTATTACCTTTACATGATTACACTTACATGAGTACTTATACATAGATACATCTACATGAGTACATCTACGTAGGTACACCTACATGAGTACATCTACATAGATACATCTACATAAGTATAGTACACTTACATAAGTACGTCTACATAGATAACATATGATGAATTAATAGTACATTTTATATGTATAGATTCTGTTATATAATCCTCATTCTTATCTTCACTTTGTGATACAATCACATAATCGGCGAGATAGATTGGATTTAATATCCTAGTACCAAAGGATACTTGTGGGATTAACTATCCCTAGAATCTCTGTTAGCTACAGAGGTAAAAGCACATCTACGGATGTCAACGGTTGATACCATTACAGGTATACTTTAAGGGACTGACTATTCCTATACCCAGCTGTTAGCAACAGAGGTAAATGTACATCTACGGATATCTTCAGTTGGCACTGTTAATTATCCTAGTACAAAAGGATAACACTTAGGTTATTTATATTATTACCTCCATCTTGTGACTCATTCACATAACTGATGAGGTGAATTATTTGAGTATTCTAGTACCAAAGGATACAAATTCTTATAATAATAATAATAGTAGCATAGTTAAGTCTTGGTAGAAGACTACATTAGAACAGTTAAGTCTCGGTAGAAGACTACATTAGAACAGTTAGGTCTTGGTAAAAGACTGCCTTTTATACTAGTAGGAATCATAGGGATTCTAGGGTTTTTCAAACGTTTACAGTTGTTTTACAAACATTTTCATACTTACACGAACTTCCTTTCAAAACATTTTCAAGTCTTTCATTACATGTTTTTCAAATACTTACATACAAATTAAGACACTAAAATACTTATGATCTCACTAGCTTTAAAGCTGATACTCTCTTTCAAAATAACTTGTATCCTCAGGTCAACAGCAGACAGGTACCGATGCAAGGTTTAGAGAAGATGGAGCTCGTTCAAGACTCATCTTTTATTTTGTTTATACTTTAGTGTCTATTATAATTTGACAGAACACTTGTATTAAAATTATATTATTAATGTAATGGATGATGTTGTTGCTTGTTTACTACTTTTTATTGTTGTGATACTGTACATGACGTCCTTCGCCCCAGAACGTTTCCGCCGTTCTTGGTTTTGGGGTGTGACAGATTGGTATCAGAGCATTGTTTATAGTGAATTAAGTATATCAACCCATAAAAGATATACCAACTATAAATACAATGGGATTAAAATTATTCTGACCAAGAGTTTCTACTTTAAATAGTAAAATATTTAATTTAGTATACGTGCCTGCATTCATACTAAAATCAGTGTCACTAGGAAAGTACAAAAGAATTACGATTGTTGGGCAACATAGGTGGACTTAGAGACATATGGTCAAAACTGGGAAGATATGGCCTGTTCAACTATATTATCCGAGGGTTGACTAGCATGTGCCTAAGTGTAGTTGTGTGGTTGCAACAAGTCTAAAATCTTACCAACAATACCACAATGAGAACAGTAGAACATAACATTAAACTTAAAATACTATAGGGGTATTTGGTGTTACTATAAGTACTTTATAGTTGAGAACTAAAACGGGATCTTCAATACTAAGTTGATAGTTGCTAAGTGGATACACTAAGGCTATATGTAATTAGGATGTTATAGACTTAGAATTTGTGAAAATTTTACTTTACCCCTATTCTGTGTGAATTTGGAGTTAAGGTCACTTATTCGAAGGCCTATCCTGTTTAGATTACATATAACTGGTATGTACTTCACAAATAGCGATGTAACTAATGAAGATTTTCTAAATAATTATCTAGATAGTTCTTCTAATAATTATTTTCTTACCCCAAATTCCCGCGTAGATAACATGGCTGGACTCCATCCCCTCGGCAACCAGTATCTTCCGAACGAAGTCATAGCTGGTTGGTTTGGAGAAGAACTAGAGAATGATCATCCTATCCCTTTGAATGATCACCATGATGAAGACCTTTCGAACGACGCTAACTCCGAACCCGAGGTTGAGAACCTACCCCAGGCAGCTCCTGTTCCAATTCCTAGCTCTCGTCTGGCTTTTCATGGCCCGACGCCTGAGTGGGTAGAATGCTTGGAAACATGGAGCCAAGGACAAGATCAACCCATGCCATTTAATGGTGACTGAAGCTTCTATGACCTGAACAATGGGGGCTCAGCAGACAGAGTCTTGCCATTCTTGGTCCGCAGAGTGGCCCGAAATGAGATTCAAGGCAGGACAGCCCTACATCAAATCACAGAAGTTGTCGCCAATGCGAGAATGCATACCCTCCGCACCATTCGTCTAGAAGATGCTCGTGAGAGATCTGAGAGAAACCATGAAACCCTGCTTCAAGCACTGGCTGAATCACGAGTCGAAGTCATAGAGCTCCGAGAACGCCAGAGGGTGTACGAAAGACACCTACTTGATGTGGAACGTCAACTGGCTGAACTGAGAGTTCACCAGAGGGATGACCGTCGCCAGTAGTAGATGCCTTACTTTACTTTCCTTGTTAGAAAAGAATTGATTTCTGTCTATGCCCGATGTGGCATTTTCTATAAAATTATCTTGTACTGTAAGTACTTTTGGTTAGGTCTTTATGCTGTCAAGGACTATCTTCGCTGGATATAATGTAAGACCTTTTTACCAGGTCATTTCACGAACTTTTACGTCATGAATATCAAAGATTTTGACAGTCGGCTAACTTCTGTGTCATTCTTTATTCAAGTACTCTTATCATACTTTCATTGGAGTCTATCTGAAACCTGCTTTAGTCAAGTCATTGGACTATAGTAATTTAACTCCCGATACATATCCAAGTCTCTTTTAGTGGTTGGATCATGTTATTCACCAACCATCGATACCTCGGCTTGAACGACAAACGTCTTGAGACCATTTTACGAACTTACTCCCACTCAGTACTAGGACTGCATCATAGGGATGTAGGTCAAACCTTCGCGAACATACTTCTACTCTTTACTTGAACAATCAAAGTACATCTAGAGTCAACCAGAATCACTCACAAAATCCTTATCTTTCGTATTACAGAATCATGTCGTCATCTGGAAACAACCAGTCGAGCAACAAAACCCTTATCCTCCATATTGACGCCGGTACATTACAAGCTGCAGTAGCAGCTGCTATGACAACTTTCCTTACACCCATCAACTCAGGCAACACAAGCAAGACTGACAAAGGAGTTGAGAGTTCCGATGGTAGTACCAAACCGGGAAACCAACAAATGGCAACAGTCATGGACTTGCAAAGCCGTAAGACCAAAAGGAAGAGACAATATCGTCAAGCCCAAAAGGAGCGCAAGAGAGCCCAAAGACTTGCCACGCCCCAGCCACAAGTGGCAACTCCTGCAAAACGCTTTAGGAAGCAATTTCCAAGGTGGAGTAATGAGGAAGGCACTCGTGTCCACATAACACTGGCTAAACACCACACTCCCGCCACCAATGCTAGTACTAGCTAGTCCTGCCACCAATGCGGAGAGATAGGGCACTTTAAGAAGGATTGCCCTATAGCAAAGAACTCTGGCGCAGACGGGAAGATTCTCAGGATCACAGCTGCAGGAGAACCTGCTCCGGAACCACGTTAATGTAACTTAGGCATGTTGTTGTAGCAGACTTATAAACTATCCAGAACTAGTGCAACTAGACTCTTATCTTTTGCGGGATCCTATCGGTATAAGGATGTTCGTGCTGCGTATACTTGTCTTTTGTAGTATACCTTATTCGCAACAATAGTCTTGTAGTAAATCTAAAGTACTGTAACTCTGTTGATGGTTGCACGGTTGTATTTTGTCTGTAAACGTCTTATGTTCAAATCTAATGTCTTTAAGTTTCAGTATGATTCTGACATTGTCATACGACTCGATTCAATTTGATCCTCACAAAAACAGCTTCATACGTACATCTCTTTATCAGTAAACGTCTTTTTAGCGAAACCGTCATTTTAGAACACCGAAGTACTCATGCCTGGAGTACCCCATAGTTCTTTTCTTTTCCAAAGAAATCCCCGAAGTACCACTCGTGCAGTACGTCAAGTTCAATCCAAGGATTCATACGGTTGATCTATCACTGAGGAATGTATACATAAGGGTAATATATAATCAAGGTTCTACAGGTTTAGAATTGATGATTCCACTTTAACTTCATTTTCCTCGATGGGATGTGAGCTTAAAGAAGAATCAGTTATTCGACTACCTTTTCAATCTTAATTATATACGACTCGTATACACGAGATTGTGATTTGTGAAACCATGTATAAATTCTAATATGAACTTCAGGACGGAGAACTGCCCAAGCCTACGAGTAATCGCATCATCATGTGAACAAACTTAGAACCCAGTATGATTCCTGTAAGCATATCGCCCTACAGTCTAAACACCTACGGAGATGCAAGAACAGTCCGGACAACTTAGCGAATTGCACAGAAATAGAATTGGAAGACTAGGCTTTCCACCCTGGAGAGCCCCGGTCTTATTCTTCCAGAGGTTGACGGATTGTATCGTATGTACCTCAGATATTGAGGACTCCGTCAAGATTTTCCATTAGAAATCGTTGTCTCTACCTCGCATAGATGAAGTGGTTGAGCAAACGCAAGGAAAGAATTACTTTCAGAAATGGACCTGAGATCCGAATATCACCAGATTGAGTGTAAGGGAAGGATGTCCTGAAGACTACCCTCCGAACTCAATGCGGACACTTCGAGTCCGTAGTGATACCCCTCGTATAGGACCAATACGCCCGAAGCATTCATGAGTTTAATGAATAGAGTCCGTCTTTCTTACTTGGATCAGTTCGTCACTCTCCCTGTAACGACTTACTTATCTACCCTCGTAGTAAGAAGGAACCCACGGAAACATTACCCTCGGAGATACTTTTCGAAAAGTTCTCTGAACACTAGTTTTGGAATTAAAGAGTCAAAATTTCCTAAGACACACTATTAGTGATGTGGAAATTCTTGAGTACTCTGTCAATTTATCAAAACCATTGAGAATTTTTCGACACCAGAGACGCCGACAGGAATTCGCCAAATTCTAGGTCTTACAGACCTACGGTCATAGATCATCAAGAACTCCTCGCAAATTACAAAAACATGTACGACTTTAACCCAACAAGGGGTGGCCCTTGACGGGGAAGATAAGCAAGAGAAAGAACCTTTGGAATTCCAAGTGAGAGACCAAATTCTTTAGGAAATCTCACTCTGGTAATGTCTTAATACGTTGCATAAAGCGTGGAAAGCTAAATCCAAGATAGATAGGACCTCCGAGATTCTTACCAGAATTGGTCCTGAACCTCGCAAACTAGACCTACTCCGCTAACTCAGTAAAGTATATTTACTCTTCGCGTCTCGATCTTGAAACCATGCCTTTCCGTTAGGACCCACGTAAGCATACTCGACGAGATCAAGATTAACGAGATCCTCGCCTTCGTATAGGAACCGTAGTGACCCTCGCCCGAGTGGTCAAGCGGACGAAGCAACGCCGTCGCCATTTAGTGAAGGTTCGTTGGGATACCAATCGAGGACCCAAATTCACTTATGAACACGAGAAACAATCGATTAGGAAGTTTCCCACCTCTTGACTCGATCATTCATACCTACTTCCTTACCTAAATTCTAATTTCGGGACTAAATTCCCTTTAACAGGGGGATGACGTGACAACTCGAAATTTTCATTCGGTCAAACCCTAAAAGTCAATCACTTCGATTTATCGGTCAATTATATTATTACTTATTTTAGCAAATTTAAAGTTCGTTTGATTATTTTAATATTATTCTTTAAACGAACGGGTGAAAGAAAGTGCTGTCTCGGGTTTTGAAATTTAAAAACCGCAAACACCTCGTGTCTTAGAAGTTCACGACCAAACTTTTATGTTTGGGTCGAAAAATCTTCCAAAAAACGCAAACACCTTAAGCATGAGTTTACTCCCCAAAAACTAGTCATTTGTGTTTACTCCCCATTTACCAAAAGAGTAAACTCCAAAAATCCTCTCAAGTATCATCCTAGAAATTATTCAAGATCTTCAATCTAGTAAGTGTTTCTAGCACTTTAAAGTTAGTATATCACTTAATCCATCCATTTTTGTGTTTTGACTAGTTTTCCAAAAACACCAAGAACACACACTAGTGTTCTTGGACTTTAAGTTCATTTCAAGCTTCCACAATGTAAGTACTTCTATCGTAGAGTCATTTAAAGCTTGATATACATGTTTATATCAAATAAAAGTCCCAAGAACACCAAGTTAAAGGTATTCACGGTTTTGGGAGGTCCCAAAACCGTAAACACCAAGAATAGGGCCAAAGTGGTGTGTTAGGGTGCCTAGATGCTTCACAATGCCTTAGGGACTTGTCTAGATTCATCCTTGATGAGTTTATCACACAAAAGCACCAAAATCATACATTTTTATGTTTTTACGGTTTAGGGATCTCCTAAAACCGTAAACACCCCAAATATGTGTAAAAGTCCCATAAATGTCCCACGGTTGTTCCTTATGTCTAAATCTAACCCAGACTATTGCCATGTTTGAGCTAAGGACTTGAAAACCGCCAAATACCAAACTTAGGAGTTTAAGGTAGTAAACTCATGAGTTTAAGGTAGTAAACTCATGGAGAAATGGTCCTTAAACCGTAAACTCCATTTAGGAGTGTTTTGATGCCACACAACACTTCCTAATGCTAAATCATGAAGTAGGAATGCTTGGAATAGCTTAGAAGACTTCAAAACAACAAATGGTCAAAAGGTTAGGAGTTTACGACCGTAAACTCAAGAGTTTACAACTGTAAACTCAAGGGGTGTTGTTCCTTAGGTAGTAAACTCATTTTAAGAGTATTCCTTGAACCCCAATCATACTAGCCTTTCCCTACAACACTTAGACGCACTCCTTAACACTTATAACACTTATACAAAGTGTTTGTCATGTCCTAGAGTGTCTTGACTTGTTTATTAGTTGTTTAAAGACTAATTGTTTATATACATATATCCTCATATGTAATTAGGATCTTTGTGCGTGTCTAAGTCTTCACTCGACACCAAACACTTATCCGACACTTCCTTCTGATCCACTCGCAACAGGTGAGTTCATACCCCTTAATCAATGTTTTAAATGTTTTTAAATGATTTATGGGGGGATACTAGTAGAATCATGCTACTTATTATGTCAATCACATGTGATTAATAAGCAGCGTTCAAATGATTTACTATTTATTAGCCGTTTTACCAAACAGTTTCCTTCAAATGATTTTCATAAACACTTTATATGTTTAAAACTCCTTATTAAACTGTACATTTTACTCTGTATGTTTCATTTCAAACTCATTTACAATATTGTTTCAAACAAATGTTTCTTTATACTTAAACTGTTTTATCAAACCCATGCTTTCAAACCGTTTTATAGATTGACATCAAGTCGATCTTTTCTTAGATAATAATTATGTTGAAAGGTTTTACAAAATTTAATTTATGCTTTTATATTATCAATTGCATGCCTATATATGTATAGTTATATAAGAAATGTTTAAAAGACTTAGGAAGGCTATCCACCCTATTTCCTTTTTCGCTTGAGATGTGGTCTGGTGGGATATCGGGTACCTATCCGAAGGTCGTTTCAATATTAGTTATATATCCTGTGTACATATGTAAAGGTTCTTCCAGTTCATTCAATACCCTTGGGTAGCAAGGGTATACATCCATGTTAATACGTACCAGTTACATTACTAGTAAGCTACCATATGGGTAGTTTAGGAAGATACTAGAACTATTACTAGAACGCGATATCATACAATGAGTTAGTTCATTCATGAGTCAATGCTTGCTAGATAGATAGAGAACACACATTATAGCTAATGCACACAGTACATTACTATACTATTACATAGATACATCTACATGAGTACATTTACATGATTACAGTTACATGATTACATTTACATGATTACCTTTACATGATTACACTTACATGAGTACTTATACATAGATACATCTACATGAGTACATCTACATAGGTACACCTACGTGAGTACATCTACATAGATACATCTACATGAGTACAGTACACTTACATAAGTACGTCTACATAGATAACATATGATGAATTAATAGTACATTTTATATGTATAGATTCTGTTATATAATCCTCATTCTTATCTTCACTTTGTGATACAATCACATAATCGGCGAGATAGATTGGATTTAATATCCTAGTACCAAAGGATACTTGTGGGATTAACCATCCCTATAATCTCTGTTAGCTACAGAGGTAAAAGCACATCTACGGATGTGAACGGTTGATACCATTACAGGTATACTTTAAGGGACTGACTATTCCTATACCCAGCTGTTAGCAACAGAGGTAAATGTACATCTACAAATGTCTTCAGTTGGCACTGTTAATTATCCTAGTACAAAAGGATAACACTTAGGTTATTTATATTATTACCTCCATCTTGTGACTCATTCACATAACTGATGAGGTGAATTATTTGAGTATTCTAGTACCAAAGGATACAAATTCTTATAATAATAATAATAGTAGCATAGTTAAGTCTTGGTAGAAGACTACATTAGAACAGTTAAGTCTCGGTAGAAGACTACATTAAAACAGTTAGGTCTTGGTAAAAGACTGCCTTTTATACTAGTAGAAATCATAGGGATTCTAGGGTTTTTCAAACGTTTACAGTTGTTTCACAAACATTTTCATATTTACACGAACTTCCTTTCAAAACATTTTCAAGTCTTTCATTACATGTTTTTCAAATACTTACATACAAATTAAGACATTAAAATACTTATGATCTCACCAGCTTTAAAGCTGATACTCTCTTTCAAAATAACTTGTATCCTCAGGTCAACAGCAGACAGGTACCGATGCAAGGTTTAAAGAAGTTGGAGCTCGTTCAAGACTCATCTTTTATTTTGTTTATACTTTAGTGTCTAGTATAATTTGACAGAACACTTGTATTAAAATTATATTATTAATGCAATGGATGATGTTGTTGCTTGTTTACTACTTTTTATTTTTGGGATACTGTGCATGACGTCCTCCGCCCCAGAACGTTTCCGCCGTTCTTGGTTTTGGAATGTGACAAGAACTTCCTGAACACTACACCAGCTGCTACCCTCATTTCAATCTAGTTTCCTTCCACCTACATATGTCGAATTTAGGGGTGTTTGGCTTAGCTTTTTAGAGGCCAAAAGATCTTTTTGGAAAAGTTACAAAAAGTCAGGTTTTCCTGACTTTTCCAAGAAGTTGATTTTCCTTCTTTGTAAAATCCAAAAGTAGCTTTTTGAAGTCTTTTACCAAACATCTTTTGCCTAAGTTTTTTCCTAAAAGGACTTTTGGCCATTCAAAAGCTAAGCCTAACACCCCCTTAACAAACCCAATCACCTATCTGAACATGTTGATCAAACTCCATTGGTTTATAGTCAAAATAAAAAGAGAAAGAAAAAGAAACCTATAAAGTTGTCGGCCATGGCGCCCTCCTCCTCCTTCTATGTCTTTCACCGTCGTCTAGCACCACCTAAACACCCCAGTTAATGATTTCCAATCGGCAGCAACCTAATCACCAAACATCACTCCACCATTGACGGTTGTTGCTGTTGTTCCGTTGACTTCTGCGGTCGGCGACGAGAATGGAGCACGAGGACTCGCCGGAGACTAATCGTTGCTACGATTCATCATCGGAGAAACCCACACCCTTCCTCCTTCGTTCTTCCTGTTGATCAAACAACTCAAAAAAACAAAACCCCCACCAAATGTTGTTCCAGTTCCGATCCACACCTCCATCTTCCCTTTGTGTTACCTACCAAAATCAGAAGAGAAAAGGCGAAGAGTAACAGTCGGAGCCGCCTCTCGCCACCATTGTTGTCGACCATAGCCTCTCCCATCGACCTTGCTGCCGTTTTCTTGGCTCACTGCCGGCGGAGATTAAAGCAATCCAAATGAGGCTCTATGGAGTTCGATTCCTCCTCCCAACCTACCAGCCATTGCCGGAGTTTGGACCCTTCTCGTGGTTCCGTTTGTTCGTCGCTCCCTCTGTTCCTATACTCGATTTGACGAACCAATGAAGATGAGGAGGCGTCAAATCCCTTGTACCCCAAACCTTGTATCAGATTGACAGAAACAGTCCCTTTAATTAAAACTTTAAATCTGGAAATCATCCCCTGACATAAATCTTTTCAAAGCAGGTCCCAAATGATTTAAACATTTTAAAAACAACCCTTTTGGATATAATTCATTACAAATTAGTCCCTTGTGTAAAATAAATTGCAAAACAGCCTTTTCCTTCAAATATAAAATATTTGAAAACGAGCCCCTTTAGTTTAAAACATTACCAAATAAACCCTGAACCATTTAAAAGTCCGAGAACGAACCATTCACGAAGAGCTTCACCAAAAGAACCGGGATCGGGATCACGCTTCGAATGTGAGTTTCTACGGCCCCTCTTTTACTATTTTAATATTTTGGGGGAGAATATATATGTGTCTATTAAAGTTTGATGATTTTCAAGTTTTATATACAAAATAGCATCATACTTTATTATTGGTCAAAAGTTTATGATATAGCAATCTAAAAATGTGATAAATCACCAATAAATCTATTAAGTTAAAATAGATTGTTAAAAGATGATATATTTATACTATACGTAAGATATAAATATAGATATTGAGAAAATTCTTAAGATTATAAGTAGATTGCTATAATAACACATGTTGATATTATAAGTCACACGAATGATGATTGTGTATGTATAAGTTAAAGTATTTCATGGCAGCACGAAAAGGTATCAAAATGACCAAAACTTATTATTCATGTATATAGCGAAAGTACATTGTCATAATTGATGGAATGATTAAATTTATGAAATTATATGATTATTAGTTAAAATTATAAGATTTAACTTTTAATACATATATAAGGTTATGTATAAATGAAGTGAGAATTTATTAATATATTTTTGTATTAATTATAACAACATAACTTCGTTATACTAAGTTATTTATTCTTATCACAATAAATAACATGATCGACTTCACAACTTAAGAGTCACTATTTACGAAATAAATACTTGTCAAGTATTGTATTTAAAGACTTTATCTTTATCCCAAATTAAATGTATTAAAATTATTCTCGCATAATTCATATAAAATATGGGGAATATAGAACTACGGTCGATCCAAACTTGGATAAATTCAAAAATTAGCTATTATGCTAATACAACATTGAAACCGTATCTAATATGATAAATTCTTGAAGTTATGAGAATTTCAGTTATCGTTTTCCTAAACGGTGAATAATGTTACATATCCAGTGAATTTAGAATGGAATATATAGGTTCATTATACCTATTGTATGTAGGTTCATCATACCTACCCCATGTATTCCGTATAGGTTCATCATACATATTCCATGTAGGTTCATCATACCTACTCCATTTATTTTGTATAGGTTCATCATACCTATTTCATGCAGGTTCATCATACCTACTTCATATATTCCATATAGGTTCATCATACCTATTCTGAATACCATATCCAATACGTTTGAGTTTCCATTATAAACTATTCTGGGTTTCGCGAAAGCTAAGATCTCAATACTTAGTAGAAACTCTCCAATATATAACTGTTAATCCTCGAGGGAATGACTAACGTCGGGTGTAAGTGTCATATTATTGATTTTATACGGTACGACCGCCCGCCTGGAGTTGCTAGCTACAACTACATCTGACGTGATGATTTTTGGCGCTGACGTTAGCATTATCAAAACATTACCACGTGTTACAACGAGGTGAATGACTTTAGCATGCGCGCCGTATTATGGTGTCGGTGCATTAATAAAGTACAGTGTGACGATTTCGGTTATGATTTCATTATAAAAGCCCATTTTTGTTTCGTTATCGTATAGAATCGATATTGGATTTATACAAGGTTTATGTTCACTCATTCTAGTTGTAAGAAACTGTATTCAGTGGGATAGCTTGTGACTCAAAGCAATAAGTGTCAGTACCAAGAATTAAGTAAGATAACAATTAATTAATATCATGACACGGCTCTAACAAGATCTATTAAATTACATAAAATAAGTTATTTATATAAACCATTTGTTTTTATAAGAAAACACAATATTTATGTGGGAGGAGTTTACCCCACCGGCTAAGTGTCGGTTTTCAAATTAAGTCAGATAATACTTAATTACTGTCACGACGCGATTTTACAAAGTTCATAAATTCAATACTTATGATTTGTTTTATAAATGATACAAATTCTTGTATAAGGTTTCAAGAGTAAAGTTGGTTATTTTATGTTCTCACAAAGGGTAACATTTCTTATTTTTATATAATTTGATATTCAAAATCTTTATATAAAAATGCATTTTGATATAAGTCTGAATTACTTATATGTATTTTCCAACATTTGTACATTTGGATTTGAACAAAGGGTATTTATGAATGAGTCATAACACAATCTTATAACCCAATTATTTTATACTTTTAATAGAAAAGTATGTATTTATAAAAGCTGGTCAACCAGGTAAATTTTATTAAACACTTTTGGGTATAAAAATACTCTGTTTCAAAACTTGTAGAACTCACCAACAATTTTATTGACATATTTTAATGCATGTATTCTCAGGTTATTTAGCAGGTCGGAAGTGTTCGCTCAGAAGACTCTCCGTTAGTTATATTATATCTTTGTAAACGCCGGATTGTCAGACGTGTGTCATGATTTAGCAATAGTCATTGTTAATGTAATTTCTATTTCGGTAATAATAGAAGATTATATTTGTACTGTTCAATGTATGTTTAATAACTGTGATTACTGATTTACGTCGCGCACCTCGGCGTTTCCGCCGGCGGCCGAGGGTGTGACACAAAGCTTCGATGAGCATTGTTTAATTCTTGAGTTAAAACAGAGTTAATGAGCTGCAACCTACCAGCAAACGACAAAGTCTTACATTTCCAATTGAAAATTCTCAACTTAATTTTCACAATCAGCTTTTTACAATCTCTGTCAAACAGCTTAGTGACACACATAGGCACACCCAAATATTTAAACGGAAATCTCCCAACATCAAAAGGAAGGATACCCAAGATAATCCTTCTCATATTAGGCTTAACACAACTAAAATAAATCTGGCTTTTTTCCGTACTCACCTTCAGCCCTAAAACTTTTTTGAATTCATCAAGAGCATCTCTTATAATTCTAACCAAATTCCCATTACCATAAGAGAAAACCAACAGATCATCAGCAAAGCATAGATGGGAAATATTGAGGGCCATACATTTACTATGAAACTTAAAATTCTGGCCATCTTCAATTTTCTTCAAAAAGATGATATTAAACACCTCTATAACTATAGTAAATAGGTAAGGAGATAAAGGATCACCCTGCCTAAGACCCCTCTTTCCTTCAAAATACCCATGATCTTCACCATTAAAATTAAGCATGAACCACGGCGAAGAAACACAAGCCATAATCCATTGAACCATAACTGGGTGAAACCCAAACCCCTGCAGAACTCGATTAAGAAAATTCCAATCCACCGTATCATAAGCCTTTTGAATATCAATTTTTAAGGTGCATTTAGGAACTCCCCTCTTTTTTTATACCCCACCATCAACTCTTGAGCAAGGAGAATATTATCCAAAATAGATCTTCCTGGAATGAATGCTGATTGATTCTTGCTAACAATATCACCTAAACAATTTCTGATTCTGTTCACTAAAATCTTACTGATACATTTATAAAAAGTATTACAACAAGCTATAGGACGGAAATCAGAACCTTTCCTCGGAACCTCCACTTTAAGAACCAAAACAATTCTAGTAGCATTGATCCCCTTCAACAATTTACCAGTCCAAAAGAATTCCCTCACAGCCTTACACACCTCCGAACCAACTATGTTCCAAGAACTTTTAAAAATTTTTGAGGAATACCTATCAGGACCAGGGGCACGATTGTCATCTATATCAAACATTGCAGCTTTGATCTCATCATCAGTAACCACTCTAATCATATTAACAGCCACCCTTCTATCCAAATTTTTATGAAAAAAATCATCATTTAATCCCGACAACTCAGTAATATCTTTACAACCCACAAACTTATTAAAATGAGAAACAAACTTATCCTTCATAGCCTTCCCACTAACCCATCTTCCATCTTCATCAAGGACCATCTGAATACGATTGTTATTACCCCTACTCTTCATAATTCTATGAAAAAATTTAGAATTATTGTCCCCTTCCTGTAACCATTTAATCTTAGCACGCTGGGCAAGAAGCTTTTCTACATCATTACACACAACATTAAAATCACAGAGAATATTAGCATGCTCTTCCCTGATCTTGCAATCAAACGGATTAAGATCAATTTCATGTTGTTTACATTCCAACTCTCTTCTTAATTGTTGAATTCTCTTCCCAGCATCCCAATGCTTATTGCAAAGCTCCCTGCAATGTTTTTTAATAATCTTCAGCTTTTGACATACTTTGAACATAAAGAAACCATTAATATTAATATCCCAAACTTCCTTGACCAAAGGCAAAAACTCCTCCTTCTCAGCAATAAAATTAGCAAATCTAAAAGAAGGATTCCACTTCACTTTGCCACCAGGAATATTTAAGATAGAAGGACAATGATCCGAATTTCTATAAGGTTTAAAAACAGGATAAGCTAAAGGATGATCCGAGATAAATTTCAAATTGACCATAACTCTATCTAACTTCTTCAAAAGACCCTTATTCCCAGCAGGGGTTTTATTCCAAGTAAACTGAAACCCATAAGAATTCAGGTCCTCAACTTTAATAAAATTTAAACAATCAACAAAATCTTCAACTCCTTTGGGCGTTTTAGAACATCCTTCAGAATAATCCGATGGCTTTAAAGCAACATTAAAATCACCTAATAAACCCCAAGCTTCCTTCTTAATAACCAAGCTATGTTTCTTCAAATTATCCCATAGCAATCTTCTCTCCATATAATTCGAAGCAGCATATATAAAAGACAAATACATGCAAAAATCAGAATCACAAGATTTAACATAACAGTGGATAACTTGCTTGGACTGAGAAATCACCATAACATCATAAAGTCTAGGGTTCCAACCCACTATAATTCTAGTTCCAGCTTCACAACTATTATTATTAGAAACCCAATCCCACTGCCCAAAAGTCTTAGCACAAACATTTTTGAGATTTAAGACCTTGACATGAGATTCCACAACAGCACAAATACCAAGATTATTACTCCTAATAACATCAATAACCACCTTCTTCTTAACAGCTTTATTCAAACCCCTAACAATCCAAGCACCTATGACATCATTGGGAATTAGTAGAGTTTTTGGCATTTACCTCCTTAAATGCCTGAGAATCCCCATCTTGTTGTTATTGTTTTCCTGTTCCATCCTGCAATTCTTCATTTTATTACATTCTTTTTCTATTTTACCCCTTCACCCTTATTAGAAGGAAGCACCTTATTATTCATGATTTCATTAGCATCAACAGTAGAACCAACACATTCTACTTTCTGATGTATAACAACCTTCTCACCCTTAGCATCCTCTTCCATTTTATCCAACACTTCCTCTTTAATCTCTCCCAAAATTTCAAACCTGTTTTTATTACTTAAGCCATCACCAGTGTTAGTCTTACGTTCCAAACTTTTATTACCCCCCTCCTTTTTATTATCCTTTTTAATAACATACCCCTGCATTTTATTCTCCTTTAACCCCTGACTACCAACCAAATTCTACCCATTAGCAAACTTCTCATAACTTCTATTCTTTTCTAAATTCCAATGACTTATCCCTTTATTGTTCCAATTCCGATTTTGCCCTTTACCATTACCACCTCTATACCCATTATTGCCTTTGGAATTATTACCCCTGCTCCAATTCCCATTCTTCCTATTATTTCTCTGATTATTCGATTGAGTATAACCCTCCAGAAACTTACTAGTGCCTTCACCATTATTGCTTCCTGTCACCTTCTTATAACTGACATCTGTAAATCCATCCCTATTAACCACTTCCTTCCCTTTATTGTTCTTTATGTTTCCATCATCCCCAATCTTAACCACTTTCTCTACATTCATAGTTGCAGCACATACTTTATCCATATGCCCATAGACTTTACAATGATTACATCTAGACGGAATCCAAGCATACTCAACATCAAGACTTTGAATCACAGTAGAATTAGAAACAAAATCCCATATAGAAACTTCTATTTTCTTTCTCCATTCCTTCTCAGCTGCCATTTCAACAAGAATTCAAGCATAAGCATTTCTACCTTTATGTTCCAAACACATATCCTCTGTAAAAGAGTCAAAAGCCAATGGAATCCCTATCTTGCTAGCAATGATACACAAATTTTCACCACTCCATACTTCCAAAGGTAAAAAAAAATTAATCCACACCGGAATTTTATCATGCCTATTCTTAGTTAAAGTCAATTCTGGTCTCCACCTTTGAAGGAATAAAGGCATATTATTGAACAACAACCAAGGACTGCCCTCCAATATAGATAACATCCCCTGCTCATCATTAAATTTAAAAAAGAAAAACCCTTTGTTGTTCATGAATACCTCTTATAGACCCACATTCTTCCATAACCTTCTAACCTCTTTCTGAATCACGGGAAACGCCGGCTTCTTATCAATCATATATCCATATAAAGTATTAGTATATGGAATACTTTTTTTTTTAAAAGAGCCAAGGCTCAGCAAACTTTATTAAAAAGAATAAAAGAATACAAATACAAATAAAATAAAGAACAATAAAAAAACACTACTCAATCCAACCTATCCATAACCAACTTCCTAACCATTTTTTAACCCTCACAATAAACCTCCAAATACCCCAAAAAACCTTAAAATTCAAGACACTACATCAAGGACTTATTAAATGTGGGAAAAAAGGTAACTTCATCCCCTTGCAAATTTTATACCACTTAACAATATTATAACCAATGCAAGGAGAAAGGCCCTTAAAAAAACCCACAGTCCAACAGTGAAAACTTAAAAACCAAATCCATAAAGGTCCAAACCCAAACAAACTAAAGCCAAATTTAGTGGACCAAAAAACATAAGACACATTAAACGAATTCCTCTGCAGAAACTTCACGAGCTTAATCCAGCAACTTCTTCTTCCTATCAGCTCTTGAATCCACCCTCTGTTGCTCCATCTAATATTCTTTAGCATCACAATATGAGTCCTCAAATTGAATCTCCTGCTGTGCGCAATCCCAACTTCAACAATCTTGACAAACATCAGCAAAAAGATCATCCTGCAGCCACAAAACAAGAAATAGAAGGAGCACCAAAACCACCACAAATTTAGAACAAGTTGCAGACTAGACATGGCATCAATCACATGTCTAGGATTTTCCATTTGAATAATCTCAAAAAAGATCTTATCCAAATACAAAATCCCAAAGGTACAAATCACATAAATCAAGAGCAAGCTCTTAATCCAGTGAAATAATCCATCAATTCCTTGAATCCCGTCAATTCCTATAATTCTGCCTTTCCGAAAATACCCCCAATACAAATCTCCCATACAACCAAACAAACTAACCATCAATCCCATATTAATCCAAATGTCTAAACTGAAAGAACCAACACCAAAAACCCATACAGAGTCCTTCATTTATAACAGAAATTGTTTCCAAATATACCCCAAGACTGTAACACTTCCTCACTGACCATAATATTCATTTTCCTCAACCCTATCAACTTCAATTTAATTTCATTCTCAATACAAGAAATCACTCCTCTGTCCGAATTTCTCAAATTACAAGAAATCCTTAGATTTCTTTCTTTCCAAATATGATAAACACAACTAGCCAACACCCATTTTTTTATCAAATTCTCAACAGTTCTAGACTTTAACCCAGAACATATATTAAGAACTAAATCATTCCAATTGGAATAAGAAACATCAATTCCAGTCTTGGAACAACAATGATTCCAAATAGTAATCGCGAACTCACATTGGAAGAAAAGGTGGTCATGCGAATCAGAAATTGTTAAACAGAAAGGACATAGCAAAGAACCAGACTTCTCCCAAATTTTAACTCGATCTTGAGTTTTCAATCTATTCAACACAACAAGCCACAAAATAAAAGCATTCCTGGGAATACAATTCCTATACCAAACATAGTTCACCCAATTAACCTTGTCTCCAAAATTATTAATATCTCTCCAAACTTGTTTGCAAGAAAATTTCTTACTCAAGCCTTTCATATCCCTCCAAACAATCATATCCCTATTATTTCCAATATTGCAGAACATGGGCCCATCAATCAATCCAGGAAACTTATTTACCCAATCAAAGGGCCAAGCATAAGAATCATTATTCATAACATCACTGACTAAAGAATTATCATTAAAACCATTTCTAATCCAATCCCTCCTAGCAATAATTGTACTTAAAATACCAATTGGATGCCACCAATCATGCCACAATGAAGTTTTCCTCCCATTTCCAATACAAGAAACAACATGAGGTCTAATAATTTTCCTCAATTCCAAAAATCTCTTCCAAGTCCAATTCATACTTTTCTTTTGCCATATATCCTAAAAATTCCTTTTACCAATATAATTTTCTCTCATCCATTGAACCCACAGAGAGTTTTTGTTATTAATCAAATTCCAAACATGCTTGGATAACAAAGCATCATTCCAGAATCTCAAGTTCTTAATTCCAAGACCTCCATTTATCTTTGGTTTACAAACATCACTCCATTTAACCTTGGCTTTCCCTTTGACCACTTCTCCTTTAGCCCACAAGAAACTCCTACAAATCGATTCAATCTCCTTAATAGTAGCAATAGGAATTTTGAATATAGAAGCCCAATAAACATGAGTTGAAGCCAACACAGAATTTATGAGCTGTAATCTTCCAGCAAAAGAAAGTATCTTATTTTTCCAATTATACACTTTTAATTTAATCTTATCGACAAGAGCTTACAGTCTTTTTTGAACAGCGTATTCACACACATTGGTATTCCAACATATTTAAAGGGTATTTTACCAATATCAAAAGGTAAAATACCCACAATAATCCTTCTCATGTTTGGCTTCACACAACTAAAGTAAATCTGACTCTTCTCCATACTTGCTTTCAGCCCCGAAACAGTTTTAAAGTCATCAAGAGCAGACTTTATCACTCTCGCAGAATTCCCATTGCCATAAGCAAACACAAGTAAGTCATCTGCAAAACATAAATGAGTAATTTTCTGATTTTCACATTTGCAATGATATTTGAATCTATTGCTATCATCAATTTTCTTCAGCAATAATAAATTGAAAACCTCCATAACCAAAGTGAACAAGTAAGGAGATAAAGGATCTCCTTGTCGCAGCCCCCTTTTTCCTTCAAAATATCCATGATCTTCTCCATTAAAATTCAGCATAAACCATGTAGAAGAAGTACATGCCATAATCCAATTAACCATGATCGGATGAAATCCAAATTCCAACAGGATCCTCTTAAGAAATTTCCAATCCACAGTGTCATACGCCTTTTGTATATCAATCTTTAAGGTGCATTTTGGCCTTCCTTTCTTATTTTTATACCTCACCATCAATTCTTGAGCAAGCAGAATATTATCAAGAATTGATCTTCCTTGAATAAAGGCAGATTGATTCTTGCTAACAATATCACCTAAATTGTTCCTTATCATGTTAACAATTATTTTGTTGATACACTTATAAAAAGTGTTGCAACAAGCAATAGACCTAAAATCAGTGACTTTTCTTGGACTATCCACTTTAGGAATCAGCACAATCCTAGTGGCATTAATACCCTTCAATAATTTCCCGGTCTAGAAAAATTCCCTCACTGCTTTACATACCTCAGGCCCAACAATATTCCAAGCACACTTAAAGAATTTAGAAGAAAACCTATCAGGTCCAGGGGCATGGTTATCAGCAATATCGAACATAGCCACTTTAACTTCATCATCAGTAACTACCCTTATCATATTCATGGCCACATTTCTATTCAACTTATTATGAAAAGAAATTTCATTAAGAATAGATAAATCTGTGTCATCTTCACATCCCAAGAAATTCTTAAAATGATTAACAAATTTTTCCTTCATCGAATTCCCCCTAACCCATCTTCCATCCTCATCAAGCACCATCAAAATTCGATTCCTGTTATTCCTGCTTTTCAAACAATTGTGAAAATACTTCGTATTATTATCCCCCTCAACTAACCATTTGATCTTAGTTCTTTGAGAAAGCAGCTTTTCTTCATCATTACAAGCAACATTATATTCAAAAAGAATATTAGCATTATCCTCCCTATATTTAGCATTATAAGGCTCTTGATCAATTTTCATTTGAATATTCCCCAACTCCTTCCTCAAATCTTTAATTTTCAATCCCGGACCTCTGAATTTGTTACACATCTATCTACAACCCTTTTTCAACATTTTCAGCTTTTGAGTGACTTTGAACATAAAAAAACCTTCAATATTTGTAGCCCAAATGTCCTTAACCATAGGAAAAAGTTCATCTTTATCCGTAATAAAATTGGCAAATCTAAATGAAGATTTCCATCTCACTTTACAATTCGGGATTATTAAAACAGCTGGACAATGATCAGAAATTCTGTACGGTTTGAAAGCTGAATGCGTTAGAGGATGATCAGACATGAACTTCAAATTAGCCATAACCCTATCCAACTTTTTCAAAATACCGTTGTTACCAACAGGGGATTTATTCCAAGTGAATTGAAACCCTGTACTATTCAAATCTTCAACTTCAATGAAATTGATACACTCAGCAAATTCATCAACACCCTTCAACATTTTAGAACACCCTTCAGAATAATCAGATTCTTTTAAAGCAACATTAAAATCACCCAATAAACACTAAGCTTCTTTTTTCATAGTTATACTAAATTTTTTCAAATCTTCCCATAAGTCTCTTCTTTCAATATATTTAGAAGCAGCATAGATAAATGAAAGAAACATACTATACCCATAATCCATGAACTTAACAAAGCAATGAATCACTTGTTTAGATTGAGAAATGACCATAATTTCAAATAATTTTGGATCCCATCCAACAATTATTCTCGTACCAACATCACAGGAGTTGCTATTAGAAATCTAATCCTAGTTCCCAAAAGTTCTGCAACACACATTCTTTAAATTTAAACAATTAACATGTGTTTCGACCACATCACAAATCCCCAGGTTATTATCTTTAATAACATCAATAACCTCTTTTTGCTTAACAGCTTTATTCAGCCCTCTGATATTCCAAACACCAATCGACATCATTGGGTAATAACATTATTTTTGGCATTTACCATCTCAAATGCCTGAGAAGACTCACTATTGCTGCTGCTTTTATCATTCCTTGTGTTATCATTGATTTTCATTGTTAACCATTTCTAAATCTTCTTTTCTAATCCCCATAGAATGAATCATATCGTTATTCAATCTGCTATCATCAATAGCAGATTGAAAACAAGTCTGATTATCAGAAATAACACCAATCTTATCTCCTTTATCATCCTCTTCCATTCCAATTATAACATCCTCATCAATCAATCCCAAAACTTCAAAACTGTTTCTATTGCATTTATCAGTTTCCTTAACCATCTTCTTATTCTCCTCTTTTTTGTTAACATTCTTTTCAATTTCCCCTTGTTTAATTTCTCCCTTATAGCTCCTATCATTATTATCATATTGCCTAGCTACCTTCTCATATCTTTTATTTTTCTCCATACTCCAGTGACTTACCCCTTTATTATTCAAATACCCATTTTGCCCCTGACCATTTCCACTTTTATTCCAATTTTGTCCCCTGAATTTGTTTCCCCTTCTTGAAAAATTACTCCTTCCATTGTATTTTTGATTAACGATATTAGCTGATTTCATCAATGTTTTACTAGTGCCTTCTCCATCTTTGACATTCTTATTTCTTTTATTAACAACTTCTATATACCCTTCATTATCAATCACAGATTTCCCTTTATACTCCTTATTAATTCCATTATTCCCATTTTGCCCTGGATTACTACCCTTCATACTTGCCAAACATATCTTATCCATGTGTCCATAAACCTTACAATGGCTGCATCTAGAAGGCATCCAAGCATACTCCACTTCAAATCTTTGAATAACAGCCGAATTAGTTACAAAATCCCAAGTTGAAACATCAATACTTTTCTTCCATTCTTTTTCAGCCGACATTTCAATTAAAATTCTAGCATATGCATTCCTTCCCTTATGTTCCAAACACATCTCTTCAGTAAATGAATCAAAAGCAAGGGGAATTCCCAATTTACTAGCAATAATACACAGATTATCTCCACTCCATACTTCCAAAGGTAGATCATAGATTTTGACCCAGACAGGAATCTTATCATGACTATTCTTTGTTAAAGTCAACCCTGGTGTCCATCTTTGAAGAAAAAGAGGCATGTTATTGAACATTAGCCATGGACTTTCCTCCAAAACAGACAACATCCCCTGTTCATCACTAAATTTAAAGAAAAAAATCCTTTATTATTCATAAACACCTCTTCAAGTCCCACATTCTTCCATAATCTTCTAACTTCTTTTTGTATCACTGGGAAAGCCAATTTCTTATCAATCATATACGCATATAGGGTATTCATGTAAGGAATACTAGCATTCATTAGATTTTCAATTGGGATAATAACATGATCATCTTCATTACCTGTTTCCCCAGGCATATATCTCACATCAATTTTACCTTTATGCCTATTGCCTTTTAAAACACTAGCATATGAATTCTCTATTTTCCCCTGCATATCACTTTCCACCTTTTTGCCATTATTAGCAGCTCCCAAAATAGAAGGAAGAGTACTAATACTATTGATTACTGTACCAGATTCCAACTTCCCTTTAGCTTCAATATTACTCTTCTCATTAGTCTCCTCTTCCATCATTATTTCCTCATCTTCACTAGATTCCTCTTCACTTGATTCAACTTCCCCTTCCACATCAGTAGAGCTATCATCTTCATTAATACCTTCTTCCACATCATTCTGCTTAATCAATTTTGAAATATCCATATCCATACTCTGATCCAATCCATTATCAACTTCCTTCCCCACAACCATATCCTCCTTCAATTTACTAAGAAACTGAAACCCAACCCCTGGAATAAACTCTTCATTATTAATGACACACTTATCAACATCAGATCTAGATTCCCCAACTTTATTGACATTCAGCACAGAACTAAACTGATTAGTATCATCACTAACAACAATTTTAGAATTAACTCTCAACATTTCATCCGTGACATTCTTTAAATCTGAAATAGGGTTCAATAATTCTTCATTCACTTTTGATCCATCCCAGTTTTTCATTAGGTTTGCAGTATTACCTGAAGGAATATTACCCATGATCGATCCAATTATCTTCATCTCTTCAATACCTCCATTCTTCATTCCCTTTATAGAACTATCATTTCCCGTCAATGAGATCTTAGAATCCGCCTCCCACGCATTTGCAGGTTCCAATTCGTCTTCAGTTTCTTCTTCTGTAGCTTCCTCATCATAGTACTCCTCAGTATCCATCGGAGATATCCCATCCACAATTTTTCGAGCTCTATTCTTAACTCTGAAGGCTTTCCCCTCCATTTTCCACTCAGCTTTACCAATTCCTGACGCAACAACTCCAGAGACACTAGGCTTACGACGAGCTTTATAGATCGTAGCTGAAGATTGCTCAATACTTCCAGGAGGAACAAGCTCCTTCACATCCACTTCAGTCTTAGTATACCGGACAGTAGCACTTTTATCCGGTGGTTTAACCTTCACTTCCTTCACTCGATCCGCTTTGGATGATGCTCCCATTAGGACAACGGAAATAGTAGAGAAATTGCTTCACCGATTAGGAATAATCACCGGAAAAGCAGCACCGATGTATCAAAAACTAGATCGCACCACCGTTAGAGAGAAACAGGGGAAGAGAGAGAAAGTAGAGAGAGAAAGCGAAAAAGTTCCATGCTTGTCTGAGTATTCATGCTTTAGTATTGTTTCATTCTTGAGTTCCACATTAGAATTCTATGCAATTTAGCAATGCTTTAATGAGCATTGTTTAATTCTTTAGTTCCATAATAGAAGTAGTCTTTGCAATTTAGCAAGGTTTTGATGAGCATTGTTTCATTCTTTAGTTCCACATTAGAAGTCTAGGCAATTTAGTAAAGCTTTGATGTGCATTGTTTAATTCTAAAGTTCCACAATCGAAGTAGTCTACGCAATTTAGCAAAAGTTTGATGAGCATTGTTTTATTCTTGAGTTCCAAAATCTAATTCTATGTAATTTAAGCAAAGCTTTGATGAGCATTGTCTCATTCTTGAGTTCCACATTAGAAGTTTATGTGTCACAACCCAAAACCAAGAACGGCGGAAACGTTCTGGGGGGGGGGGGGGGAGGACGTCATAATAAGCAAACAACATCATCCATTGCATTAAATATATAATTTTAATACAAGTGTGTTCCGTATAACTATAGACACCAAAAAGTAAATCAAAATAATAAGACGAGTCTTGGATGCGCTCCATCTTCTCAAAAGCTGGCATCGGTACCAGTCTACTGACGACCTGAGAATACAAGTTATTTTGAAAGAGTTTATCAACATTAAGTTGGTGAGTTCATAAGTATTTTAGTGTCGGTGTTTGTATCAAAACGTTTGAACGTGGTTTTAAACATGAGATTGTAAACATTGGTGATAAAGTATGTGAACGTTTGTAAGTGTTTGTAAAAGTTTGAATCTCTCATAAAAACCTATATTTTCTAGTAAAAGTAGCCTTCTACCAAGGCGTAACTATTTTGTATGTTCATTTATCATAAAAGTGTGTAATTTTCCCAAGTGTAACTATCATTAACAAGATATAGTTTGTACATTTATGTTTAAGTGAAATGATCACTAAATGTATATAAAGGGTAAATTATTGTAGTATTGTAGTGTTGTATTATAGGAACTATTGCTATACTAACTACCTTAAACCGGATTTATATTAAGGTATCATGTGATTAATTATACCATACTATCGACTAGGTAACAATGACAAATGTAGGTCGTAAAAAGGTATGACGTTCGGCACCCGCAGACCTGCAGGTCCGGCTGTAGCTAGCAGTAAGGTGTAGGATAGTCAATCCAATATAGATCTATACGCAAACTCATGCTCTCCCTCCAAGAGACTCTAGTTACAACTCGGGCCATGACATTTAAGGCATGCTCCGATACAGTGGATCACAATTTTGTTAACATATTCATGTATATGTAATGTATTGTTACTCGTTCTAGTATCGTTCATATGTTCTCTTTCTAGTATAGTTGTATATGTTCTTCTTCTAGTATAGTTCTATATGTTCTTCTTCTAGTATAGTTGTATATGTTCTCATAGTAATGTAATGTATATGTTCTCATAGTAATAAGTACTGACTTATGAATGAACTGACTCATTGATCTAGCAATAGTATAAGTATGATCCCGTGCTACCCCGATGGTAACTTACTAATGATGTAACTAGTACGCATGAATATGGAAGAACTTTTATGACTATATGTGTACACATGATATATAATTAATATTGAAACGACCTTCGGACGGCTACCTGATATCCCACCAGACCACATCTCAAGAGCTAAAAGGAAATAGGACAGACGACCTTCCTAAGCCTTTTAAACATTGCTTATATAGGCATGTAATTTATAATAAGTATAACAAAGTTTAAGTAAAAGTATTTGAAAAGTAAAAGAGTTTGTAAAGCAGTTTGAAGTAAAACAGTTTGATAAACAGTAATAAAATCATTGGTTTTGTAGTTATTAATCACATGTGATTGATGTAATAACTATAAGTATTCAACTTGTATCCCCCCCCCATTAAAGCATTTAAAACATTTAAAAGTATTTCAAAGGTTAGTTAAGGGGTATGAACTCACTTGTGGTGAGTGGATTGGATTGAAGTGTTGGGTACGGTGCTAGGTGACAAATGAAGACTTGTACACACGCACGAGCCTAGTTATCATATAATGAACATATATATAACTAATTAGCCAAATTATACTAATAGAATAAGTTGGGACACTCTAGAACATGAAAACACTTTGATTCAAGTGTTACAGATCACAAGGATTGCATCCAAGTGTTGGTAGGGCAAAGCTAGGGTGTTTGGAGTTCAAGGGTAAACTCCCTTGGAGTTTACGGTTTTGATGGTCATAACTCAAGGAGTTTACGATAGTAAACTTTAGAGTTTACGGTCGTAAACTCTAGTCCTATTGACTATGTGTTGTTTTGTGGTTTAACAAGCCTTTTGAAGCATTTCTACTAGGTGGTTTGGCCTTTGGAAGGGACTAGGGCAACAAAAACACTCCTTAGAGGAGTTTACGGCCTCATGGTCATTTCCCTTGTAGTAAACCCTTATGGAAAAGGGTATTTCCATGTTTTCAAGTCCTTAACACAACTAGGTAATTGTGTAAGTTAGTTTTTAGGCCTAAGGAAGGAAAATGACTCATTTAAACACAATTTAGGGTGTTTACGGTTTTGGGAGATCCCCAAACCGTAAACACCTATAAATGTTGGTATTTGGTGTTTTTCAAGGCTTAAACACATCAACGGAAGGTTTAAACATGTCAAGCTAAGTCTTAAACATCAAACTAGGGCTAAACAAGGGACTTAGGCACACTTTGGTGCCATTTATGGTGTTTACAGCCCAAGAACATTCTTGGATCATGAACACCTCTAACCTTGTGTTCTTGGCATAATTTCTTGATGTTTAAATGTAATACTTGCTTACTACCACTCAAGGATGGAAGTACTTATTAGGAGGCTTGATTTGAGCTAAAAGGCCAAGAACACTTAGTGTGTGTCCTTGGTGTTCTTGGTGTTTTGGAAATCTAGACAAAATACATAAATGAATGGATGAATAGATGCACAAACACTAGATTAAGTGTTTTACTAACTTGAAATGGTTAGAACACTTACAACTTTGAAAATGTGGAAACAAATCTAGGATGATACTTGAAAGCCTTTTTGGAGTTTACTCTTTTGTGAAATTGGGGAGTAAACACAAATGGCTTAGACTTGGGGAGTAAACTCATACATAGGTATGAGTTCACGGTTTTTGGGTGGTTTTTCAACCCAAACATAAAAGTTTGGTCGGGAATTTCTAAGATGCGAAGTGTTTGCGGTTTTTAAAATTCAAAACCCGAGACGGCACTTTCTTTCACCCGTTCGTTTAAAAATAATATTAAAATAATCAAACGAGCCTTATATTTCTTAAAAATAAGAAATAATGACATTAACTTATGATACGAAGTGGTTGACTTTTAGGGTTTGACCGAATGAAAATTTCGGGTTGTCACATCATCCCCCTGTTAAAGGGAATTTCGTCCCGAAATTAAAGTCTAAACAATTAAAGTAGTTACAAATAACTAAGCAAAAAGATGAGGGTATTTTAGTTTCATCTGATCCACACGCTCCCAAGTGAATTCCAGACCTCACTTGGCATTCCAGTGAACCTTCACAATCGGGATACGGCTTTGCTTTGTCTGCTTGACTTCTCGGTCCATGATCTCTACTGGTTCTTCCAGGAAGTTGAGGCTCTCGTTGATCTCAATCTCGTCGAGTGGGATTACAAGAGTCTCGTCGGACAAGCACTTTTTCAAGTTAGATACGTGGAATGTAGAATGTACGTTACGAAGTTCGTCGGGTAGGTTGAGTTTGTAAGCTACAGGGCCGATTCTTGCGAGAATCTCGAAGGGTCCTATATATCTCGGATTAAGCTTCCCACGCTTACCGAAGCGTATCAAGCCCTTCCAGGGTGAGACTTTAAGAAGGACTCGGTCTCCTACTTGGAATTCCAAAGGTTTCCTTCACTTATCAGCGTAGCTCTTCTGTCGGTCTCTAGAGGTTTTCAATCGTTCACGGATCTGAACGATCTTTTCTGTCGTTTCCTGAATGATTTCCGGGCCTGTGAGAGTACTGTCAGAAACTTGCCCCTAGCTAATTGGGTATCACCCACTTCAGCCCAGCACAGAGGGGATCTGTACTTTCGGCCATAGAGGGCTTCAAATGGAGCAGCCTTGATGCTCGTGTGATAACTGTTATTGTAGGAAAACTCGACAAGGGGTAAATGAGTATCCCATGCCTTTCAAAAGTCAATCACACAGGCTCTCAACATATCTTCCAGTGTTTGGATGGTCCTCTCACTTTGTCCGTCGGTATGTGGATGGTAAGCAGTGCTCATGTCCAACCTTGTTCCTAGGGAATGTTGTAGCAGTTGCCAGAATCTTGAGGTGAACCTACTATCTCTATCGGAGATAATGGATATAGGTACACCTTGTAGTCGTATGATTTCCTTAATGTATGTTCTCGTAAGCTTCTCCATCTTGTCAGTTTCTTTGATAGGCAGGAAGTGTGTAAACTTGGTCAATCTATCGATGATGACCCATATGGTATCAAGTCCACCCGTGGTCTCGGGCAACTTGGTTATGAAATCTCCATTCTGAAATCTCCAGTTGTTGTAGTAAACCGGAGGGCTTATGGTACTCGACCTTAACCTTTGCGCAAGTTTACTTATGAAGGTAGCAATCTATGCTTTCATATTAGGCCACCAATATAACTTTTTAAGATCCAGATACATCTTATCTGAACCTGGTCATGACCAAGTCTCGAAAACCACCGTGCTTCGGTGTCCAGATCCGGTTCATGAAATATAAGGCTTAGCCACACTTGGCTTCTAAATTTTTATCCATTCCTCTAAGGGATTGACTCGTCACGTTTTCAGGTTTCATGGCTTCAAGCTGGGCCGCCTGAATTTGCTTAGACAAGTGTGAATGGATAGTCATTGTCAACGACTTGACTCTTCGACCAGAATATTCCTTCCGACTTAGGGCGTCTGCTACTACGTTGGCTTTACCCGGATGATAACGAATTTCGCATTTGTAGTCACTGAGTAGCTCGACCCACCGTCGTTGTCTCATGTTGAGCTCATTCTGATCGAATATGTGTTGTAAACTCTTGTGGTCGGAAAAGATAGTGCTTTTCGTTCCATACAAGTAATGTCTCCAGATCTTCAGAGCAAACACAACTGCTCCTAGCTGAAGATCGTGGGTTGTGTAGTTAACTTCGTGTGTCTTCAGCTGTCTCGAGGCGTAGGCGATGACCTTACCTCACTGCATCAGAACACACCCGAGCCCTTGATTCGATGCATCGCAATAGACTACGAAGTCTTCTATCCCTTTGGGGAGGGATAGTATTGGTGCGGTGCACAAGGCTCGCTTGAGCGTTTGGAATGCTCTTTCCTGCTTCTCTTCCCAGTCAAAGGCCACGCCCTTCTGGGTCAGCGTTGTACAAGGTTTCGCAATTCGGGAGAAGTTCTGTATGAATCTGCGGTTTTAGCCAGCGAGACCTAGAAATTGATGAATTTCTGTAGGCGTCTTCGGTGCTGACCAGTTCTCAATGGCCTTAATTTTGGATGGGTCCACATGGATTCCTTCTTCGCTTACCACGTGTCCTAAGAATTAGACTCTTCGGATCCAAAATTTCATATTTAGAGAACTTCGCATAGAGCTTCTCCGTTCATAAAGTTCCTAGAACTTGTTGCAGGTGATCGCCATGCTCTTCCTTACTTCGGGAGTAGATCAGGATGTCATCGATGAAGACAATGACGAACTGATTCATCATATCCATGAAAACTGCGGGCGCATTGGTCAATCCGAATGGCATCACCACGAACTCGTAGTGTCCGTAACGAGTTCGGAAGGCTGTCTTCGGAACATCCTCCTCTAGCACTCGTAACTGGTGATATCCGGATCTTAGATCAATTTTGGAAAAGTAGTTCGCCCCTTGCAGTTGGTCAAATAGATCGTCTATGCGAGGCAGAGGATATCGATTTTTGACCGTTAGTTTGTTGAGTTCTCTGTAGTCAATACACATACGGAATGATCCGTCTTTCTTCTTAACGAACAAGACCGGTGCTCCCCAAGGCGAGAAACTTGGTCTTATAAAGCCCTTGCTGAGCAGTTCGTTAAGTTGACCAGATAGTTCTTGCATCTCTGCTGGTGCTAATCGGTAGGACAACTTGGCTACTGGGGTAGCTCCTGGGACTAAGTTGATTCTGAACTCGACCTGTCGCTGTGGAGGTAATCCTGGTAGCTCTTCTGGGAAGATGTCGGGAAAGTCGCTCACTACTGGGATGTTCTTTAGTTCTTACGTTTCGAGGCTCGTATCGACGACGTGAGCAAGGAATGAATGGTATTCTTTACGTAGATACTTTTGTGCTTGAATACTTGATATAATACGAAGACTCGCACCGGGTTTGTCGTCGTAGACAATAAGAATTTCGTTAGACGGGAGGTTTAGACGGACTGTTGGTAGGGCAAAGCTAGGGTGTTTGGAGTTCAAGGGTAAACTCCCTTGGAGTTTACGGTTTTGATGGTCATAACTCAAGGAGTTTACGGCAGTAAACTCTAGAGTTTACGGTCGTAAACTCTAGTCCTATTGACCAATTGTTGTTTTGTGGTTTAAAAAGCCTTTTGAAGCATTTCTACTAGGTGGTTTGGCCTTTGGAAGGGACTAGGGCAACAAAAACACTCCTTAGAGGAGTTTACGGCCTCATGGTCATTTCCCTTTGGGTTTACTACCGTAAACCCTTATGGAAAAGGGTATTGCCATGTTTTCAAGTCCTTAACACAACTAGGTAATTGTCTAAGTTAGTTTTTAGGCCTAAGGAAGGAAAATGACTCATTTAAACACACTTTAGGGTGTTTACGGTTTTGGGAGATCCCCAAACAGTAAACACCTATAAATGTTGGTAGTTGGTGTTTTTCAAGGCTTAAACACATCAATGGAAGGTTTAAACATGTCAAGGTAAGTCTTAAACATCAAACCAGGGCTAAACAACAGACTTAGGCACACTTTGGTGCCATTTATGGTGTTTACGGCCCAAGAGCATTCTTGGACCGTGAACACCTCTAACCTTGTGTTCTTGGCATAATTTCATGATGTTTAAATGTAATACTAGCTTAATACCACTTAAGGATGGAAGTACTTACTATTAGGAGGCTTGATTTGAGCTAAAAGGCCAAGAACACTTAGTATGTGTTCTTGGTGTTTTGGAAATCTAGACAAAATACACAAATGACTGGATGAATAGATGCACAAACACTAGATTAAGTGTTTTACTAACTTGAAATGGTTAGAACACTTACAACTTTGAAGATTTGGAAACAAATCTAGGATGATACTTGAAAGCCTTTTTGGAGTTTACTCTTTTGTGAAATTATGGAGTAAACACAAATGGCTTAGACTTGGGGAGTAAACTCATACATAGATATGAGTTCACGATTTTTGGGTGGTTTTTCAACCCAAACATAAAAGTTTGGTCAGGAATTTCTAAGACGCGAAGTGTTTGCTGTTTTTAAAATTCAAAACCCAAGACGGCACTTTCTTTCACCCGTTCGTTTAAAAATAATATTAAAATAATCAAACGAAACTTGTATTTCTTAAAAATAAGAAATAATGATATTAACTTATGATATGAAGTGGTTGACTTTTAGGGTTTGACCGAATGGAAATTTCGGGTTGTCACAATGTAATTTAGCAAAGCTTTGATGAGCATCGTTTAATTCTAGAGTTCCACAATATAAGTCTATGCAATTTAAGAAAGATTTGATGAGCATTGTTTGATTCTTGAGTTCCACAATAGAAGTCTAAGAAATTTAAGCATAGCTTTAATGAGCATCGTTTGATTCTTGAGTTCCACAATAGAAGTCTATGCAATTTAGCAAAGATTTGATGAGCATTGTTTTATTCTTGGTTTCCACATTGGAAGTCTACGCACTTTACCAAAGTATTGATAAGCATAGTTCAATTCTTGAGTTCCAAAACATATGTAATCTTTCCAATTTAGCAAAGCTTTGATGAGCATTGTTTGATTCCTGAGTTCCACAATAGAAGTGTATGCAATTTAAGCAAAGCTTTGATGAGCATTGTGTCATTCTTGAGCTCCACATTAGAAATCTATGCAATTTAGCAAAGCTTTGATCAGCATTGCTTAATTCTTGAGTTCCATAATAAAAATCTCTGCAATTTTAGCAAAACTTTGATGAGCATTGTTTCATTCTTGAGTTCCACATTAGATGTCTATGCAATTTAGCAAAGTTTTGATGAGCACTGTTTAATTGTAGAGTTCCACAATAGAAGTAGTCTTAGCAATTTAGAAAAACTTTGATAAGATTTGTTTAATTCTTGAGTTCCACAATAGAAGTTTATGCAATTTAAGAAAAGCTTTGATCACCATTGTTACATTCTTGAGTTCCACATTACATGTTGATGCAATTTAGCAGAGCTTTGATGAGCATCGTTTCATTCTTGAGTTCCACAATAGAAGTCTTTGCAATTTTAGCAAATCGATGATGAGCATCGTTTGATTCTTGAGATCCACAATAGAAGTCTACGCAATTTAAGTAATGCATTGATGAGCATGGTTTGATTCTTGAGTTCCATAATAGAAGTCTATGTAATTTAGCAAAGCTTTAATGAGCATTGTTTCATTCTTGAGTTCCACATTAGAAGTTTATTTCATTTAGCAAAGCTTTGATGAGCATCGTTTATTTCTTGCGTTCCACAATAGAAGTCTATATTGTTAAGCAAAGCTTTGATGAGCATTGTGTCACACCCCGAAACCCAAGGCGGAAACGTTCCGGGGCGGAGGTGACTTCATGTTGAATATCATAACCAGTGTACATAGTTAGCAAAGTAAACAACCATTACATAACATATAAAAGTTCACATTTGTTTGAAAACCAAGTGTTACAAGTGTGATATATATATATATATATATATATATATATATATATATATATATATATATATATATATATATGAACAAAAGTAGGACGTGTCTTCTACATACTCCGTCTTCGCCAAAAGAAATCACTGGGTACCTGTCTAATGCGGACCTGAGAATACAAGCAGTTTGAAAATCAGCATAAAGCTGGTGAGTTCATAAGCGGTTTTGTTTTCTGAAAATGTATTTGTTTCCTTTCTGTTTCTGAAAAGTTACACACCAAGAAAATCCCATATTTTCTTAAAAGTTGGTTACTAATCTGAAATGTAATGTAAAAGATGTACACTAAAAACTTGGTTACTGTTGTGAATTGTAAGGTTTAGTTATCTGGTTTGTTACACGAATCTGGTTATGTATAAATGTTACCCCAGGAAAATCCTGCATTTTCCTGAAAGTTGGTTACCAATCCGAAATGTGAAAGATGTATACTGAAAACCTGGTTATCCTTGTGAAATGTATTAGTTTTAACACGTAAATAAAACTAATATGTACGAGTAAACTAGATACTTTATTCATTATTACTATCAAGTAAATCTCTGTTATCCAAATTGCGAGTTCCATAACCACACGATAGACTAGATATGGCAATAAGTAGTCCACATCACCTTATGACTTTCGTCACCCTTGAACCTTTCGGTTCGGTTGTAGCTAGCAGCCAGGTGTGGGGTAGTCAGCCTCGTATAGATCTATATACTCAAGTCACGCTCCCTATCTAAGAGATTTTGGTTACGGGTGAGGTCCTCCACTCGCGTATCTCTGTGGAGTGTTCTCCGAGGACGTGACTCCAATTTATAGGAATAAAAAATTTACTAGTAATAATACAGAAAGATACTATTACAAACAATGATCCTCCACTCGCGTATCTCTGTGGAGTGTTACCGAGGACAAAACAGTGTACTAAGTTTCATGTTCAAAGATTAAATGTTATGCTTTTAACTGATAAAGTGTGGAAAACCCATTTGTGAAAATATAAAATACAACATTTTATAAAGTTTTTCACAAATACTACGGTAATGTATTCTGCAAGTTCAAACGGTTATCTGTTTACGATTGTCAACGTTAAAAGCATATGAAATATGAAACACAACACATGTAAAACAAGTTTTTGAGTACAAGTATTCCTTGTACTTTGCTTGTATTCCCCCCTGAAAACAGTGAAAAACATTAAAAAAAAGGTAGGGGTATGAACTCACCAGGCGAGAAAACGTGACAGATTGAATGCTAAGCGTCGGTTCGGGGCTTGATAACGCGCGAGGTTCCTATGTAATATGAAATGGTATACAAATGTATCTAATTAGACTTTAACTAACTAATTAGATATGATTATACACTCCAATACAAGAAAACACTTCAAATCAAGTGTTTGGAGTGACCCGGGTGACATCTACGGACGTATGGGGCTCGGATAATGTGTTTTCTCTTCAAGAGTAAACTCCTTAGGGAGTTTACGGCCCTAAGACCAACTCCACATGAGTTCATGGCCGTGAACTCATGGGTGAAGGGTTTTATGGTGCCAAAGGTCAAATAACACTTGGTTTTGTAGCTTTAGATCAATCACATGTGATTTAAACCAATTTTACAAGCCTTAGAATGAATTTAGGGCATCATTTGACTTGCGTATGTGAGTTTACGGACCAAGAACCCATTCTTGGGGGGTTTAGGCCGTGAACTCTCAAAGGGATGGTTTTCATCATGTTTAAGGCCCCTAAATCGATTGTGGTTGGTTCTAGAATTTAATCCAAGGCTATTGGTGTGTTTAAGTGGCATTTAAACACTTGAATTTGAGTTTACTCCCCATGAATATGAGTTTACAGCCCAAGCATGTTCTTGGGCAGTAAACTCATGTTTACTCCTCAAAATTTGGATTCAAGGTGTTCTAAGTCCGTTCCCTTAAGTCATTTAGCCATATCTAAGCTCCAAAGGTGGATTGGAAGGGTTTTAAGGCTCAAAAACCCCCTTTTATGTGTGTTTACGGCCGAAGCATGTTCCAGGGCCGTAAACACATGAACATGGTCCTTTTTCATAGATTAAACACGGATTTAAAGGCTAAGGATGCTAATCTATGAGTTAGGGAGGTTACCTTGATGAATTGGAGCCTTAATTTGATGATTTTGGACCTTAAGTTTGGATTGAGGAGAGAGGTTAGAGAGAGAGTAGTGAGAGAGTGCAAAAGCTTCAAATGGAAGCTTAATTCACTTTAAATATGTTCCAAGTTCGAGACACAGTGGAATTCTACCCGATACCGACGTTAGACGTGACTTTTGGCCGCACCCGATTAAGTTGCCGTAATCTGATATGGTCGATTCTAAAAGTATTTCGATTACTAGAATGGGGTGTTAATATGAGTTCTAAATGCATTTGGAAACCCATTTAGTCATAATAGCAACCTCAAATTAAATGACTTAATTCAATTGCGTAAATGGAAATGAATTTGAAAACGACGAATTTATTAATGGAAAGGGTTACCATTAATGGAACGAACTTCGGGTTGTCACATTATCCCCCCGTTAGAGGGAATTTTGTCCCGAAATTCAGAATTTTAGATACAAATCATGGATCTGGGAAGAGATGCGGATACTTTTATTTCATTGAGTCTTCACGCTACCAAGTGAATTCCGGTCCTCGCTTGGCATTCCAGCGAACCTTCACTATTGGGATGCGACTTTGTTTCGTGCGTTTGATCTTTCGATCCATGATTTCAATTGGTTCCTCCACGAAGTTTATGTTTTCGTTGATCTCGATCTCGTCTAAGGGAATCACTAGGGTTTCATCGGATAAGCACTTCTTGAGATTTGAGACATGTTAGACGGGATGAATGTTACTGAGCTCATGGGGTAATCGAAGTTTATAGGCTACAGGACCGATCCTGGCGAGGATCTCGAAGGGTCCAATGTACCTCGGATTAAGTTTCCCACGCTTTCCGAAGCGTACCATGCCTTTCCAGGGCGAAACCTTCAATAGGACACGGTCTCCTACCTGGAAATCCAGAGGTTTACGTTGGTTAACAACGTAACTCTTTTGGCGATCTGGTGAAGCTTTCAATCATTCCTGGATTTGGATGATCTTTTCGGCTTGAACTCTCCTTTCGGCTAAGGGCATCTGCTACCACATTGGCCTTGCCGGGATGGTAAAAGATTTCACACTCATAGTCGCTGAGTAGTTCTACCCATCGTCGTTGCCTCATGTTTAAGTCCTTCTGATTGAAAGATGTGTTGCAGGCTCTTATGGTCAGTGAATATCGTACACTTGGTCCCATAGAGATAATGTCTCCAAATCTTCAGTGCAAAGACTACGGCACCTAACTCCAAGTCATGCGTGGTATAGTTGATCTCGTGTGCCTTCAGTTGTCTCGAGGAATATGCAATCACTTTTCCCCTTTGCATAAGCACACAGCCTAAGCCCTGGTTAGACGCATCATAATAAACAACGAAGTCCTCTGTTCCTTCGGGCAGAGACAGGACCGGTGCGCTACACAAGGCTCACTTTAATGTGTGGAATGCGTTTTCTTGCTTTTCACTCCAACAAAAGGGTACACCTTTCTGTGTCAGAGTGGTTAACGGTTTGGCGATTCTGGCGAAATTCTAGATGAATCTCCGATAATAGCCGGCGAGACCCAGGAATTGACGAATTTCTGTGGGTGTCTTCGGTGACGTTCAATTCTATATCGCCTTAATCTTGGAAGGATCCACATGAATACCCTCCTCGCTTACCGAGGAAAGTTACCTTCCAAATCCAAAATTCACACTTGGAAAATTTTGCGTACAACTTTTCGGATCTAAGGGTTTCCAACACTGTCCTCAAGAGTTGCTTGTGATCTTCTTCACTTCTGGAGTAGACAAGTATGTCGTCAATGAACACGATGACGAACTTGTCCAGAAAAGGGCGACACACCCGGTTCATCAGGTCCATGAACACTGCCGGTGCGTTGGTTAGACCGAAGGGCATCACTACAAACTTGTAGTGTCCATACCGAGTCCTAAATGTTGTTTTGGAGACATCACTCTCATGAACTCGTAGTTGACGGTACCCTAACCGAAGGTCTATCTTTGAGAAGTAGCTGGCTCCCTGGAGTTGATCGAAGAGGTCATCTATTCGCGGAAGAGGATATCTGTTCTTGACGGTCAACTTATTTAGCTCGCGATAATCGATGCACATTCGGAAGGATCCATCTTTCTTCTTTACAAACAGAACCAGAGCTCCCCAGGGTGAGGAACTTGGTCGGATGAAACCTTTGCTGAGTAACTCGTTGAGTTGATTGGATAACTCCTACATTTCTGCTGGAGCTAAGCGATATGGAGACTTGGCTATGGGTAGCTCTAGGAATTAGGTCGATGTGAAATTCAACTTGACGTTCAGGAGGAATTCCCGGAAGCTCTTTGGGAAAGACGTCAGGAAAATTGCAGACTTCGGGGATGTTCGCGAGGTCTTTAACTTCCTGTTTCTCGTTGATTACATGGGCTGGGAATGTTTGGCATTCCTTTCGCAAGAGTTTCTGAGCTTTGATGCAGGAAATGATGCGAAGATTAGAGCTGAGCATATCGCCATAGATCATGAGAGTCTGACCAGAGGGGAGGTTGAAACGAATGGCTTTTTCGAAACAGAGGATATCAACATGATTGGGGCTCAACCAATCCATGCCAACGATGACATCAAAGCTCTTTATGGAGACTGGCATAAGGTCAATGGGAAAAGAATGGTCGTTCAAGGTAAGAGTACAACCTATGAAGATATCTCTAGCGCTTTCTTTCTCACCGTTAGCCATCTTGATGGTAAACATTTCGGTTAATGGTTGGGGATTAGGTTTTAGATTTTGAACGAAGTAGTCTTCGCTTTAGCAAAGGTTTGATGAACATTGTTTTATTCTTGAGTTCCAAAATCAAAGTCTATGCAATTTAAGCAAAGCTTTGATGAGCATTATTTCATTCTTGAGTTCCACATTAGAAGTTTTTGTAATTTAGCAAAGCTTTGATGAGCATCGTTTAATTCTTGGGTTCCATAATAGAAGTCTATGCAATTTAATCAAAGCTTTGATGAGCATTGTTTCATTCTTGAGTTTCAGATTAGAAGTCTATGCAATTTAGCAAAGCTTTGATGAACATTGTTTCATTCTTGAGTTCCACATTAGATGTCTATGCAATTTAGCAAAGCTTTGATGAACATTGTTTAATTCTAGAGTTCCACAATAGAGGTAGTCTTCGCAATTTAGCAAAGGTTTGATGAGCATGGTTTGATTCTTGAGTTCCACAATAGAAGTCTATGTAATTTAGCAAAGCTTTGATGAGCATTGTTTCATTCTTGAGTTCCACATTAGAAGTTTATGTAATTTAGCAAAACTTTGATGAGCATTGTTTAATTCTTGAGTTCCATAATAGAAGTCTATGCAATTTAAGTAAAGCTTTAATGAGCATTATTTGATTCTTGAGTTCCACAATAGAAGTCTATATTATTTAAGCAAAGCTTTGATGAACATTGTTTGATTCTTGAGTTACACAATAGGAGTCTATGAAATTTAGCAAAGCTTTGATGAGCCTTCTTTTATTCTTGATTTCCACATTGGAAGTTTATGCAATTTAGCAAAGTAGTGATAAGCATATTTTAATTCTTGAGTTCCACACTATAAGTAGACTTCGAAATTTATCAAATCTTTGATAAGCATTGTTTGATTCTTGAGTTCCACAATAGAAGTGTTTGCAATTTAAGCAAAGCTTTGATGAGCATTATTTCATTCTCGTGTTCCACATAAGAAGCCTATGCAATTTAGCAAAGCTTTGATGAGCATTGATTAAATCTTGAGTTCCACAATATAAGTAATCTTTGAAGTTTAGCAAATCTTTGATGAGCATTGTTTAATTCTTGAGTTCCACAATAAAAGTCTCTGCAATTTTAGCAAAGCTTTGATGAGCAACACCCCAAAACCGAAAATGGCGGAATACGTTCTGGGGTGGAGGACGTCATGTACAGTATCATAACAATTGCATAATAGTAAAAACAAGTGACAACAACCACTGCTTATATATAGTAATTTAATTACAAACGTGTTCTGTAAAGTTTATAGACACCAAAAGTATAACAAAATAAAAGATGGGTCTTGTATGTGCTCCATCTTCTCCAAAAGCTGCACCTGTACCTGTCTATCTTTGACCTGAGGATACAAGTTATTTTGAAAACGAGTATTAGCATAAAGCTGGTGAGTTCATAAGAATTTAGTGTCTTTGTTGTATAAAAAGTGTTTACAAACTTATAGTATAAAAACTGAAATTTATGTTTATAAGTAGTAGAAATCCCTTGAAAATCCTATATTTTCCAGATAAGTACAATGTAAGTTAAATCCTTTGAGTTGTGTGTAAGTATTATCATTGAAAACCTTCAGTTGTAAAAGTGTGGAATTAAATCTCATGTGAGTAACATAGATGAAGAAAAATTATGCCTGTTGACAGTAGTAGTGGTACAAACTCCCATTAGCAATAGATACTTACTTACTTTGGGATGTTAGTTTAGACTTTAGTCTTAGTATATTAATTTAAATAAATGTGTAACCCGCATGTAACCAGACTGGATGATAATAGAGAACCCAACGACCTTCCTGGTCATGCGTAGTGTAGTGATGTAGTAGTGCCACCCCTGGGCCTAGTCGACTCGGACTATAGTTAACAGTCGGGGTGTAATAGTGTCTGCCCCGTATAGATCTATATGTTTAGTGTTGCCTTCCTTCCGGAAAGTCGTGGTCACGTGGTGTGAGTGCAGTAGAGTGTCTTATAGAGGGATAGTGTGTCATACTCTGGATTAGTGTATTCTCTTGTATTATAGTATAGTAGTCTTTTTGTATAGTTCATAGAGTGTTCTCTTACACGTGTATTAACTTGAAATAGTAGTAGTTTTAGTGAGTATAGTAGTAGTAGAGGTAACGAGCAGTAGTCTTAACTATACCTATTATAGTTAACTAGAGTGTATGATTTCATGCCTTTGAATAGTAAAGGTAGCGGGTAAGATGAAGACTTTCATATCTATCACAAATATATATGATATATAACTAAGAATTCAACGATAGTCGGATGGACAACAGATACCCTAAGTCCACATCAAACAAAAACAGGAAATAAGGCGAGCTATCGATCCTAAGTCCTTCAAGTCTTACTTATATAAATATATTAATGTAAATATATTTTAAAAGAAAGGAAAAATAGTTTAAACATAGTTTTGAAAATAGTTTAACAACAATTTAAATCTAAAAATGTATCTGATAGTCAACTAAAACAGTTTCATTGGTAAGCAGCTAAAAGTGTAAAAATCCATTTTTGATGATAATTGGTAAATCACATATGATTTGAAAATAAAAACTTGTAGAATTCTACTTGTATCCCCCCCCCCCCCTAAAACACGTATAAACTTTTAAAAAGGTTCATTAAGGGGTATGAACTCACCGTTTATTGTAGGGTTCGAGTATGTGATTCGTATGAGTGTCGAGTGTCAACTGTAACAACCCGAAGTTATCTATCGTCAAAAACCCATTTCGTCCGTAAGGCCCGTTTTAAACAATTCGTTCCAGTTTCCTTTTTGGGCTAAGTTATTCAAACTTATATGATTATTATAATCTAATGAGTGTCCAAACCCCTTAGGAACTCATGAAATTGGCCCAAATTATTGATTTGAAAATTTTTAGAGTCATTCCTACCGGATTACGACAACTTAATCGGGTGCGACCAAAAGCCCCGTTTAACGTCGGTATCGGGTAGAAATCCTCCGTGTCCAAATCTTGGACACTATTTAAAGTGATCCAAGCTTCCATTTGAAGCTTTTGCCCTCTATCACTACTCTCTCTCTAACCTCTCTCCTCAATCCAAATTCAAGGTCCAAAAACTTTGATTTAAGGCTTCAAATCCTTAAGGTAACTTCCCTAACTTGTTATACAACCCCTCTAGCTTCCAAATTCGAGTTTAAATCATGGATTAGGACCAATATGATGAGTTTACGGCCCTAGAATAGCCCTAGGCCGTAAACTCATATAAAAGGGGTTTTTGAGCAATAAAACCCTTCCAAACCTCATTTAGACCTTAGATATTGCTAGATGGCTTAATGGAATGGACTTAGAATGCCTTAAATATGGTTTTTGAAGAGTAACCATGAGTTTATTGCCCAAGAACATGCTTGGGCTGTAAACTCATCATTCATGGAGAGTAAACTCAAAATCAAGTGTTTAAAAGCCATTTAAACACACCATTAGCCTTGGAATAAATCCTAGAACCAACCACAATCAATTTAGGGGCCTTAAACATGATGAAATCCCTTCATTTGAGAGTTTACGGCCATAACTCCCTAAGAAATAGTTCCAATGCCGTAAACTCATAAAAACATGTTAAATGGTGCCGTAAATTCATCCCTTTGCTTGTAAAAATTGTTGGAATCACATGTGATTGTCCTAGCATCACCAAATAAAATTAAGGAATGGGTATGGGGGAGTTTACGGCCGTAAACTCCATGTTTACTGCCGTAAGCTCCAATAAATGGTCCTTAAGTGAGTTTAATCCATTCCAAGGCCCTAGATTAAATCCTCGCTAATTTTCCCAAGTGTTATCATGCCATTTAGCACCATAAAACCCCCAACCATGAGTTCACGGCCGTGAACTCATTTCCCAAGTCCCACACATCCGTAGATGTCACCCGGGTCACTCCAAACACTTGTTTTGAAGTGTTTTCGCATCTTGGAATATATAATCATATCTAATTAGTGATTTAAAATCAAATTAGATATATTTGTATATCATTTCATATTACATAGGAACCTCGCGTGTTATCAAGCCCCGAACCGACACTTAGCATCCGAACCAACACGTTTTCTCGTCTGGTGAGTTCATACCCCTACCCTTTTTCAATGGTTTTCTAATGTTTTCAGGGGGGGATACAAGCAAAAAGTACAAGAATATCTTGTACTTAAATTCATTATTTCATTTAAATGGTTTCATAATTCGCGCACTTTTAAGAATTGAAAACATATTAACAAACTGTTTTGACTTGCAGAGTTGTTGTTCAAACCGATTTTAATTCTTATTATATAGTATTATACTTTATACTTCACTATTGATTGTTCACACTTTTACAGTTGAAATCATAAATCTTTTATATTGTCCTTAATAAAACACCCCTAGACGCGAGTGTGAAGGACAGGTATCATTAGAACTTTAGTTAGGTCCTTGATAGTACTTCCCCTAGACACGAGAGTAAAGGCCTAATAAAAAAGGGTTTCCATATTAATAACTTTCAGTTTTAATTTCATTAATCTTAAGATTGGAGACACGTCCTCGGTGAACACTCCACAGAGATACGCGAGTGGAGGACCGCACCCATAACCAGAGTCTCTTAGATAAAGAGCATGAATTGAGTGTATAGATCTATACGGGACTGACTATCCCGCACCTGGCTGCTAGCTACAGCTGAACCGAGAGGTTCAAGGGTGACGAAAGTCATAAAAAGATACTGACCCTGGCCCGAGTCATATCTAGTTTGTAGTATGGTTATGGAACTCGCAATCAAGATTAAGAACACTTTACACTTAATTATTAGTTTTATATATGTGTTAAAACTAATGTACATTTAAGGGTAATCAGACTTTCAGGAGACTTCACACACACACATTCAGGAAAATATGGGATTTTCCTGGGGATAACATTTGAACATAATCAGAAACGTGTAACAAATCGGATATCTAAACTATACAATACACAAGGGTAAACATGTTTTTCAGTATACATCTATCACATTACATTTCAGTTTTTGGTAATCAACTTTTAGGAAAATATAGGATTTTCCTGGTGTAACAACTGTTCATAACCAGACTTGTAATATAACAGATAACTAAACATTACTTTTAAAAAATTTGGGATTTTATTGGGTTCGCAACTTTTTCAGAGAACTGGAAGGAAACTTGATCATTTTCATAAAACAAACCGCTTATAAACTCACCAGCGTTATGCTGATTTTCAAATTGCTTGTATTCTCAGGTCCGCATTAGACAGGTACCCGATGATCCCTTTTGCTGAAGACGGAGTGCGATGAAGTCACGTCTTACTTTTGTTCATATATACTATGTATCACACTTGTACAACTTTACTTTTAAACAACTATAAATTTCATATGTAATGTAATGGTTGCTTACTTTGCTTACTATGTGCATTAGATTTGATACTCAACGTGGAGTCCGCCCTGGAAATGTTTCCGCCTTTGGTTTTCGGGGTGTGACATCAACGGATGCTCTAAACGTACGTAGCCCCTATTAATTATATGGTGACACATATATAAGTTAGAGCTAAGGTGTTTTATGACTAAACATGATGGGAAATCCCTCCTTAGGGCTTGGGACCACTAAGACTAAGTGTCCCATGTTCTATACCCAATGGTCTATGCAAGTTTAAGGCCAAATATGAGTATTAGGGTGTGTGTGTGGCTGGGTATGCGGCCAGACTTGTGAATGAGGCTGCACACTATAGTGTGTGACCGTACAGGGTGTGTGTGCGGCCGTACACTCCTTGCTTGAATCCCATGTGTCGATTTTGTGGCCTTACTCTCACTTTGGAGGGTATTATGAGTGTGTGCGGCCACCTGATGAAGGTGTGCGGCCGCACTCCTTCATAGGATGAAGAACATGAAGAACATTATGAGTTTGAGGCTTGGATTCAAGTGTTTTACCTCTATAACAAGCTAAATGATGGTGTTCTTCACGTTTTGGGAGCCTTCTAGGTGTTTTGGGTGGTTTTCTAGAAAGAGAAAGTATAGAGAGAGAAAGGATGCAGCCAAAAGTGAATGGAAAGGGGTCCTCCACTTTATATAGGGTTGAGTGTGAGGCTGGAGGGGTTTGCTGCCAAGTGTGCGGCTAGCTTGGCCGCACACACCTCTCTTGGTGTGTGTGGCTGGATTTTGTGATGCAACACCCTTCCTAATCCTTCCTAAAGTCCATATCTATGATATAATAAGCCTAAAACACTTGTGCAGACTCAATATACTATTAAAAGATGCTAAATTCAAGTGAAATATAGATATATGGATCGATTGCTTAGTGTAAAAGTGTAAAGTTGTCACATTAGCATTGTTTCATTCTTGAGTTCAACATTAGAAGTCTATGCAATATAGCAAAGCTTTGATGAGCATTGTTAAATTCTAGAGTTCCACAATAGAAGTAGTCTACGTAATTTAGCAAAGCTTTGATAAGCATTTTTTAATTCTTGAGTTCCACAATAAAAGTCTATGAAATTTAAGCAAAACTTTGATGACCATTGTTTCAATCTTGAGTTCCACATTAGAAGTTGATGCAATTTAGGAAAGCTTTGATGAGCATCATTTCATTCTTGAGTTCCACAATAAAAGTCCATGCACTTTAACAAAGTTTTGACGACCATTGTTTCATTCTTGAGTTCCACAATAGAAGTTTATATTACTTAAGCAAAGCTTTGATGATCATTGTTTGATTCCTGAGTTCCACAATAGATGTCTATGAAATTTAGCAAAAGCTTTGATGAGCATTGTTTTATTCTTGGTTTCCACATTGGAAGTCTATGCAATTAAGAAAAGCAGTGATAAGCATAGTTTAATTCTTGAGTTCCACACTATATGTAGTCTTCGCAACTTAGCAAATCTTTGAATAGCATTGTTTGATTCTTGAGTTCCACAATAGAAGTGTATGCAATTTAAGCAAAGCTTTGATGAGCATTTTTTCATTCTTGAGTTCCACATTAGAAGTCTATGTAATTTAGCAAAGCTTTGATAAACATTCTTTAATTCTTGAGTTCCACAATATAAGTAATCTTTGTAGTTTAGCAAAGCTTTGATGAGCATTGTTTAATTCTTGAGTTCCATAATAAAAGTCTCTGCAATTTTAGCAAAGCTTTGATGAGCATTGTTTCATTCTTGAGTTCCACATTAGAAGTCTATGAAATTTAGCAAAGCTTTGATGATCATTGTTTAATTCTAGAGTTCCACAATAGAAGTAGTCTTCGCAATTTAGCAAAGCTTTGATAAGCATTGTTTAATTCTTGAGTTCCACAATAGAAGTCTATACAATTAAAGCAAAGCTTTGATGACCATTGTTTCATTCTTGAGCTCCACATTAGAAGTTGATGCAATTTCGGAAAGCTTTAATGAGCATGATTTCATTCTTGAGTTCCACAATAGAAGTCTATGCATTTTAAGCAAATCTTTGATGAGCATCGTTCGATTCTTGAGTTCCACAATAGAAGTCTATAAAATTTAAGAAAAGCATTGATGAGCATTGTTTCATTATTGAGTTCCACAATAGAATTCTATGCAATTTTGCAAAGCTTTTATAACATTGTTTCACTCTGTAGTTTCACATTAGAAGTTTATGTCATTTAGCAAAGCTTTGATGAGCACCTTTTAATACTTGAGTTCCACTATAGAAATCTATGCAATTTAAGCAAAGCTTTGATGAGCATTGTTTCATTATTGAGTTCCACATTAGAAGTCTATGCAATTTAGCAAAGCTTTGATGAGCATTGTTTAATTCTTGAGTTCCACAATAAAAGTCTATATTATTTTAGCAAAGCTTTGATGAGCATTGTTTCATTATTGAGTTCCACAATAGAACTCTATGAAATTTAGCAAAGCTTTGATGAGCATTGTTTTATTCTTGGTTTCCACATTGGAAGTCTATGCAATTTAGCAAAGCAGTGATAAGCATAGTTTAATTCTTGAGTTCCAAACTATAAGTAGTCTTCACAATTTAGAGAAGCTTTGATGAGCATTGTTTGATTCTTGAGTTCCACAATAGAAGTGTATGCAATTTAAGCAAAGCTTTGATGAGCATTGTTTCATTCTTGAGTTCCACATCAGATGTTGATGCAATTTAGCAAAGCTTTGATGAGCATTGTTTAATTCTTGAGTTCCACAATATAAGTAATCTTTGTAGTTTAGCAAAGCTTTGATGAGCATTGTTTAATTCTTGAGTTCCATAATAAAAGTCTTTGGAATTTTAGCAAGGCTTTGATGAGCATTGTTTCATTCCTGAGTTCCACATTAGAAGTCTATTAATTTAGCAAAGCTTTGATGATCATTGTTTAATTCTAGAGTTCCACAATAGAAGTAGTCTTCGCAATTTTGCAAAGCTTTGATAAGCATTCTTTAATTCTTTAGTTCCACAATAGAAGTCTATGCAATTTAAGCAAATCTTTGATGGGAATTGTTTGATTCTTGAGTTCCACAATAGAACTCTACGCAATTTAAGCAATGGTTTGATGAGCATTGTTTCATTCTTGTGCTCCACAATAGAAGTCTATGCAATTTAGCAAAGCTTTGGTGAGCATTGTTTCATTCTTGCGTTCCACATTAGAAGTCTATGTAATTTAGCAAAGCTATGTTGAGCATTGTTTAATTCTTGAGTTCCACAATAGAACTGTATGCAATTTAAGCAAAGCTTTGATGATCATTGTTTCATTCTTGAGTTCCACATTAGAAGTCTATGCAATTTAGGAAAGCTTTGGTGAGCATTGTTTAATTCTTGAATCTTCATGCTTAATAAAAACCTCCCTTAAACGCCATGTGTCCCCTTTTTAGACCTATTTCGTTCCATGTGTCAATAGTGCAACATTCTTATCAATTGATTTCCCGCTCATTGCCTATTTGAGGAATCGATATCTTATCCTGCAAATTAGCAATTTGGTTACTCTCCCTGCAGCGTCTTCCCAACTTCCTTTCCAAATAAAAGTCCATGACATATGGATTTTAAAATGTGAAATCCCTACATCTCTGTTCCTTCCATCTCTATATAAGGTATTTCTTTCATCTTTTCCCATTACTATATTTGTCATATGTCCGCTATCATTCATAGTTCTTTCTCTACCATGAGGTAAACCATACTCCATTATCTTTTCTCGAGAAAAGTTTATACACTCCATCTGCCCTATCTTATAGCCAGTGAATACACTTCACCACTGTCACACCCCGAAACCCAGGGAGGAAACATTCCGGGGCGAAGGTGACTTCATGTTGAATATCATAACCAATGTACATAGTAAGCACAGTAACACAAAACATTACATTACATAAATTTATTTAAATTTTTTTGAAAGTAAAGTTATACAAGTGTTATACACATATATCATATGAACAAAAGCAAAGACGAGTCTTCTATACCCTCTGTCTTCTCCAAAAGATGGCGGTGTACATGTCTAATGCTGACCTGAGAATACAAGCAGTTTGAAAATCAGCATAAAGCTGGTGAGTTCATAAGCGGTTTAGTTTTGAAAAGAATGAGTTTCCTTTGGTTTTCTGAAAAAGACGTTATTCAAGAAAATCCCATATTTTCTTATGAAAACAGTTTAGTTATCATTCGTTACACAATTCGATTATGATTAGTTATGTTATTCCAGGAAAATCCCATATTGTCCTATTAGTTTAGTTATCCATTCATCACTTAATTCGATTACGAGTTGTTATGTTATCCCAGGAAAATCTCATATTTTCCTAAATGTTGTGGTTAGTTCTTAGTTAAGATTTCGATGTACCATACTTATAGTATTAGTTAGGTATTCTGATATCTTAGTTATCCTACACTTGAATGTCGATTATCTACTATACTTAGTTGTATTTTCGAATATTTGGATACACTCAGAAACGTACATTAACTATATATTCGATGTTCTGGTGACTTCCAAAAGAGTACATTAGACGTATCTCCGAAACTCTGTCGACATCCAAAGGCGTGTGTTTTCGAAACTCAGTTGATGTCCAGAGGCGTACTTTCAAAATTATTTCCGAAACTCTGGTGACACTCAAGGCGTACACTAACTGTATTTCTGAAGTCTTGACGTCATCCAAAGGCGTTTCGTATTTGTTCTATCCTAATGGTACTTTCGTATTCGTTCTATCCTAACGGTACTTTCGTATTCGTTCTATCCTAACGGTACTTTCGTATTCGTTCTATCCTAACGGTACTTTCGTATTCGTTATATTACTATTCTAGGGTGTATTTTATTAGTATTAATCTTAGTTTATGATTAGTATAATTCCTTTGCAAAATATAATATGTAATATGGATTATAACACTTTATAAAGGAATCTACATTTAGTCTGAAAATTTACTCTGCAATTCGAACCATTGGTTAATACGATTTTTGGTAATGAAAGCATACAATTTATGAAACATTTGAACAGAAAATAATAAGTTTAAGTACAAGATTTCCTTGTACTTTTGCTTGTATTCCCCCCTGAAAACATTTGAAAAACACGGAAAAAGGGTAGGGGTATGAACTCACCGGTTGAGGAACGCGTCGGTTTGGATCCTAAACGTCAGTTCGGGGCTTGCAAACGCACAAGATTTCCTATGTAATATGAAAAGATACACATTTGTATCTAATTAGGACTTGAACTACTAATTAGTTGAGGATATACACTTCTAGCCGCGAAAACACTTCATTACAAGTGTTTGGAGGGACCTGGGTGACATCTATGGACACATATAGCTTGGATATGGAGTTTACTCTTCAAGAGTAAACTCTCAAGAGAGTTTTCGGCCCTAATGACCCACTCCCCATGAGTTCACGGCTGTAAACTCATGGTGGGGTGTTCTAGGGTTCTAAATGGCCTTATCTCATTTGAGGGTTAATTCTAGGTTTGGTTTCAAGGCATTGGAAAGTAGTTTGAACATTTTAAGGACCATTTGAGGAGTTTACGGTAGTAAACTATGAGTTTACGGCCGTAAACTCTTATGTTCCATGACTTAATGTGTTTTGGGGGTCCTAGATTAATCACATGTGATTTCAAGCCATTTTACAAGCCAAGGGGTGAATTTAGGGCACCATTTAACCCATTTATTGGAGTTTACGGCTCAGGAACCCATTCTTGGGGGGTTTATGGCCGTGAACTCCTAAAGGAAGGGTTTTCATCATGTTTAAGGCTTCTAATTCGTTTGTGGTTGCTTCTAGATTTTAGTTCAAGGCTTAGGAGGTGTGTAAGTGGCAATTTAACACCTTAGAAGGAGTTTACTACCCATGAATGGGTGTTTACGGCCCAAGCCTGTTCTTGGGCAGTAAACTCATGTTTACTCCTCTAATAATGAGTTTAAGGTGTTCTAAGTCCATTCCATTAAGTCTATAAGCCATATCAAAGCTCCAAAGGTGGTTTGGAAGGGTTATAAGGCTCAAAAACCCCACTTATATCTGTTCACGGCCCAACAATGTTCTAGGGCCGTAAACACATATTTATGGTCCTATTCCATGATTTGAACTCGAAATTGAAGGTTAAAGATGCTAATCTAAGAGTTAGGGTAGTTACCTTGGTGATTTGGAGCCTTAATTTGATGAATTTGGACCTAGAGTTTGGATTTGAGGAGAGAAGTTAGAGAGAGAGTGAAAAGGCTTCAAATGAGACTCATTTCACTTTATATATGGTTTGGGTTTGGGACACGGTGGAATTCTACCCGATACCGACGTTAAACGGGGCTTTTGGTCGTACCCGATTAAGTTGTCGTAACCTGGCGGGACCGATTCTAAAAATTTTCAAATTAATAATTTGGGTCGTTTACATGAGTTTCTAAGGAGTTTGGACACTCATGAGATTATAATAAACATATAAATTTAAATAACTTAACCCAAAAACGAAATTGGAACGAATTGCTAAAGACGGGTTTTACGGCGGAACGGGTTACGGTGATGGAACAACTTCGGGTTGTCACAACCACTATCCACCATAAATCTTAACACCACTGCTATTTCTAAGAGCTTGGTTACCCAAACGTGTTGGCCGATTGAATTTCCTAGGTGCTCACTTACTCTTTTTGTCTATCTTTAGTCTAACAACGATTGCACAATTAGGGTTTGGGATTTGATGCACAAAAAAGGTACTCACTTAATCATTAGTCATCTATTGTTTGCCTCTTTATAGCTTAATTACTGTCATGTGAAAGTTTATGTAGATTCTGACTTGAAGAATTGAATAGATTTATCATTAAAGATGAGCTTCAAGAAAGAGATAGTCGGCAAAAAGTAGGAGGGCAAACAGTTTTTTGAAACTTATTAGTTCATGATTGTCTTCAAGGTAGGTGTTATTGTAAAGGTTAATAATTGTTCAAAAATTGATGGTCTATATAATTGCGACAAATGGCTAATTAGCTTTGCTATTAAGTTTTTTAGCATATTAGTCATGTTTTATTCACCAAGTGCTACTGGGATAACAATTTGGTTGGGATAAACAATAATGTCACAAGATCTTAGAAAATTGCATCAAACTTGGGACTCCTCTATAGTTAAGGAGTAAAGTGCACTGAAATAGAATAATATCGGTTTTGTACGTTGTAACAGCCCGGATTTCCATGTATCTTTTATGTTTCCAATTTTGATGTTTTGTGAGTGGACTCGGCGAGTTGGAGCTTAGACTCGCCGAGTAGGATCGCGATTCTGGACGCGGGTTCGTGCCTGGACTTGGCGAGTCCAAGGTATGGACTCGGCGAGTCCGCGCTGTTTAATGAAACCCTAATTTCTTGGGTTTGGGACCTATTTAAAGGGCCTTATGGCCGTCATTTGTGCTCACCAGTCCTTTGAGTGAAACCCTAACGAGTGTGAGCGTTTGGAGCAAAGTAGGAAGCCATTATTGATCTTGGAGGTGTCATCTTGCAAGGGAAAAGGAGGATCAGCTAAGGGAAAGCAAGAGGAGCCACTTTCTGAGAGTTTGGAGTCCAGAACATCACATTTGAGGTACTATCTTTGAGCTATCCTCTGCTATGTTGATGTTTATATTGATTTAGGGTTTATAGGACCCTTTTGTGGCTAGATCTAGTGCCTCCTTGGTCCCTTAAGCGATTTAGATTATAGATCTGGACCCTTGGAGGTCCAGAGTGTCCCTTTGCCCAAGCTTTTTGTGAATCAATGGGGGTTTTGGATTGGAATCCTTATGCCTTAGGTCAAAATACCATTTATGAGCCATGGGGTGTGTTATGAACACCAAGATAAGGACTTTACGTGATGAATCAGTCTAGGAAGGCCAGATCTATGAATTGTTGGAGCAGATCTGACCTTAGAAGCAAGTTTGAGTGGTTGCATGGCATGGACTCGCCGAGTCCGACGAACAAACTCAGCGAGTAGCTTGAAGATTGCCCTTAGATCGCTCAGTGAGTGGTGTTGTCGAGTTATAGGTTGACTCAGTGAGTCAGGCGAGTTAGAGAGGGTTGACAGGTGGATTGAGTCGAACTGGGACTCGCCGAGTTGTTCTTGAGACTCAGCGAGTTGAGTCGGGGTGGCCCCGCGATTCTTCCAGGTGGAACTCGTCGAGTCAGGGGGAGTACTCGACGTGTCAAAAGGAAATCCTAGAGAGTTGGTGAAAACGTTTAGACTCGCCGAGTCGCCCTAGTGCACTCGCCGAGTCCGGTCAAAGTTGACCGTTGACCGTTGACCGTTGACCAAGAGTTGACTAGTGTTGACTTAAAAGGGTAGTCAACCTTAGTGGTAAAAGTGTTAATAAGAGACGTATGATGTATTAGGGGGATTGTAGCTCGGAGGATCGAGCACGAGTGATTCCGGGATTTGCTAGCTATCGACATTCACGAGGTGAGTCTTCTCACTATACTGTACCCGGAAGGGTTTTGACTGTGTGACCGGAAGGTCGGATATGGTATGAGACATATATGCTATATGTGATAAGTTAATTGTTATATGTGCTATGTATGATATGCTTGATATGGGCCGGAAGGCATTATGTTATGGGCCGGAAGGCGAATATGTTATGGGCCGGAAGGCGTTGTAATGTGGACCGTAAGGTTGGCGTGGGTAGGACCGGAAGGTTTACCCTGCAGGGACGGAAGTCCCCTGAGACACATGGACCGGAAGCTCAGGGCCTGGAAAGGCGTATGTGCGTAAGTTGTATTTTTGGGGAACTCACTAAGCATTTATGCTTACAGTTGTTGTGTATGTGTTTCAGGTACTAGCGAGGACCGTGGGAAGGCGCCGGCGTGATCCGTACACACTGATGGAGGACTTATGATCTTGGGATTTATATGATTTATATTATGACATGATACGTTGGATATTTATGCCTTGTTTTGGATGAAAATACATTTTCTAGAAATGAAAATTTTGTTTTAAAATTTCCGTTGTTACAATTTGGTATCAGAGCCTTGGTTTGAGGGATTCGGGTACACCTTCGGGTGTAACTGAACTCAAACCGAGGATTTGAGGAAAACTTTTAAAAACAAAGGCATAAAATTTTTATAAAGGATTTTGTGGTAAACAAGAATGAAGCAGTGTGTACGATCAGCCAGCGCCCGAACGGTAAAGATCCCCAAAATACCCTTACAATGTTGTGTTAAGAGATATGATATGATATGATATGAAATGTTATGCATGCTAGAAGACTAGGTATTCATGATAGGACTAGAGTGGCCTGATTTTTGATGCCTTAGTCTAGGGAAATCTGTTGCTATGAGATGCTTTGAGAGCGAGCGGGTAGTTAGTGCATGACAAGAGTAGAGTACTCAGGATCCGGGGTTTGGGGAGGAGGACTTGGGATGAATGCTGATGTGGTGTAGTCGGTAGTATTGGGCCCGTACTACCGAAGACACCGGGTCAGTGGGCGACCCAAGTAAGAATCCTTGGGTATCGGAGACTGAGTAGGGTTGCGTTATCGAGTGCGATTATGCTCGATAGAGTCTTTGATAGTTCTATGTTGTATTTCAGAGGCATCATGGTTGGACCACGCCACAGACCTAGTACGAGCAGTGTGAGTGACGAGGAGATTCGTCAGATGATTCATGAGGAGGTGGCTGCAGCGATCCGAGCTGAGATTTCAGAGATGTTTGGGTCTATTAAGACCACTTTGATGGAGACCTTTGATGAGCGGTACGCCGCGTTGACTGAGGCTGCAGCTACCGCAACTGTGGCCGCTGCCAGACCACAGGGAGGTGACTCGTTGCTGTTTCGGGAGTTCAGCAACACGAAGCCACCTGAGTTTGACGGGACACAGGATCCGATCGCTGCGATGAGATGGATTGCTGATATCCAGGGATGCTTCTACACTTGTTCATGTCCGGAGCATCTGAGAGTACGGTTCGCCTTGAACCAGCTCCGTCTGGGAGCGAAGGATTGGTGGAAGTTCGTGACGGCGAACTTCACTTTGGCAGAGATTTCAGCTGTGACGTGGGAGAGGTTTACCTCTATGTTCAGAGACGAGTACGTTCCCCCAGTGGAGAGGGAACGGTTGGTTCATGAGTTCTTGACCCTCAAGCAGGGTAATGATTCAGTTACGGTGATCACGCGGAAGTTTCATGAGAGGGCGATGTTCTGCCCCGAGCAGGTGTCCACAGAGCAGGCTCGGATGAGCCGGTATTTGGGTGTGTTGAGGAGGGATATCTGGGAGTTCGTGTCGAACTCAACATATCATACCTTTGCTGAGCTTCAAGCGAATGCCAGGAAGCGCGAGATCGAGTTGGAGACCCAGGTCAGGGAGGAGGCCGAGTCTCAACTGGTGGATTGGCGGCCGGCTCAGTCTCATCCGGCAGCCAAGCGGACTAAGTCCGCCGATTCAAGGACGGGAGGTCCGAAGGGCCGCACTTGCGGAAAGTGCGGCAAGGGTCACGAGGGGACATGTCGATCAGGAGCTTGCTTCAAGTGTGGCAAGGAGGGGCACATTGCAAGGGATTGCCCCAAGGGGTTTATGGTTTGCTTTCATTGCAACCAGACCGGCCATCGGAAGGCTGAGTGCCCTCAGCTTCATCAGGGATCTGCACCTGCTGCCAGGGCTACTGGGACTCGACCAGTGAAGGCCGAGGCCCCGAGGGCTCGTGGGAGAGCTTTCCAGTTGACTGCGGAGGAGGTCCGCGCTGCGCCCAATGTTGTGGCGGGTATGTTTCTTTCATGTATTTATTTTAATGTTGAGATATTATGCTTATATTATGTTTATGCGTAGGTACTTTTCTTGTGAATTTTATACCTGCTTTAGTGTTATTTGACTTGGGTGCGAGTCGGTTTTTTGTATCTTTGGCCTTTAGTCAGCATATCAGTGTTAGTCGTGAGGCGTTGAGTCGGCCTCTGAGAGTTTCTATAGCTGACGAGAGAGTGATTTGTGCCACGGAGGTTCTCCGGGGATGTGTGTTAGAGATTTTTGGGGTTGAGTTTCCGATTGATTTGGTTCCTATTGCGATGGGTGATGTCTGTGTCATTGTGGGCATGGACTGGTTGAGCAGATTCGACGCAATTATCGACTGTGAGCGTCAGCGGGTGACCATACGAGACCCTAGTGGGGGAGTACTTTCAGTGTACGGCGAGGGTACACGTTCAAGATCAGCTTTTTGTTCGGCCGCTAGGGCGAGGCAGTGTTTACAGCAGGGCTGTAAGGGTTTTGTGGCATATGTGATGGATACGCGGGTGACTTCCGAGAGGCCGAGTTCGGTTGAGGAGGTTCCGGTGGTGCGTGAGTTTCCAGATGTTTTTCCCGAGGAGTTTCCGGGTGTGCCTCCTATGAGGCAAGTGGAGTTTAGTATTGATTTGGTTCCGGGGGCCGCGCCTATCGCTAAGGTGCCTTATCGCCTTGCACCTCCAGAGATGCAAGAGTTATCCTCGCAGCTTCAGGAGCTGCTGGGGAAGGGATTTATTCGGCCGAGTAGCTCGCCGTGGGGAGCACCTATTTTGTTCGTCAAGAAGAAGGATGGTTCACACCGGATGTGCATTGATTACCGGGAGTTGAACAAGCTGACGATCAAGAACTGTTACCCGTTACCGAGGATCGACGATTTGTTCGATCAGTTACAGGGAGCATCTTGGTTCTCCAAGATCGATTTGAGGTCTGGATACCATCAGGTGAGAGTGCGTGATGAGGACGTCCAGAAGACAACGTTTAGGACGCGTTATGGGCATTATGAGTTTGTGGTAATGCCTTTTGGGCTCACCAATGCCCCGGCTGTGTTCATGGATCTCATGAACCGTGTATGTAGGCTGATGTTGGATCGGTCAGTGATTGTATTTATCGACGACATTCTGATATATTCGAGATCTAGAGAGCAGCATGAGGAGCATTTGAGGGAGGTCCTTGAGGTCCTGAGATCGGAGAAGCTTTATGCAAAGTTCTCCAAGTGTGATTTCTGGTTGCGGGAGGTCCAGTTCTTAGGACATCTTGTTAACCAGGAAGGGATAATGGTTGACCCGGCCAAGGTTGAGGCGGTGAGTAGGTTGAAGATAGCCTTAGACTCGGCGAGTCGTATGAACAACTCGGCGAGTAGGTTGAAGATAGCCTTAGACTCGGCGAGTCTGTTCTTGAACTCGACGAGTCTTGTCGAAGGGTCCCGATGTTCTCTGGTTGAGTTGGGAATCGGTGAGTCAAGGGATGACTCGGTGAGTTGTGTGCGAGTGGACTCATAGTCGTTGGACTCGGCGAGTTAGGTCGCAGATTGAGTGAAGTTCTAGGTATGGAAACTCGGCGAGTAGAGTCAGTCAGGGGTTGACTTTGACCTTGTCTTTGACCAAGGGTTGACCAGTGGTTTCCAGGGGCATTTTGGTAATTGTTGACTATTGTTTTGAGTTCAGTGCATTGGTGGTTGTTTAGTGGTGGAGATCGTATATGTGATCGGAGCAGCTTGGGTTATCGGTTCAGTCGGCAGTTTCGAGGTGAGTTATCCTCACTATATCAACAGGGTCTACGGCACCAAGGCCAGCCCTTATCGGATTGAGATTCGGGTTGTTGTTATGTTATTATTATGATATGTTTGCATCCTGAGAGCTAGGGTGGTATATGTTAGAGACCTGATTGAGATCGGTATCCTGAGAGATAGGGAGATGCTATGCTAGTGACCGGTTAGGTCGGTATCGTGGTTAGGATGATGATATGCTACGTGATCTGTTTGATCTGCTTGTTGACTGTGAATTGCTATATGATTGTATGTATATGTGCACATGGTTGTTTGGACTGGAGTTGGGTTGAGGCGGGTCCAGCTGTGTGTTGTCGGCCAAGATACCCAAGGCGGACCGGTTGTCCCGAAGGCCCAGCGAGCGGTCCGGATAGGCTGTAGGCCCCAAGAGGGCGGACCAGACTTGCCGAGGCTCGGAGAGTGGACCAGATAGACTGAAGGCCCGGTGCGGGCGGACCAGTCACACTGTAGACTCAAAGAGTGGACCAGGTGGATTGAAGGCCCGGTGCGGGCGGACCAATCACACTGCAGACTCGATGTACACGGCTAGACACAGAGGGTGGACTGAAGGCCGATACGGCGGGCCAGTCACACAATAGACCCGATATGCATGGCTGTTCTATGTTTCGTTATGTTACGTGTGTTATTCATGTTATGGGCCGGAAGACATTATGTTCTGGACCGGAAGGTCGTAGCCTGGAAGGGCGTATAGGTGGTTGGTATATTGGGGGTATCTCACTAAGCTTTCGGGCTTACAGTTGTGGTTTCATGTTTTTCAGGTTCTTCAAGAGACCATGGCAAGGCGAAGGCGTGATCGTACCGCTCCTCATGTTTGGGTCGTGATGTGATTCTAGGAATACTTTAAATAATTTGTATTGAAAACCTTTTTGTAGTGGTTTTAATGAAATTGGTTTGTTTTTGAAAAATTTAAAATTGGTTGTATTTTTCGGTCGTTACAAGTTGGTATCAGAGCCTTGGTTTGAGTGAATTGGAGGAACATTCGCGTGACTCCAGTCTCAAATCGAGGAGAGTTTCCAAAAGAGAATTTAAAATGGTTTTCAAAAATGAGTAAGGGAGGACGCGGGGGTACGATCAGCCGGAGCCAGTAAGTAACCCCAATTTACCATACACGCTATTTGTTTTGAGCTTTGATAGAACAGCATGCTAGAGTTAGGCTAGGGATCTTCAGGAATTCATGATAATGTTGCCTGATTTGTGACGCCTGTAGCCTAGGGTTCCTTATGGGAGATTCTTAATGTTCCTCTAGTGGTGAGGGTTGAGCGTTGTTATGCATGTTTCTCTAGGGAGTTGTGGTAGTACTTCATACAAATATGGGTAGGTGTGGAAGGTAGTATGGGCCCGTACTACTGAAAGCACAGGACCCATACGCGTATCAGGGAAACCATGATCTCTAGGGTTGGGTTAAGAGAGTTGGATCCCAGGTTTGCGGGATGAGTCTGAGATTTTTTTTGTATGGTGTTTTTTAGTATGGAGATTCCGAGGCATGATGAGAGTGGATCCGGGTCAGGATCGGGAGCTGGAGAGAGAGTTCCGGGCGAATCGTTACCGCCCGAGGTTATCGGTCAGATGAGCACAAGCGAGTTGGATGCGAGGATTCGTGAGATCCTGCGTGATGAGATTGCTGAGTTGTTTCGGGCTGAGTTGCCAGAGCTATTTGGGTCGATCAAGACCGCCATGGTGGAGTATTTTGATGAGCGCTATGCAGCTCTCACTGAGACGGCTGCCGCGGCGGCTACAGCGGTTGTAGCAGCGGCAGGGGGAGGAGCTGGTCGGGGCTTTCAGTATCGGGACTTCGCTAACACGAAGCCTCCCACTTTCGATGGAGTTCAGGACCCGATCGTCACTATGAGGTGGTTATCAGACGTGGAGGGGTGTTTCTTCACGTGTTCATGCCCTGCTGATCAAAAGGTGAGGTGCGCTCTGAACCTGTTGAGGCTCGGGGCGAAGGATTGGTGGAGATTAACCACGGGGTCATATTCGGATACACAGAGGGCTGCGGTTTCATGGGATCAGTTCAGGGAAATGTTCATCACTCATTATGTTCCGCAGGTTGAGAAGGAGAAATTGGCTCAGGAGTTCCTTGAGCTGAAGCAGGATTCTGAGTCGGTGACAGAGATCACCAGGATGTTCACTGAGAGGGCGATGTTTTGCCCTGAGTTCGCTTCAGAGCAGGCTCAGATGTCCCGATATCTGAGTATGCTCAAGAGGGACATCAGGCAGTTTGTGTCTGCGCAGAGGTGCGGGACATTGTTGGAGTTACAGGAGGCCGCTAGGCGGCGTGAGTTAGAGATTGAGTTGCAGATGCGTGAGTTGAGGCAGGCTCTGGTACAGTCGCAGCCGGCGCCGAAACGGTCCAAGACCGTTGATGTTAGAGCGGGGGATCTGAGCAGCCACACTTGTGGAAAGTGTGGGAGGAGTCACGCCGGAGTTTGTAGGTTCGGTGGTGCATGCCGCAAGTGCGGAAAGGAGGGGCATTATGGGATTGCCGGCAGTCAGCACCAGTTCAGGATTTGAGGATCTGCTATCATTGTCATCAGGTTGGACATTTGAGGGTCAACTGTCCACAGCTTGCTGCAGGATCGGTGCAGGCTCCAGCACCGGCCACTTTGAGGATCACAGGTGGAGGTCAGGGTGGAGCGGAGCCCCCAAGGGCTAAGGGTCGTGCTTATCAGCTGGTGGCAGAGGAGGTCAGAGCAGTGGCGGATGCAGCTGCGGGTATGTTTCCTTCTCGATGTCTTGTTATCTTGTGATTATTGTGGTGTATTGTTTATATGTGCCGGTATATTCGTGTGGTTTTCGATGCGGTATTCGTCGTTTTGCGGGTTGTGGTTTTGGTTATGGGTTATTGTTTTGGGAATTCGTCGATTGTCTTCCATGAGAGTCTTAGTGGGAACCTGGCATGGGTTTGAAGGTTGAGTAGCATCGGCTTTCCGAGGAATGGTTAGATGCAGTCTGAGTTTTCTTTCGAGCAGGTTGATCGGTGTTGATGTGAGATCTCGATGAGGTTGTTTATGATTGTGGGAAGCAGTCCGCGTGTAAGTGTTTTCCTGGTGCACGGTTGTTCTGGAAGGTCGGTGATGGCGACCGGTGACTGTTAATTAGTGCTATAAGTGGGGGAGAATTGGAGAGTTCTCTGGGAGATCGATGAGTATTTGAGGGTGCTTAGCTGTTGAGATTCAACAGTGTTCTGTCAGCTCAGAGTATAGGCTGATAGGAGCGAGTGTCGAGCATGCGGGGCGGGATACAGACCTAGGGCATTAGATTGTGGAGGCCTGGGAGCAGGCCGAGATCGAGCATGTGAGTTTGAGGCAGAGTTCGGAACCCTTAAAGAGCTAGAACAATACGCATGGGAGGATTTCCGAGAGTGTTAACTCGGAATGATGAATGCTAGTTGAGCGGTCCGGATAGACTGAAGGCCGGTAGGCGTACCAGTCATGCCGAAGGCTCGGGGAGCGGTCCAGATTGGCTGAAGGTTCTGAGAGTGGTCCAGATGGGCTGAAGGCCTGATGAGGCAGTCCAGTCATATTGAAGACTCTGCAGGTAATGTTGGATCAGTTGAGGATATGGATTGTGTATGTTCAGTATGATTGCATTTAGAAGGTCTGGCCCCGGGTAGTGATCTTGATTAGTGGAGATAGTGTAGGGGCTTGAGAATCCCTGCGATGAGAGTCAGAGTATGCGTGTTACATGGATAGCAGATACGCTAAAAAGGTGGTGTAGCTTTGGGCGAGCACCGTGGCACTTGTTGAAGTGGCAATGTGGCCAAGTGGATTCCTTGGAAAAGGAAAAGAGAAAGGTGTGTAACTCCGTGAGGGAGTGCAAGTTCGCGGAAGTAAAAGCGGCAGAGCAGAGTTATGGTTAGAGTAATTCGAGTATGGTTTCTGAGCATCGTGGCTGCGGCAGTAGATAAGAAGCTCATCCGGTTAGGGATGTCTGCTGAGGTCGCGGAAGAAATTCCGCAAGTGTAGAGCCAATAGGCTCGGAAAAGGATGCAAGGAGAGAGTCTTGGACTCTCACTGTGATTCTGATCAGGGTATTGGGCATGTTTTAGTGGTTCATCCTGGGAGTGCTAGAGCTAGTGCAGCATGTGTATGTGATTGCAAGAGGAGAATCCGTAGGAGTTGCTCTGAGATAGAGAATGGGTCTTTCCATCGGCATGGAATGGATAGAGTGGGATTCGGATCGAGGATCCGATGGTTCGTAGTTTCTTAACCCATATGAGTCGAGTGATGGTTGTGATTTGGAGCAGTGTCACATCATGAGTAGTACTCAGTTGTTAAGAGGAGTTATCAGAGGGTGAGACCGGTGCCCGGTTTGAGAAGATGGTCAGGACACCGTAAGGAAAGAGAAAGTGTGTTTGAGTTTCGATGGGTATGCCTTGAGGGACTTGGCCCGGGTAAGGCTAAGTGGTGCGTTGTGGGAGTATCTTTGGGATTGAATTGTTGTAGGCTTTGAGGACGAAGCCTAATTTAAGTGGGGGAGAATTGTAACATCCCGAAATAGCAAGAGTAGAGTTCAAGGGCTAAAAGTGCTAATTGGGAAAGAGGACTCGGCGAGTCCATGGATGGACTCGGCGAGTAGAGTCGCGACTTGGTCGCGTGCTAAGCAGCCGACTCGGCGAGTCAATGAGATGGACTCGGCGAGTAGGCGCTGTGTGGAGAAAACCCTAATCCTCCGGGTTGAGCCCTATATAAAGAACATTATGTTTCCTCCCCAGCCCCTTTATCACCCCCTTTGAGTCCCAGAAACCCTAAATCGCGAAGAAGCACCATTGTTGAGTGGATTGGAGCTTGGAGAAGTAATTGTTGAAGAAAGTTTGGGTGTTTGAAGGTGTGGAACAAAGGGCTTTGCTTGGATTCGAGTTTCCTTGCAGTTGGGGCGTTATTTTGAGGTAATATCTCGTTCTTAGGCTATTGCTATCTTGTTTCTTCATTTTGGGGTTTGAGGGAAGCTTATCTTGGGCTATATGGGAATCTAGAGGTTAGATCTGAGGTTGCTACCTCAGATCTGAGATGGAGAAGGATCAGAGAGCATGAAAGTCCCTATGTTGGAGTATTTAGTGAAGCCATCATGTCCCAAACCCTAGCCCAATGTGCAAATGGCCTAGATCTCTTTGGATTCACGTAAAGTTTGCCACTTTACGTGATGGATGAGTGGTAGGAGGCTAGATCTAGGTTTTGGAGCAATTGCATGGCCTGGAATGGTTCTGTATGGATTCAGACCGGTGGTACTCGGCGAGTCACATGGGTGTACTCGACGAGTTGGTTGAAGATGAACTGGGACTCGACGAGTTGGAAGAACAACTCGGCGAGTCGGATGAAGATGGCCTGGAACTCGGCGAGTCGTATGAACAACTCGGCGAGTAGGTTGAAGATAGCCTTAGACTCGGCGAGTCTGTTCTTGAACTCGGCGAGTCTTGTCGAAGAGTCTCGATGTTCTCTGGTTGAGTCGGGAATCGGTGAGTCAAGGGATGACTCGGTGAGTTGTGTGCGAGTGGACTCAGAGTCGTTGGACTCGGCGAGTCTCGCGGTGACTCGGCGAGTTAGGTCGCGGATTGAGTGAAGTTCTAGGTATGGAAACTCGGCGAGTCATCGGGTTGACTCGGCGAGTAGAGTCAGTCAGGGGTTGACTTTGACCTTGTCTTTGACCAAGGGTTGACCAGTAGTTTCCAGGGGCATTTTGGTAATTATTGACTATTATTTTGAGTTCAGTGCATTGGTGGTTGTTTAGTGATGGAGATCGTATCTGTAATCGGAGCAGCTTGGGTTATCGGTTCAGTCGGCAGTTTTGAGGTGAGTTATCCTCACTATATCAACAGGGTCTACGGCACCAAGGCCGGCCCTTATCGGATTGAGATCCGGGTTGTTGTTATGTTATTATTATGATATGTTTGCATCCTGAGAGCTAGGGTGGTATATGTTAGAGACCTGATTGAGATCGGTATCCTGAGAGATAGGGAGATGCTATGCTAGTGACCGGTTAGGTCGGTATCGTGGTTAGGATGATGATATGCTACGTGATCTGTTTGATCTGCTTGTTGACTGTGAATTGCTATATGATTGTATGTATATGTGCACATGGTTGTTTGGACTGGAGTTGGGTTGAGGCGGGTCCAGCTGTGTGCTGTCGGCCAAGATACCCAAGGCGGACCGGTTGTCCCGAAGGCCCAGCGAGCGGTCCGGATAGGCTGTAGGCCCCAAGAGGGCGGACCAGACTTGCCGAGGCTCGGAGAGTGGACCAGATAGACTGAAGGCCCGGTGCGGGCGGACCAGTCACACTGTAGACTCAAAGAGTGGACCAGGTGGATTGAAGGCCCGGTGCGGGCGGACCAATCACACTGCAGACTCGATGTACACGGCTAGACACAGAGGGTGGACTGAAGGCCGATACGGCGGGCCAGTCACACAATAGACCCGATATGCATGGCTGTTCTATGTTTCGTTATGTTACGTGTGTTATTCATGTTATGGGCCGGAAGACATTATGTTCTGGACCGGAAGGTCGTAGCCTGGAAGGGCGTATAGGTGGTTGGTATATTGGGGGTATCTCACTAAGCTTTCGGGCTTACAGTTGTGGTTTCATGTTTTTCAGGTTCTTCAGGAGACCATGGCAAGGCGAAGGCGTGATCGTACCGCTCCTCATGTTTGGGTCGTGATGTGATTCTGGGAATACTTTAAATAATTTGTATTGAAAACCTTTTTGTAGTGGTTTTAATGAAATTGGTTTGTTTTTGAAAAATTTAAAATTGGTTGTATTTTTCGGTCGTTACATGCGAGCCTGAATTATGCCGAAAGGCCGGTGGCCATCAGAGATCGGAAGATCAAGGTTCTGAGGAACAAGGAAACCCTTGGTGTTGGTTCAGTGGCAACATCGGAAGGGATCAGAGATGACCTGGGAGCCGGAGCGTGAGATGCGTGAGCAGCATCCGAAGCTATTTTCAGAGCGAGACTTCGAGGGCGAAGTCTAGTTCCAGTGGGGGAGAGTTGTAACAACCCGGATTTCCAGGTATCTTTTATGTTTCCAATTTTGATGTTTTGTGAGTGGACTCGGCGAGTTGGAGCTCAGACTCGCCGAGTAGGATCGCGATTCTGGACGCGGGTTCGCGCCTGGACTCGGCGAGTCCAAGGTATGGACTCGGCGAGTCCGCGCTGTTTAATGAAACCCTAATTTCTTGGGTTTGGGACCTATTTAAAGGGCCTTATGGCCGTCATTTGTGCTCACCAGTCCTTTGAGTGAAACCCTAACGAGTGTGAGCGTTTGGAGCAAAGTAGGAAGCCATTATTGATCTTGGAGGTGTCATCTTGCAAGGGAAAAGGGAGGATCAGCTAAGGGAAAGCAAGAGGAGCCACTTTCTAAGAGTTTGGAGTCCAGAACATCACATTTGAGGTACTATCTTCGAGCTATCCTCTGCTATGTTGATGTTTATATTGATTTAGGGTTTATAGGACCCTTTTGTGGCTAGATCTAGTACCTCCTTGGTCCCTTACGCGATTTAGATTATAGATTTGGACCCTTGGAGGTCCAGAGTGTCCCTTTGCCCAAGCTTTTTGTGAATCAATGGGGGTTTTGGATTGGAATCCTTATGCCTTAGGTCAAAATACCATTTATGAGCCATGGGTGTGTTATGAACACCAAGATAAGGACTTTACGTGATGAATCAGTCTAGGAAGGCCAGATCTATGAATTGTTGGAGCAGATCTGACCTTAGAAGCAAGTTTGAGTGGTTGCATGGCATGGACTCGCTGAGTCCGATGAACAGACTCGACGAGTAGCTTGAAGATTGCCCTTAGATCGCTCAGTGAGTGGTCCTGCCGAGTTATAGGTTGACTCATTGAGTCAGGGCGAGTTAGAGAGGGTTGACAGGTGGACTGAGTCGAACTGTGATGTGATCTCACCCAAAATTGAGGTTTGAACACGTTTTGCCCGATCGTTCTTTTGGTTACAGAATTGTAAAACAAAGGTGGAAACCGCGACCCGTTGTCTATAAAGAGACAAGAACCTTGGTATAAAACGCCACAATCAACCCACCAAATTGATTGATAAGTTTGAACGCCACAAGCTATGAAAACCTGATAAGTTCTAAAGTTCACAAAGAACGAAAAAAGAGTTAAAAACTCACAAATTGTATTCAAAACTTGATTGATTTCAAATGGATACAAATACCACGTTTTTATAGTGTGGGAAGAGCACCTAAAGAGCCATGAATTAAAGAAGTGTCTTTAATTTAAGGCATTTAACCCCCAAGTTTAAAACTATGAACCTAGACATGGTTTATCACAAGGTTCATGTAACCTAAGACCCTTTTATCTCCCCAACACTTATTTAGGATATATAAAAACGAAAATTACATAAAAATATAGAAAAAAACGAAATGGGCTTATAAAGGCTCTTATTGTATCTTGTAAATCACTCTTGGACTTGAATTATGGTAATCCAACTTTGATTGGGTCCAATGGGTCTCCATACACTTTCTTGAGTACAAACTTCTCTAACCAATCCATTTAAAGCCTCTTTGAATGTTTTAGCTCGTGCCCTCGTAACTGGTCCATCTGGCATTTGATTTGGATCCTTTGTTGACAGCTGTGGGTTTGCATCATTCCCCTCCTCTTGAAAAGGATTTGTCCTCAAATCAGAACCTACATCAAAAGGAGCTAGATCAGTTACATTGAAAGTTGCACTAACATTATACTCACCCGGCAGGTCCAATTTGTATGCATTGTCATTGATACGCTCTAAAACTTGGAAAGGACCGTCCCCTCTTGGAAGCAATTTTGAACGTCGTTGGGCTGGAAATCGTTCTTTTCTCATATGTAACCAAACCCAATCAACCGGTTCAAAAATCATCTTGCGTCGCCCTTTATTCGCTTGTTTTGAATATTGCTCCGTTCTTCTTTCTATATTTAGTCTTGCTTTCTCATGTATCTGTTTCACAAATTCAGCCTTTTTGTTTCCATCTAAGTTAACCTGCTCAGAAAAAGGCAAAGGTGATAAATCCAAAGGAGTCAAAGGATTAAAACCGTATACAATTTCAAATGGTGACATTTTTGTAGCAGAATGAGTGGCACGATTGTATGCAAACTCAACATGTGGCAAACAGTCCTCCCATGTTTTGATGTTCTTCTTTATTAAAGCCCTCAACAAGGTGGACAAGGTCCTATTCACCACTTCTGTTTGACCATCCGTTTGTGGGTGGCAAGTTGTTGAAAACAAGAGTTTTGTCCCTAATTTTGCCCACAAAGTTTTCCAAAAATAACTCAAAAACTTAGAATCCCGATCTGAGACAATGGTTTTTGGCATTCCATGCAACCTGACAATTTCTCTAAAAAACAAATCAGCAATGTGAGATGCATCATTAGTTTTATTGCATGCAATAAAATGAGCCATTTTAGAAAACCTATCAACAATCACAAAAATAGAGTCCTTTCCACTTTTGGATCTTGGTAGACCCAACACGAAGTCCATTGAAATATCAACCCATGGTTCACATGGTATTGGAAGTGGAGTATATAAACCATGATGTTGAACCTTGGATTTGGCTTGCTTGCACACAATACAATTATTGCAAATTCTTCCAACATCCACCTTCATTTTTGGCCAAAAGAAATGTTCCTGCAAAGTAGATAATGTTTTTGCGATCCCAAAATGTCCCATAAGGCCTCCACTATGTGCTTCTCTAACCAAAAGCTCACGCAAGGAAGATTTAGGAATGCAAAGTCTTGATTCTTTGAACAAAAAACCATTATGTAAGAAAAACTTTTCAAAAGAGCATTGTTCACAAGCTTGGTAAATCTGACCAAAATCAACGTCATTGTGGTATAATTCCTTGATTTGTTCAAATCCTAGAATTTTGAAATCTAGAGAAGAAAGTAGAGAGTGTCTACGTGACAAAGCATCAGCCACAACATTTTCCTTACCTTTCTTGTATCGGATGACATAAGGAAATGTCTCAATGAACTCCATCCACCTAGCATGTCTTTTGTTTAATTTGTGTTGTCCTTTTAGAAACTTTAAGGACTCATGATCTGAATGAATTACAAATTCTTTAGCCCACAGATAATGTTGCCATGTTTTCAATGCTCGGACCAAAGAATAAAGCTCTTTGTCATAAGTTGGGTAATTTAAAGTTGCCCCACTTAATTTTTCACTGAAATATGCCAAAGGTTTACCCTCTTGCATCAAAACAGCACCAATTCCAATTCCTGATGCATCACATTCAATTTCAAATGTTTTGTCAAAATTAGGCAAAGACAACAAAGGAGCATGAGTTAAGTGAAACTTGAGTTGTTGAAAAGCATGCTCTTGTTCTTTGCCCCATTTAAACCCAACATTCTTTTTGATGATTTCTGTAAGTGGTGATGCTAAAGTGCTAAAATGTTTGACAAACCGGCGATAAAAACTTGCCAGGCCATGAAAACTTCGAACTTCACTTATAGTCTTTGGAGTTGGCCAATCTTGGATGGCTTTTACCTTTTCTTCATCAACAGCCACTCCTTGGGAGCTCACCACATACCCAAGGAAAACAACTTGGTCAGTACAAAAGGTACACTTCTTCAAGTTAGCATATAGCCTTTCTTTCCTAAGCACACTCAAAACACATGTCAGATGCTCAAGGTGATCTTTTGGACACTTTGAATAAATCAAAATATCATCGAAGTAAACAACCACAAATTTGCCAATATATTCACGCAAAACATGGTTCATTAATCTCATGAAGGTACTAGGAGCATTAGTTAGGCCAAAAGGCATTACTAACCATTCATATAAACCATGTTTTGTTTTAAAAGCTGTTTTCCACTCATCACCTTCTTTCATGCGAATTTGGTGATACCCGCTTTTTAAATCAATTTTGGAAAAAAGTTTTGCTCCATACAACTCATCAAGCATATCATCGAGTCGGGGAATGGGATGACGATACTTTACCGTAATATTGTTGATGGCACGGCAATCTACGCACATCCTCCAAGAACCATCCTTCTTTGGCACCAACAAGACTGGAACGGCACAAGGGCTCATACTTTCTTGAACCAATCCCTTTGCAAGTGACTCTTCAACTTGCCTTTGTAGCTCCTTGGTTTCTTCAGGGCTTGTTCTATAGGCTGGTTTGTTGGGAATAGACGCCCCAGGCATAAAGTCAATTTGGTGTTCAATCCCACGAATTGGTGGCAATCCATTTGGAACATCCTCAGCAAACAAGTCTCCAAATTCCTGCAAGAGAGAGGTAACATCGCTCGGAAGAGTTCCGGCCAAAGTGTTAGTGGCTATTGGAGCTTCTTTGAACAAAAGAAGCACAATATGCATTTCTGATTTAAAAGCTTCTTTTATCTCACTTTTTTTTGCCAGTGCAATATATTTATTTTCCTTTTTTTCTTTCCCTCTTTTTTTCATGTTTTCTTTGTTTTTTTCACTCTCTTTTTTTTGTTCACTTTCTTTTTTTTGTTCATTTTCTTCTGTTTTCTCACTCATTTTTTTTTGTTCATCATCTTTTTTTTTCTCACTCTCTTTTTTTCCTTCGCTCTCTTTTTTCGCATCTTGTTGAAGTTTTACTTGATCTTGGTAAACTTGAATTGGTGACATTGGTACAAGAGTTACCGGTTTTGTTTTGTAAACAAAAGTGTATTTGTTAGTGAAACCGTCGTGACTTACGTGTCTATCATATTGCCATGGTCTACCTAGCAGCAAGTGAGTGGCTTGCATAGGAACAACATCACACAACACCTCGTCTTCATATCTTCCAATCCGAAATGAAACCATCACCTGTTTTGTAACTCGCACCTCACCACTATCATTGAGCCATTGAAGTTTGTATGGTTTTTGATGCTTCATCGTGGGTATACCTAACTTTTCAACCATGGAAGTACTTGCAACGTTAGTACAACTCCCACCATCAATTATAACACTACATACCTTGCCTTGAACATAGCAACGAGTATGAAATATATTCTCCCTTTGGGCATCGTCTCCCTCCTTGGATTGAATGTTTAGAGCTCGTCTTGCAACCAACAAATCACCTTGAACAGCCACCTCTTCATCATAACTACAATCTTCCGTTGAAACTATAGAATCTGATTCATCCGTTTCGATCTCGCCATTTTCTCTAACCACCATGGTAAGCTTATTTGGACATTGACTTGCAATATGACCCCTTCCTTGACACTTGAAACACTTTATGTCACGATTCCTAAAAGTAGAAGAATCAGTTTTTCCTTTTGAAGAGTTTGTTGTTTTAGGATCAGATTTGGAATTAGAAGAAGAAGTAGGTGTATTTTCTGATTTTTTTGAAGTACTAGCCTTCCAAGTGTTATTTCGAGACCCGCCACCTCTTTTTAATTGTTTCTCAATTTTAACAGCCATATGGACCATGTCTTCAATTTCAACATAATGTTGCATCTCAACGCGATCACGAATTTCAAGATTTAAGCCATTTAAGAATCTGGCCATGGTTGCCTCAGGATCCTCCTCAATATTGGCACGAACCATCATAACCTCCATTTCTTTGAAGTAATCATCAACACACTTGCTGCCTTGTTTTAAGCTTTGAAGTTTATTGTGGAGATCACGAAAGTAATGACTTGGCACAAACCGTCTTCGCATGACACTCTTCATTTCATCCCATGTCTCAATAGGCCTTTCTCCATTTCTCCGTCTAGTGATTAGAAGTTGATCCCACCATGTTAGTGCATAATCAGAAAACTCAACTACGGCTAGTTTTACCTTCTTACGGTTGGAATATTCATGACAATCAAATATGAACTCCATTTTTGTCTCCCATTCAATGTACGCGTCCGGGTCTGACTTGCCTTTGAAAGAAGGAACTTTCATTTTAATAGAACTTAAATTGTCATCTCTTCGTGACCTCCTTCTATTTGGTCGCCTTTCAGGTTCCCAACCATCATCCTCCTCTTCCCCGTTAGAAACCTATGATGATGCTCGAGATCGAGTTCTTTGTACTTGTGCCTCCATTCGGTCCATTCTTTCATGTACTTGGTTAAATTCATTTGTCATCAAACGTCGCATTTCATCCATCATAGCTTGAACTTGAAGGTTTGGTGGGGGGTTTTGATCACCCATCTTATATTTCTGCCAAAAAAATAAAAAATAATAATAATAATAATAATAATTTACTTCCTCCCAACACTCACTCACGTGTTTCTCTCAAAAATAGTTCACTCAACCCTCGTGTATCCCTCGAATGGCTTTTACCCTCTTTTAGTCTCACCACACAGCCTTTTACCACTCCCTTTTAACTCTTAAAGTTCTAAACAAACTAAAGAAGCAATTATCAAATTTGAACTTGTGGCCTTGAGGAATTCAAACTTACCAAACAAATCAAAAGAAATTGTATCCAAATTAAAGTAACCTCAATACACAAAAAGAAAGCCAAACAAACTTGGCTTTGCTAATGATGAAGCAAACAATGGGTTATTTTTTTTTTTTGAAAAAAAAAGACTACACTTGCAATTCAAATTGACTTTATAGAAAAAAAAAAGGCTTTACTTGTTCCTCCTCTTCTTTCTTTCTTTTTTTTTCCTTTTTTTTGTTTTTTTTCTCTCTTTTTTTTTTCTTTGTAAATCTTTGTTTTTTTTTTTGTAAATATTTTTTTTTGCTTTTTTTTTTCTTTCTTTTTTTTTTTTTTTTTTTTTACCTTTGATTTTTTTTTTGAGGAAACTAATAGCCAAATGAAAACATAAAGGAAACAAAAGAACTGTAGAATATAGAAGTTTGACAACTTAGAAATTCAAAAGTCGCTAGTAAGAACCTTGACAACTTGTGACAAGACCCGCTACCAATATGCGTCTTAGAACTCAAGTAATCAAGGAAGAAAACAAAATAGATATGCAACACAAAGAACTGGCTCTGATACCAAATGATGTGATCTCACCCAAAATTGAGGTTTGAACACGTTTTGCCCGATCGTTCTTTTGGTTACAGAATTGTAAAACAAAGGTGGAAACCGCGACCCGTTGTCTATAAAGAGACAAGAACCTTGGTATAAAACGCCACAATCAACCCACCAAATTGATTGATAAGTTTGAACGCCACAAGCTATGAAAACCTGATAAGTTCTAAAGTTCACAAAGAACGAAAAAAGAGTTAAAAACTCACAAATTGTATTCAAAACTTGATTGATTTCAAATGGATACAAATACCACGTTTTTATAGTGTGGGAAGAGCACCTAAAGAGCCATGAATTAAAGAAGTGTCTTTAATTTAAGGCATTTAACCCCCAAGTTTAAAACTATGAACCTAGACATGGTTTATCACAAGGTTCATGTAACCTAAGACCCTTTTATCTCCCCAACACTTATTTAGGATATATAAAAACGAAAATTACATAAAAATATAGAAAAAAACGAAATGGGCTTATAAAGGCTCTTATTGTATCTTGTAAATCACTCTTGGACTTGAATTATGGTAATCCAACTTTGATTGGGTCCAATGGGTCTCCATACACTTTCTTGAGTACAAACTTCTCTAACCAATCCATTTAAAGCCTCTTTGAATGTTTTAGCTCGTGCCCTCGTAACTGGTCCATCTGGCATTTGATTTGGATCCTTTGTTGACAGCTGTGGGTTTGCATCAAACTGGGACTCGCCGAGTTGTTCTTGAGACTCGGCGATTTGAGTCGGGGTGGCCCCGCGATTCTTCCAGGTGGAACTCGTCGAGTCAGGGGGAGTACTCGACGTGTCAAAAGGAAATCCTAGAGAGTTGGTGAAAACGTTTAGACTCGCCGAGTCGCCCTTGTGCACTCGCCGAGTCCGGTTAAAGTTGACCGTTGACCAAGAGTTGACTAGTGTTGACTTAAAAGGGTAGTCAACCTTAGTGGTAAAAGTGTTAATAAGAGACGTATGATGTATTAGGGGGATTGTAGCTCGGAGGATCGAGCACGAGTGATTCCGGGATTTGTTAGCTATCGACATTCACGAGGTGAGTCTTCTCACTATACTATACCCGGAAGGGTTTTGACTGTGTGACCGGAAGGTTGGATATAGTATGAGACATATGTGCTATATGTGATAAGTTAATTGTTATATGTGCTATGTATGATATGCTTGATATGGGCCGGAAGGCATTATGTTATGGGCCGGAAGGCGAATATGTTATGGGCCGGAAGGCGTTGTAATGTGGACCATAAGGTTGGCGTGGGTAGGACCGGAAGGTTTACCTCTTTGTTCCCGAGTGAAGAAGCTTTATGCATGTTTTCATTATTTTTAGAGTAACTTACATATTTGGCCCCTGAGTATATTTGATTATTTTAATTTTGTTCCAAAAAAGTGTTTTGCAGTTTCAATCCTTATTTTGCGGCATTTATAAGTTTTTTGTCCCTGTCTTGAATAACATAACCGTAATATGTATTTTTGATTCTTTAAAAAAAATATTTTTTTAAAATCATTATTATATTAGTTTTGTGGTCAGTGTCTTGCCTTTTCATGCGTTTAACCCATTTTTTTAAATTAAATTGCAGCTAAAGAAAGATGGGAGGAGAGTTTTTGATCATGTTAGTACATTGCTTTTTTGGTATCAAGTCATAAGTGGTATCTAAAATCGTATAATTTTTTTGATCTTCTAATTAATCATTTTATATATTTAGCCATTTCTTGCATTTAAAGTACATTGTCCTAATTGGGTGGTCTTTTTTAAAGTAAATTAATCTAATTGGGTACGCCTTTAAAGTACAATGCCTTGATAAGAGATAAAAATGAGAGTATGATGTTCTAACTGAAAGAAATGAGAGTGGGATGTGATGATAAACAAATAAATTATTGTGAGTTGTGTTTGTGTGTGTGACTGATGTTGCACATGTGTGTGGTTGCAAGAGATGATATATGTATGTATTGGTGAGTGTAGTTTTCGTTATCTATGTGAATGTGTTTGTATAATGAATTGGCCCTCTTAGAACTTCATATTTCCACCATTTTGTTACAGACAAATCATCTAAATTTGTAAATTAATAGTTGTTTGAAAATCTTAATATTATGCTTTTGAAGTATCAATATTCTTTTAGTTTGTTAGCCGTGGTTTCCACGGGTTATAATGTGACAACCCGAAATTTCCATTTGTACGAACAATATCTATTCAATAGAAGTCAGTCCAATTTCAATGATTTTCAGACTTTTCCGAACAAGTTAGTGTACATTAGGGTTTACACTTTAGGAGATATCAGGAGTGTGGATGCTCCTGGGTTTGTGAAATTTGAACATTTCAAGTTTCATAATGTTACAGTCCAAGTTCGAGAATAAAAATATTTTATGTCAAAATATTTCAGGACTATAAATAGTTTTCTGAATTAAATTAATTCATTATTCACAATTTCAGCTAGAGAAAAGCCATTTTCTCTCTGACAGATCTTCGGGTTTTTATCCCAGATAGTGAGTAACTCTTTCTAGTAGTGTTAGAATACATATTAGATGCTTAAAACATGATTTAGATGGCTAAATCATTAGATCTAGGAGTTTACTCCCCAAGGTGTTCTTGGGCGGTAAACTCCCGAAACAAAGCCAAAACTGACATTGGTACTAGGATAAGGCCTTAGAACATTAGGTATACATGTTAGGGACATGAAAACACACACAAAACCACCCAAGATTGGGAGTTTACGGCCCAGAACTCTCTTAGGCCGTAAACTCCATTTCCTAGCCCTAAATGGTGATTTGAGGACTTAAGGACTTTAAGGCTTGCATCTAGGTTATTTTCCCAAGTAGCTTAAGGTCTTAAACACATCAAAGGACACAAATGAAAGTGAGTTTACGGCCCAGAACTCTCCTAGGCCGTAAACTCCATATAAATGATCACAAAGGGTGTTTTCATGACACCTAAGGCCCTAGACCTTTACAAGAAATTGTACCCACTAAATGGAAGGACCAAACCACACCGAAATCATTTAAACAAGTGAGTTTACGGCCAAGACATGGTTCTTGGGCCGTAAACTCCTAAAAAGGGCACTAAGTGGTGCCTAATGCCTTCATATGCTAGGATTAAAAGTCTAGAACACATCCCACTAGTACAAGAGGCTTGAAAGCAACCAAGGAATCACCCCAAGGGAGTTTACGGCCGTAAACTCCAAGGGGAAATGTCCTTGAGGCCGTAAAATCCTATTTGGAGTACTTCTAGACCTTAAACCCTTCCAAGAACATAGCCACTAGGTTAGAATAATTCTAGAAAGCATATGGGACTTCAAAACACACCAAACACACATGTTTGGGAGTTTACGGCCGTAAACTCAAGAGTTTACAACCGTAAACTCCATGTGTGATGGTTTAAGGAGAGTAAACTCTCTTGTAGGGTCCTTTGGGAACTCTAAACTCAAGTACCCTGTCCCATAATAGCTTAGATGAAGTCCTTACGGCTTAAAACACTTATATAAAGTGTTATCTATGTCTAGGATGTCTTAAACATTATCAATTAGTCTTTTGTGTCTAATTGAGTGCATATATGTGTGATTATATGTTCATTAGGATCGTAGCGTGTGCACAAGTCCTCGCTTGACACCTAGCAATCCGATACCGTTCAGTTCATTCCAATCACCAACTACAGGTGAGTTCATACCCCTTAATCAATGTTTTAAAGGATTTTAAATGCTTTAATGGGGGGGGGGGGAATACAAGTAGAAAACAATAAGTTATTAAATCAATTTTATGTATTTTATAACTGTGTTTTCACTCAGTAGATTTCACATATTTCAAAAGGAGTCACATGAAATGGTTTTCTATCTTAAAATACTTGGACAACAGAAGTATTAGTTTTGAAATGTATGATGACTTCAAGTCACTTTAAATTATTGTTCAAAACCCCTAGATATCTTGCAAAACCAGTATATTTTACCTTTTTGAATCAAACTATACTTATACGTATATGTTCATTTATATGTTAGAGATTATAGTTTTCATCCTCCGTTCAGTTTCCCGCACCCGGGCGTTGCGAGGGTGCGTAAACCTACTTGAACAACCACATACTTTCCAGTTAGCTATCATAGGGATAGTCAGAAGATATCAAACAAGAGTCAGTTCATTCATGAGTCTATACTAATGCCTTACATGATACATGAGTACACGTACTTAGGATTATATGATACATGAATATGTTTACATATACTTACCTGTTACATGAACACACTTACATGAATACCATACATGGACACTTCTTCATAGGTGCATTATCCTGTATCTACTTACCTTGGATACTTGAACTTAGATCTAAGAGGATGATTTATTAGTATTTACTGTGTAAATTGTCTTTCCTATCCCTGTTCAATGGGATGTTTCGGCGGGACTTACCATTCCAAATCTCACTGATTAGCACCAGTGGTCGATGACGTCTACGGATGTCTAAGGTAGTCACTTGATTAGTAGTCGATGACGGGACTAACTATCCCTCTGTCCACTGTTGCAACAGTGGATGAGATGTGAATCTTCGGAGGATCATTAGGTTGACGATCTGCATCAAGAGATCGATACAGGGACTAACCCTCCTTCCACCCTGCTGCTGCTACAGAGGATGAGGGGACACTCTTTGGATGTTCCTTAGGGTCTATCTTTCGCTTCAGCGATGTCGTGTTTGTCCTGGTAATCCAAGACAATAACACTTACATGATTATATTTTCCCTGTTTACTTTATTTTGTGATTACTTTCACATAAACGAGGAGTTAGACTAAGTGCTCTAGTACTAGTCAATAGAAAGGAAAAACTATCATTTTACATACAAAACATTCGAGTCTTGGTAGAAGACTACACTTCATTCATACAAAACGTTCGAGTCTTGGTAGAAGACTGCACTTCATTCATACAAAACATTCGAGTCTTGGTAGAAGACTACACTTCATTCATACAAAACGTTCGAGTCTTGGTAGAAGACTGCACTTCATTCATACAAAACATTCGAGTCTTGGTAGAAGACTACATTTCATTCATACAAAACATTCGAGTCTTGGTATAAGACTACACTTCCTTCATACAAAACATTCGAGTCTTGGTAGAAGACTACATTTCATACTTATAGAAAATAAGGGTTTTTCTAGGGATTTCATACTTACCTCAACATTTTCACTTAAAGGTTTTCATGGCATTCATAGCAGATTCTCACAAACAAAGCAATGACACTTATATACTTATGAACTCACCAGCTTTAAAGCTGATACTCTCTTTCAAAATAACTTGTGTTCTCAGGTCGCTAGTAGACAGGTACGGAGGACAGGTTTTGAGAAGACGGAGCAGTCCAGTCTCGTCTTTTATTTTGATTGTATATTTTTGGTGTCTTATTACAATGAAAGAACACACATGTATAAAACTTTACTTATAATGCAATGGATGATGTTGTTGCTTGTTTATTATATGACACTGTTGTGATACTGTACATGACGTCCTCCACCCCTGAACGTTTCTGCCGTTCGTGGTTTTGGGGTGTGACAGATTGGTATCAGAGCATTTTTATAGTGAATATAGTATATCAACCCATAAAAGATATACTAACTATAAATACATGGGATTAAAACACTCTGTCTTAGAGTTATACTTTTAAATAATAAAATATTTAAGTAAGTATACGTGCCTGCATTCATACTAAAATCAGTGTCACAACGACAAGAACAAAAGTATTACGATTGTTGAATATCACAAGTAAGCCTGGGGATATATAGTCAGTCTTGGGAATGGCATAGCTTGATCAACTCTGCTGGTCCGAGGAGTGATTAGAAAATGCCCAAGAATGGTTGTGATATGGCAACAAGTCTAAAACTTACCAACACAACCATAAAGGAATACCATATGGGTATTTGATCTTACTGTAATTATCTTAGTAGTTCGTCTATCTTAGTTATTTCTTATATCCCTTTTCTCGTGTAGATTAAGATGGCTGGATTTCACCATGGCGATCCGTACTTTCCGAACCAAGGCAATGCTGGTTGGCTAGAGGCAGAGCCAGAAGATGATCACCCAATCCCTTTGGATGATCACCATGCTGAGGGCTTTTCCGATAGTTCTGACTCGGAGCCAGAAGTCAACAACCTACCCCCCAGCTGCTCAAAACCCAAACTTGAACCCTCGCCCTGTGTTTCAAGGACCCACACCCTTGTGGGCCATTAACTTGACTGAATGGAGTCAGGAACAAGGTCAGCCCATTCCTTACAATGGCGACCGAAGTTTCTACAACCTCACTGAAGGAGGTTCTGCTGATAGAGTCCTACCAGTCATGGTGCGTAGGATTACAAACTTGGTGGTTACAAGCCAACCAACCAATTATTCATTAAAACTAGTAAATGAAATTGAAGGAAACTCTTGAAATAACACAAAAAAACGTCCCAGACACTTGAGGATGAAGAAAAAACGTTTATGCTTCATTCAGGAGCCATAAGAAGCATTAATGAACCATCAGAAGCATTAAAGTGTCCCTAATCCACCAAAGAGTGATAAAAATGTTGCCCTAGCCTTCATGCAACCCTAATTCAATTTGTGGGTTACCATGCACAACCCAACCATTGAGCCCAAACCACCTTCTAGCCCACTAGTAATCACTACTCCATCACATTTTGGGCTTTCATGATCCATGCATGGATCATCCCCTCCCCCTTTGAAAGGAATTGACCTCAATTCATCAAGTCCATCATCATCAAGATAAGGTGAAAGATCTCCCACATTAAAGGTAGCATGCATTCCATGGTCTCTTCCCAAATCCACCTTGTAACCATTATCATTTTCAGAATTTGTCACTTCCACACATGTATCAGGTTTGATGAGCATTGTTTTCTTCTTGAGTTCCATAATCGAAGTCTATGCAATTTAGCAAAGGTTTTGTCACACCCCGAAACCGAAGGTGGAAACGTTCCGGGGCGGAGGACGTCATGAAGTATCGCAACCAATGTACATAGTAAGCATAGTAAACATAAAACATTACATTACATAGATTCATTACATTTGTTTGAAAGTAAGGGAATACATATTTTATAGATACATTAGTTTAAACAAAAGTAAGACGAGACTTCCATACGCTCCGTCTTCTGCAAAAGAACGCGGAATACTTGTCTAAGGAGAACCTGAGAATACAAGCAATTTAAAAATCAGCATAAAGCTGGTGAGTTCATAAGTTGTTTGTTTTAGGTAAAAAGTTCATATTTCCTTTGGTTTTCTGAAAAGTTGTTATCCATGAAAATCCCATATTTTCTTATAAAGACAGTTTAGTTAAACTTCTGAATTCCGTTCGGTACAATAGTAGATAGTTTAATACGTAAAACTATATATTGAAAAACCCTAGATTGAAAACCCCTGGGAACACCATCCAGTACAACAGTAGGTAGTTTTTAATTCAGAAAACTATAGATTGAAAACCCTGGAATATCAACCAATACAACAGTAGGTAGTTTTTAATTCATAAAACTATAGATTGAAAACCCCTGGGAACACCATCCAGTACAACAGTAGGTAGTTTTAATATATAAAACTTTAGATTAAAGGAAGATATAAAATCCGTGAACAAATCTTATATTAATACGTATTGTGAGTCGGATAACCATGCTAATACGACACGAGACCTCCTTGACGTTCTTCAGGCGTCGGACAATATCCAGAATTTGTCACCCTAGGCATGCCTGCCTAACTGTAGCTAGCAGTTAAGGTGTGCGATTGTCAGTCCCAAATAGATCTATTCACAAATTCCACGTTCTCCCTCCAGGAGACTCTGGTTATACTTCCGGGGAGGATTTACTGATAACCCGAAGGGTTTAATGAAGACAAATCTCACAAGCTAATATTAAATTATTCAAGGTGTACTCTGTAACAACCCGAAACTTTGCTTCCTCGCCGTAATCGTTCCGTCAAAACTCGTCTTAAGCGAATTGTTCCGATTTCGTCCTAAATTAGGTTAATTAAGTCAAAACCTTTATTTTGACTTGGTAAGTATCCAAACATGTTGGAAACATGTAAAAACGTCCCGAACTAGTAATTTGAAAAATTATAGTTTCGACCATATCGGGTAACGACAACTTAATCGGGTGCGACCCAAAGCATCAATTAACGTCGGTATCGGGTAAAATTCCACCGTGTATCCGAGTCAAACCATATTTAAAATAGATTAAGCCTCATTTGAAACTTTTTCATTCTCTCTCTAACCTCTCTCCTAAAATCCATCTTGTTAAGCCAAAATCATCCATTTCAAGCCTTAAAACACCAAGGTAAGCATCCTAGCTCCTAGTATAACATCCTTAGGCTTCATTTTTGTGTTTAAATCATGGGATAAGACCATAAACGTGTGTTTACGGCCCTGGATCAACCTTAGGCCGTGAACACATGTAATTGGGGTTTTTGAGCCATAAAACCCTTCCAAATCATCATAGGAGCTTAGATATGGCCAAAGGAATTATTGGAATGGACTTAAAACACCTTGAATGTCAATTTTATGGAGTAAACATGAGTTTACTCCCCAAGATCATGCTTGGGCCATAAACTCATTTAAATGGGTGGTAAACTCCTCTTTTGGGTGTTAAAATGCAACTTACACACCCTTAGGCTTTGGAATAAATTATGGAACCAACCAAAAATCATTTAGGGGCCTTAAACATAACATAAACTCTCTAATTGAGAGTTTACGGCCAGAGCATATGCTCCAGGGCCGTAAACTCCTAGATATATTCCATTTGAAGCCCTAAACTCACCCTAAGCAATGTAAAAATTAGTTGAATCACTTGTGATTAATCCTTGGCCTTCAAATTAATTTAGTTGGATGTGGGTCAGAGTTTACGGCCGTAAACTCATAGTTTACTGCCATAAACTCTTCTATTAATCCATATAATGATTAATTCCCTTTCAAATGTCCAAAAGCCAAACCTAGCAACACCCATTATTTGATTTAAGGCCATTTAGCTCATAAAAACACCCACCATGAGTTTATGGCCGTAAACTCATGGGGATGTGGTGTTTAGGCCATAAACACTTCCTAAGAGTTTACCATTGGAGAGTAAACTCTAAATCCTAGTCATTCATGTCCTGAAAAGCCACCCGGGTCACTTCAAACGCTCATTTTGGAGTGTTTTCGCGTCTTAGAATGTTCAAGTGTATCTAATTAGTTATTTAAATCTAATTAGATATATATTGTGTATTATTTAATATTACATAGGAACCTCGCTTGTATTCAAGCCTCGGTTCGACGTTTAGCATCCAATCCGACACAACTTCGCGTCCGGTGAGTTCATACCCCTACCTTTTTTCAATGGTTTTTCAATGTTTTCAGGGGGGGGGGGGGAATATAAGCAAGAGTACAAGAATATCTTGTACTTAAACTTATGATTTTAGTTAAATGGTTTCATACTTGTACATTTTTAAGGATTGAAAACCCTTTTAGTAAACTGTTTTAACATGCAGAGTTATTTGTTTAAAAACCGATTTTCAATTCTTATTATATACTGTCATATTATATACTTCATATTTGATTGTTCATACTTATATTGATAGAAAACATAAAACATTGTAAAGTATGTAATAAAATACCATAGGCACGAGTATAAAAGACAGACACCCTAAAGAATACATAAAACTTCGGTATGTCATTAATAATACACCTAGGCTCGAGTGTAAAGGAAATCAGTCATTTGATAACATAGAACATTTGTAATGTCTTTAATAATGCACCTCGGATCGAGTGTAAATGGAAAGTCGTCGTCAGAAAACATAGAATATCTGTAATGTCCTTAATTATACACCTAGGATCGAGTGTAAAGGACAGTAATCATTAGATAACACCTAGACTCGAGTGTAATGTCCTTAATAATGACACCTAGGCTCGAGTGTAAAGGACAGGTATGTTAGAACTAAGATAGTCGTAGATACTACTTTCCTAGTCGAAGAGTAAAGAGTGATCTTAAGGATTGGAGACACGTCCTTGTAACACTTCCATGGCTCGAGATAGTGGAGGACTAACCCTGTAACCAGAATCTCTGATCGTAGGAGAGCGTGACTTGAGTGTATAGATCTATACGGGACTGACAATCCCGCACCTGGCTGCTAGATACAGTCGAACTGAATGGTTCAAGGGTGACAAAAGTCATAAAAAGGATATTGGCCATGGTCCGAGTCATATCCAGTCTGAGTATGGTTAAGGACTCGCAATCTAGATTATTAACGCTTTCGAATCATTTTCTAGCTTTATGTACGTAGTAAAGCTAATGTATGTTCAAGGGTGACAGGCACACACATACACACATTCAGGAAAACATGGGGTTTTCCTATGGATAATAATGAACATAATCAAAATCGGTAACAGTTAGCATACACAGAATTGGTAATAGCACATACACACATTCAGGAAAACATGGGGTTTTCCTATGGATAATAATGAACATAATCGAAATTAGTATCAGTTAGCTCACATGGAATCATTAAAAGTTTACACTTTCACACATAGGAAAATATAGGATTTTCCTGAGTAATAGTAGTTTGTAACCAAAAAAGTGTAATAAGTAAATAACTATACTTTACAAAATCATTTGAACAATCATGTTTTTATGGTACATCTTTTACATTACAATTTGGAATTGGTATCTAACTCTTAAGAAAATATGGGATTTTCTTGGTTAACCACTTTTTCAGGAAACAAAAGGAACTCGTTCTTTTCATAAAACAAAACGCTTATGAACTCACCAGCTTTATGCTGATTTTCAAACTGCTTGTATTCTCAGGTTCGCTTTAGACAAGGTACCGACGATCTCTTTTGGTGAAGAAGGAATGCGTAGAAATGTATGTAATGTAATGTTTTGTGTTTTACTTCGCTTACTATGTACATTGGTTATGATTCACATTAAGTCACCTCCGCCCCGAGACGTTTCCGCCTTCGGTTTCGGGGTGTGACATACTCGGTCGTTATCAAACATCCTAATCGTTTTGAAACATAATACCGTAAAAACAATTGAATACAAAGAAACTATATGGCATGATACTCTAAATTAAACAGAGATAAACTGAATCAGGCATAGTTTTTCTATTAACCTTGCATGAAATTTGTACTCGTAAAACAAGAACTGAAGATCCCAAATTATTCCCATAATAATTTGATTGTTTTGATTGTTTCCTACACTGTAGTTGAAATCTACGTAGTTATATTTAGAAAAACATCCCTTATGCTCCGCATGATACAAAAGGGGTAAAGATATCTAAAAGTTTGCTAGATATTTATAGAATTACATCAATTTTAAGTTTCAAAAAACATTTATAGTTTGCTTGTATTCCCCCCCCCCCCCCCCCCGGAAAACCTTGAAAAACACTGAAAAAGGCGTAGGGGTATGAACTCACCGGTCGAGAAATGTGTCGGCTAGGAAGCTAAGTGTCAGTTCGGGGCTTGAAAACACGCGAGGTTCCTATGTAATATGAAGAGATACATAATTTGTATCTAATTAGACCTTGATCTATTAATTAAATAAGAATAAACACTTCTAGACGCGAAAACACTTCAATTCAAGTGTTTGGAGTGACTCGGGTGGCATCTACGAGGGTATAAGGCCTAGATATGGAGACTGCTCTTCAAGAGTAAACTCCTAAAGGAGGTTACCGCCCATAGACCATATCCCCATGAGTTTACGGCCGTAAACCCATGGGTAGGGTGTTCTTGGGGGCCTAATGGTCTTATAACACTTGTGGGGTGATGCTAGGATCAAATCTAGGGCATAGGAAGTGGTTTAACTATCAAAGGGTGGAATGGAGTTTATGGTTGTAAACTAGGAGTTTACGGCCGTAAACTCTCTCATACCCAATCCTTATGTGTTTTAGTGGTCCAAGATTAATCACATGTGATTCTAACTCATTTTACAAGTCATAGGATGAATTTAACGCACAATTTGACCCATTTATAGGAGTTTACGGCCTAGGAACCTTTCCTTGGGGGGGTTTACGGCCGTGAACTCCTAAGGGAGTGGTTTTTATCAAGTTTATGGTCCCTAACACATTTGTGGTTGCTTCTAGACATTATTCCAAGGCTTAGGAGGTGTTTAAGGGGCAAATTAACACCTAAAAAGGGGTTTACGGCCTATAAAAGGGTGTTTACGGTCCAATCATGCCCTTGGGACGTAAACTCATGTTTACTCCTTAAATGATGAGTTTTTGGTGCTCCAAGTCCGATCTTGAAAGCCCCTAAGTCATATCTAAGCTCTAAAGGTGGTTTGGAAGGGTTTTGAGGCTCAAAAACCCCATTTATATGTGTTTGCAGCCTAAGGCTGTTCCAAGGACGTAAACACGTGTTTATGGTCCTTTTTCATAATTTAAACACGAATTTGAAGGCTATAGGTGTTATACTATGAGCTAGGATGGATTACATACCTAATTCGAGCTTGTAAGGGAGTGATTTTTGGATCAAAAGCTTAGATATGTAGAGAGAGAGAGTAGAGAGAGGTTGAAAAAACTTCAAATGAAGTTCTTTGAACTTTATATATGGGTCAAGTTTGAGACACGGTGGAATTCTACCCGATATTGACGTTTACCGAGGCTTTTGGTCGTACCCGATTAAGTGTTTGTAACCCGACGTGGTCGTAGCTAAAAATTATCCAATTAAATATCGAAAGTGTTTTCACGTGTTTCTAACGTGTTTGGATACTTACGAGGTCATAATAAAAGTCTCAAATTAAATGACCTAATCCAAAATGTTAACGGGAAAATTGAAAGACAAACAGGTTTTACCGACGGGAATGAGTTACAGCGACGAAACAATTTACGGGTTGTCACAGGTTTGATGAGCATTGTTTCATTCTTATGCTCCACATTAGAAGTTAATGTAATTTATCAAAGCTTTGATGAGCATCGTTTAATTCTTGATTTCCACAAAAGAAGTACATGTAATGTAAGCAAAGCTTTGATGAGCATTGTTTGTTTCTTGAGTTCCACAATAGAAGTCTATGCAATTTAAACAAAGCTATGATGAACATTGTTCGATTCTTGAGTTCCACAATAGAAGTCTGCGCAATTTAGCAAAACTTTGATGAGCATTGTTTTATTCTTGGTTTCCACATTGGAGGTTTATGCAATTTAACAAAGCATTGATGACCATAGTTTAATTTTTGAGTTCCATAATATAAGTAGTCTTCGCAATTTAGCAAAGCTTTGATGAGCATTGTTTGATTCTTGAGTTCCTCAATAGAAGTGTATGCAATTTAAGCAAAGCTTTGATTAGCATTGTTTCATTTTTTAGTTCCACATTAGAATTCTATGCAATTTAGCAAAGCTTTGATGTGCATTGTTTAATTTTTGAGCTCCACAATATAAGTAGTCTTCGCAATTTAGCAAAGCTTTAATGATCATTGTTTAATTCTTGAGTTCCACAATAAAAGTCTCTGTAATTTTAGCAAAGCCTTGATGAGCATTGGTTCATTCTTGAGTTCCACATTAGAAGTCTATGTAATTTAGCAAAGCTTTGATGAGCATTGTTTAATTCTAGAGTTCCACAATAGAAGTAGTCTTCGCAATTTAGCAAATCTTTGACGAGCATTGTTTAATACTTGAGTTCCACAATAGAATACTATGCAATTTAAGCAAATCTTTGATGAGTGTTGTTTGATTCATGAGTTCCATAATAGAACTCTATGCAATTTAAGCAATGCATTGATGAGCATTGTTTCATTCTTGTGTTCCACAATAGAAGTCTACACAATTTAGCAAAGCTTTGATGAGCTTTGTTTCATTCTTGAGTTTCACATTAGAAGTCTATGTAATTTAGCATAGCTATGATGAGCATCTTTTAATTCTTGAGTTGCACAATAGAAGTCTATGCAATTTAAGCAGAGCTTTGATGAGCATTGTTTCATTCTTGCGTTCCACATTAGAAGTCTATGTAATTTAGCATAGCTATGCTGAGCATTGTTTAATTCCTGAGTTCCACAATAGAAGTGTACGCAATTTAAGCAGAGCTTTGATGATCACTGTTTCATTCTTGAGTTCCACATTAGAAGTCTATACAATTTAGCAAAGCTTTGATGAGCATTGTTTAATTCTTGAGTTCCATAATAGAAGTAGTCTTCGCAATTTAGCGAAGCTTTGATGAGCATTGTTTAATTCTTGATTTTCACAATTAAAGTCTACGCAATTTAAGCAAAGCTTTGATGAGCATTGTTTCATTCTTGAGTTCCACATTAGAAGTCTATGCAATTTAACAAAGCTTTGATGAGCATTGTTTAATTCTACACTTCCACAATAGAAGTAGTCTTTGCAATTTAGCAAAGGTTTGATGAGCATTGTTTTATTCTTGAGTTCCATAATCGAAGTCTACGCAATTTAAGCAAAGCTTTGATGAGCATTGTTTTATTCTTGAGTTCCACATTAGAAGTATATGTAATTTGGCACAGCTTTGATGAGCATCGTTTAATTCTTGAGTTCCACAATAGAAGTCTATGCAATTTAAGCAAAGCTTTAATGAGCATTGTTTGATTCTTGAGTTCCACAATAGAAGTCTATGCGATTTAAGCAAAGCTTTGATGAGCATTGTTCGATTCTTGAGTTCCACAATAGAAGTCTGTGCACTTTAGCAATGATTTGATGACCATTGTTTTATTCTTGGTTTCCACATTGGAAGTCTATGCAATTTATGAAGGCATTGATGAGCATCGTTTAATTCTTGAGTTCCACAATATAAGTAGTGTTCGCAATTTAGTAAAGCTTTGATGAGCATTGTTTGATTCTTGAGTTCTAAAATAGAAGTGTAAGCACTTTAAGCAAAGCTTTGATGAGCATTATTTCATTCTTGAGTTCCACATTAGAAGTCTATGCAATTTAGCAAAGCTTTGATGAGCATTGTTTAATTTTTGAGCTCCACAATATAAGTTGTCTTCGTGATATGTGTATGGGGACTATTTTCAGATGGTAGGGAGAGAGAGAGAGGGGTAGAAAACGAGATTGTGAGGGTAGAGAAGAGGATAGGGTTAGTTCTTACCTCAAGACCTATTGTAGCAAGAACTAGGTTGAATGCCAAGACCTATTGACACACAACAAAAGCACATAAAGAGACCTATCTTATGTGAATAAGAGAGCAAAGTGCAACTAGCTTGAAAGTCATTTTTATTCATGGAAAATCAGCCATATATATAGTTGGTAGGAATGATGAGTTACAAAAGTGAAAAGGCTCATAATTAAGAGCTTTTATTTAACTAGTTCATTAATTACTAGCCAATAACTACTAGTAACTCCCAAGAACTCTTCAATTTTCGTCCATGCTGCACACAAGTTTAGTAAATGGTTCAAATTTGTTCCATGATCACCAACAAGTTCAAAAAAACGTTTTCATAACATCCATGTAGCCAAAACAAATCAACCCGCCCCATTTCAAGCCCAAATCCACGAAATCAAGCACACTCCAAAGCCCAAATTAGTAAAGCCCACCACCTTGGCAAGTAAGCCATTTTTAATTGGACTATCTAAGTCCAAACATATATCATCTCTACCCCCCTTTGAAATGAATTGACCTCAATTCCGCAAGGCCATCATCATCAAGATAAGGGGAGAGATCTCCGACATTGAAAGTTGCATGAACTCCGCATTCTCTTGGGAGTTCCACCTTGTAGGCATTGCCATTTGTAGAATTTGTCACTTGCATACATGTATCATTCCCTCCTTCTTCGAAAGGAATTGTAGAACTAACTTCGTTTATGAACCAGATTAGGACCACATAAATGCTTGGGACTTGGATCTTCACATTGATTAATCCCTTCTTCGTTGCTCTTAGAAAAATGCTTTGTAAACAGATGGATACCATCCTTCTTCTTTCTTTCACCACAAACTTCACACCATCGGGCTTCGTGTTTTTGAGCAAGGAATGAAGAATTAATAAAAATATGTTTTATTTGTGGACAACATAGAAAATTGGCATATGAATTGCCACGCGATGCCTCTTTTGTGACTGATTGCTACCACCATGAACACATTTTTTTTTGGAAATCATCATATTGTCTTTTAGAGGGTATGAAATTCTACCATCATCCAAAAATAATTGGTCTTGCTGCTTTTGAGTCACGCATAAAAAGTCTCCATCTCTAATTGCATAAAACTTGTTATCAAATGATGCATGTTTTTTTTTCTGATTTGGATCAACGAATAAATACAAAATAGAAACACCATTGGTAAGATCATAATCTGCAAAATCTAACCTCTCACCACACTTCATCCTCTCATCAAGACCTTCTTGATCAATGAAGCTTCCAATTTGGATTTCTTTAAGACCTTTAGAAAAGGAATTATCTTCAAAAAATATATGAGAACTTGAATTTTTATGGCACTTATACTCATTGGTTCTCGTGGTTGTGAGCTCTTGGAATGAAATTTGTTGTTTAACAAAAATCACCATATCTTCAACAATTTTGTCCATATCAGCAAAATTAATTTCTTCCAAAACTGCTTCAACAGTTTCGTCTCTAACCACAAAATTAATTTCTTCTTTGATTTCTTCAATAAATTCCTCTTTAACCAAGAAATTTATTCTTTCACAAAATTCCTCTTCCGTATCGGTGTCATAGATGGGACCAGAATCTTCTTCCTCCTCTTCTTCAAATCTCTCTTCCTCTAATTCTTCTTCTACATATAAATTGCGCAACATTTTCGGAAAAATTTCTAAACTAGAACTGAAATCGAACAAACTTAGCAGGATTTTTTTGAACAAGAACTCAACAACACCCAATCGAAATTGGGCTCTGATACCACTTATGATATGTGTATGGGGACTATTTTCGGATGGAAAGGAGAGAGAGAGAGAGAGGGGTAGAAAACGAGATTGTGAGGGTAGAGAAGAGGATAGGGTTAGTTCTTACCTCAAGACCTATTGAAGCAAGAACTAGGTTGAATGCCAAGACCTATTGACACACAACAAAAGCACATAAAGATACCTATCTTATGTGAAGGATTCCGATATCGCCGCTTACACTTCAAGATTTGACGGCTTCGCGCTACTCTGTCCAGGAATGGTTACCCCGGAGAGTAAAAAGATTTAGAGGCTCATCTGGGGGTCGACCCAGCCAACCAAAGGAAATGCTTTTGCTGCGAAGCCAGACACCTACGACAGCACCAAATGCCTAGCGCAAACTTTGATTGACCATAGTGATGACCTTGAGGAAGCGGCCACCACTCCTGAACCGACAAAGAGGATTGGTGAGAAAAGGAAATTTTGGAAGAAGAAGAAGAGTCAGCCTTCTCAGGAGTCCTCGAAGAAGCAGCATACGGTGGCAGTCCATGCTGCTACTACCCCTGCTGCTGTTTCAGTCGTCGGTTCTATAGCTCAAGCACCTACCAGTAGGTATGTTGGCACCCTTCCCCGATGTGGTAAGTGTAACTTCCATCATAACCCCGGTCCATGCTGAGAACTGTCATGCTCCAACTGTGGTGAAAAGGGGCATACGATTCGATTCTGCAAAGCACCAACCCAATCAACAACACAAACTTCCGGAGCGGGTGTCAGTCAGGCCTGCTACGGATGTGGTGAAGTTGGGCATTTCAAGAGGAACTGCCCCAAAGCGACAACAACTGGCAACACCGGGAGAGTTTTAGCTATGGGATGAGAGGAGGCAGTCGCCGATCCTACCGTTGTCTCGGGTACGTTCCTTCTCGACAACTCTTATGCTAGTATCCTTTTCGATTCTGGTGCTGAACGAAGTTTTGTTAGCCATTCATTCAAACATCTCCTTAGGCGTAATCCCCAATCATTAACTGAAACGTTTACCGTCGAGATGGCTAACGGTGAGAAAGAGAACACCAACGATATATTCATAGGATGTACCCTTACCCTGAATAATCATTCTTTTCCTACTGACCCAATGCCAGTTTCCATAAAGAGCTTTGATGTTATCATTGGCATGGATTGGTTGAGTCCCAACCATACTGATATCCTTTGTTATGAAAAAGCCATCCGTCTCAATCTCCCCTATGACCAAACTCTTATGATCTACAGCGACAAACTTAGTTCAAATCTTCGTATCATTTCTTGCATCAAAGCTCAAAAGCTCTTGCGAAAGGAGTGCCATGCATTCCTGGCTCATGTAATCAACGAGAAACAGGAAGTTAAAGACCTCGAGAGCATCCCTGAAGTCTGCAACTTTCCTAATGTCTATCCTGAGGAGCTTCCAGGAATTCCTCCCGAACGTCAAGTCAAGTTTCGCATCGACCTAATTCCTGGAGCTAACCCTGTAGCCAAGTCTCCATATCGCTTAGCTCCAGCAAAAATTCAGGAGTTATCCAGTCAGCTTAATTAGCTGCTCAACAAAGGGTTCATCAGACCGAGTTCCTCACCCTAGGGAGCTCCGGTATTGTTTGTAAAGAAGAAAGATGGATCCTTTCGGATGTGTATAGACTACCATGAGCTGAATAAGTTGACCATCAAAAACCGATATCCTCTTCCTCGAATAGACGACCTTTTCGATCAACTTCAAGGAGCCAGTTACTTCTCGAAGATAGACCTCAAATCCGGGTACCATCAGCTTCGAGTTCACGAGAATGGTGTTTCCAAGATAGCATTCTGGACTCGATATGGACACTATGAATTCGTAGTGATGCCCTTCGGTCTAACCAATGCACCGGCTGTGTTCATGGACGTGATGAACCGGGTGTGTCACCCCTTTCTAGATAAGTTTGTCATCGTGTTCATTGACGACATACTTGTCTACTCCAGAAGCGAAGAAGATCACAAACAACACTTGAGATTAGTGTTGGAAACTCTTAGACTGGAGAAGCTATACGCGAAATTCTCCAAGTGCGAATTCTGGATTCGGAAGGTAGCTTTCCTTGGTCACATGGTAAGCGAGGAGAGTATACACGTGGACCCGTCCAAAATCAAGGTGATAGGGAATTGGTCGGCACCGAAGACACCCACAGAAATCCGTCAATTCTTGGGTCTCGCCGGCTACTATTGCAGATTCATCCAGAATTTTTCCAGAATCGCCAAACCCCCTAACACAAAAAGGTGTACCCTTTTGTTGGAGTGAGAAACAAGACACAACATTCCAAACATTAAAGCAAGCCTTGTGCAGCGCGCCTATCCTGTCCCTACCCGAATGGACAGAGGACTTCGTTGTTTACTACGATGCGTCCAATCAGGGTTTAGGATGTATGCTTATGTAGAGAGGAAAAGTTATCGCTTATGCCTCGAGACAGCTGAAGGTACACAAAGTTAACTACACGACTCATGACTTAGAGTTAGGAGCAGTGGTCTTCGCACTGAAGATATGGAGACATTATCTTTACGGAACTAAGTGCACAATCTTCACTGACCATAAGAGCCTGCAACACATCTTCAATCAAAAGGACTTAAACATGAGGCAACGACAATGGGTAGAGCTGCTCAATGATTACAAGTGCGAAATCCGCTACCATCCCGGTAAGGCCAATGTGGTAGCAGATGCCCTCAGCCGAAACGAGAGTTCAAGCCGCAAGGTGAAGACACTGACAATGACCATCCATTCCCACTTATCGATACAGATCTGAGAAGCCCAGTTGGAAGCCCCAAAACCAGAAAATGTGTTGAATGAAGCCTTGAGGGGAATGGATAAGAAGCTTGAGATTAGAGGTGACGGAGTCTATTGTTTCATGATCGAATCTGGACCCCAAAGTTCGGAGGTTTCAGGGATGTTGTCATGAATGAAGCTCATAAAACCAAATACTCTATGCACCCGGGTTCGGACAAGATGTACCGGGATCTCAAGAAGCAATACTGGTGGCCAAACATGAAAGTCGAGATCGCTACCTTCGTGGGCAAGTGTTTAACTTGCGCCAAGGTAAAAGTCGAGTATCAGAAGCCCTCAGGTCTGCTCCAGCAGCCTGAGATACCTGAGTGGAAATGGGAGATGATTACTATGGATTTCATCACCAAGTTACCCAGATCTCCGAGTGGGTACGATACCATTTGGGTAATTGTCGATCGTTTGACAAAATCCACTCACTTCCTTCCATCAAAGAATCATTCAAGATGGGAAACACGAACCGACATCCAAGAGATAGTCCGATTGCACTGTGTACCTGTGTCCATTATCTCCGATAGAGACAACAGGTTTACCTCAAGGTTTTAGCAATCCCTTTAGAAAGCTCTTGGAACTAAGCTGGACATGAGTACAGCTTATCATCCTCAGACAGATGGACAGAGCGAGAGAACTATACAGACCCTAGAAGACATGCTGAGAGCATGTGTCATTGATTACGGAAGGTCGTGGGACACCCATTTACCTTGATCGAGTTCTTGTATAACAACAGTTACCATACCTGTATCAAGGCCGCCCCGTTCGAAGCCCTCTACGGTCGCAAGTGCAGATCCCCTCTATGCTGGGCTGAGGTAGGGGAAACGCAGCCAGCTAAGAGTCTAGTCCCCGATAGTGCTCTCACTGGTCCTGAAATCATCCGTGAAACCACCGAGAAGATCATCCAAATCCGAGAACGACTGAAAGCTTCACGAGACAGACAGAAGAGTTACGCCGATAAACGACGGAAACCTCTGGAATTCTAGGTTGGAGATCGTGTCCTGTTGAAGGTCTCGCCCTGGAAAGGCATGATACGCTTTGCAAAGCATGGAAAACTTAACCCGAGGTATATAGGACCTTTCGAGATCCTCTCTAGGATCGGTCCCGTAGCCTATAAACTCCGACTACCTCAAGAACTTAGCAACATCCATCCTGTCTTCCACGTCTCAAATCTTAAAAAGTGTCTATCCGATGAAACCCTGGTGATCCCTCTTGATGAGATTGAGATCAACAAAAACCTGAACTTCGTGGAAGAACCCATCGAAATCATGGATCGAGAGATCAAACGTATGAAACAAAGCCGTATCCCGATAGTGAAGGTTCGCTGGAACGCCAAGCGGGGACCCGAATTCACTTGGGAGCGCGAAGACTCGATGAAACAGAAATATCCGCATCTCTTTCCAATTCCATGATTTGTATCTTAATTTTAAATTTCGGGACGAAATTTTCCCTAACGGGGGGATAATGTGACAACCCGTAGTTTATTCTGTCACTGTAACCTGTTCCCGTTAATAAAACCGTTTGTATTTCCAATTTTTCCGTTAACTTGTGGGTAAAGTTAATTAAATTGAGACCTTTATTATAATCTCGTGGGTGTCCAAACCCATTAGAAACAAGTGAAAACATCCCCAATATTCACTTGGAAAATTTTTAGTTTTATCCCTTCGGGTTACGACAACTAAATCGGGGTACGACCAATGAGAGCACTGTCGGGGACTCGACTCTTGGCTAGCTGCGTGCCCCCTACCTCGGCCCAGCACAGAGGGGATTTGCACTTGCAACCGTAGAGGGCTTCGAACGGGCAGCCTTGATACTGGTGTGGTAGCTGTTGTTATACGAGAACTCGATCAAGGGTAAATTGGTGTCCCACGACTTTCCGAAATCAATGACACATGCTCTCAACGTCTTCCATGGTCTGGATAGTTCTCTCACTCTGCCCATATGTCTGAGGATGATAAGATGTACTCATATCCAGCTTAGTTCCAAGAGCTTTCTAAAGGGACTGCCAAAACCTTGAGGTAAACCTGCTATCTCGATCGGAGATAATGGACACAGGTACACCATGCAGTCGGACCATCTCTTGGATGTAGATTCTCGTGAGTCTTTCTATCTTGAACGATTCTTTAATCGGTAGGAAGTGAGCGGATTTGTCAATCGGTCGACAATTACCCAAATGGTATCGTTCCCACTCGGAGGTTCGGGTAACTTGGTGATGAAATCCATAGTAATCATCTCCCATTTCCACTCAGGTATCTCGGAATGCTAAAGCAGATTCGAGGATTTCTGGTACTCGACCTTTACCTTGGCGCAAGTCAAACACTTTGATGTCCAGGTACCAATATAGCTTCTTGAGATCCAAGTACATCTTATCCGAACCTAGGTGAACGGAGTATCTGGTCTTGTGAGCTTCGATCATAACAACATCCCTGAAACCTCCGAACTTTGGGGTCAAAATTCGATCCATGAAACAGTAGACTTCGTCACCTCTGATCTCAAGATTCTTATCCATTCCTCTCAAGGCTTCATTCAATACGTTCTCTGGTTTTAAGGCTTCCAACTGGGCTTCTCGGATCTGCATGGATAAGTGGGAATGGATGGTCATTGTCAGTGTTTTCACTTTGCGGCTTGAACTCTCCTTTCGGGTATGGGCATCTGCTACCACATTGGCCTTGCCGAGATGGTAGCGGATTTCGCACTCATAATCACTGAGCATCTCTAACCATCGCCGTTGTCTCATGTTTAAGTCTGTCTGATCGAGGATATGTTGCAGGCTCTTATGGTCAGTGAAGATCGTGCACTTGGTTCCATAGAGATAATGTCTCCAAATCTTCAGTGCAAAGACCATTGCTCCTAACTCTAGGTCGTGAGTTGTATAGTTGACTTCATGTGCTTTCAGCTGTCTCAAGGCATAATCAATAACTTTTCCTCTCTGCATAAGCACACAGCCTAAGCCCTGATTGGATGCATCACAATAGATAACGAAATCCTCTGTCCCTTCGGGCAGGGACAGGATAGGTGCGCTGCACAAGGCTCGCTTCAATGTTTGAAATGCGGTATCTTGCTTTTCACCCCAACAAAAGGGTACACCTTTCTGTGTCATAGTGGTTAGGGGTTGGCGATTCTGGAAAAATTCTGGATGAATCTACGATAATAATCGGCGAGACCCAAGAATTGACGGATTTCTGTGGGTGTCTTCGGTGCGGACCAATTCCCTATCACCTTGATTTTGGACGGGTCCATGTGTATACTCTCCTTGCTTACCACATGACCAAGGATAGCTACCTTCCGAATCCAGAATTCGCACTTGGAGAATTTCGCGTATAGCTTCTCCGGTCTAAGAGTTTCCAACACTAATCTCAAGTGTTGTTTGTGATCTTCTTCGCTTCTGGAGTAGACAAGTATGTCGTCAATGAACACAATAAAAAACTTGATTGTCATCTATTCGAGGAAGAGGATAACGATTCTTGATTGTCAATTTGTTTAATTCGCGGTAGTCTATACACATCCGGAAGGATCCATCTTTCTTCTTCACAAATAATACTAGGGCTCCCTAGGGTGAGGAACTCGGTCTGATGAACCCTTTACTAAGTAGCTCATTGAGCTGGCTGGATAACTCCTGCATTTCTGTTGGCGCTAATTGATACGGAGATTTGGCCATGGGGGTAGCTCCAGGAATTAGGTCGATGCGAAACTCGACTTGACGTTCGGGAGAGATTCCCGGGAGCTCTTCGGGAAAGACATCAGGAAAGTTGCAGACTTCGGGGATGCTCTCGAGGTCTTTAACTTCCTATTTCTCGTTTACCACATGGGCTAGATGCATAGCACTCCTTTCGCAGAAGCTTTTGAGCTTTGATGTAGGAAATGATGCGAAGATTGGAGCTAAGTTTATCACCGTAGATCATGAGAGTCTGGTCTGAGGGTAGATTGAGACGGATGGCTTTCTCGTAACAAAGGATATCGGCATGATTGGGACTCAACCAATCCATGCCAATAATAACATCAAAGCTCTTTATGGAAATTGGCATTAGGTCGATGGGGAAAGAATGATCGTTCAGGGTAAGGGTATAACCTATGAATATATCGTTAGCGGTCTCTTTCTCATTGTTAACCATCTCGACGGTAAATGCTTCGGTTACTAGTTGAGGACTATGTTTACGAAGATGTCTGAATGAATGGCTAACAAATCTTCTTTCAGCACCAGGATCGAAAAGGATTGCAAGCATAAGAGTTGTCAGGAGAAACATACATGTGACAACGGTGGGGTCGGCGACTGCCTCCTCCTGCTTTATAGTTAGAACTATCCCAACGTTGTTGGTTATTGATGCTTTTGGGCTGTTTCGCTTGAAATGCCCGACTTCACCTCCCCTGTAGTAGGCCTGACCGACACCCGCTCCGGAAGCTTGATTGGTTGGTTGAGCTGATGTTTTGCAGTTTCGAGCAGTGTGGCCCTTTTTGCCACAGCTGTTGCAGATCATCTCACGGCATGGGCCAGGGATACGATGGTGGTAATTGCACCTGTTGCACCAAGGGAGGTCACCAGCATACCTATTGGTATGTGCTTGAGCTGTAGGAGCAGCGACATGAGTAGTAGCAGCTTGGACTGCCATAGTTTTGTGCTTCTTGGAGGGCCCTTGAAAACTCTGACCCTTTTGCTTTTTCCAAAATACCTTCTTACTTTGACTACACTCATTCTGGTGCCCCTAACCATCTTCATGATCTCGGGGATGGGTGTTACTTCCTGGTCCGCCAGACCCGCCGGGGTTCAAGTATGACATTGCAGCCGTCACTACGGCAGTAACAACTGCCTGAAATATGACAGGGTCGAATTGAGAAGGATGTGGTAGCGGAGGATTGTTGTTCCTTTCTTTGGAGGCATATTGATCTAAAATGATCAGGAAAGAGAGGATGGTAAGTCCTCTGAATTGAATCAAGACATATGGAGCAAGAGATATCTCATTATGACAGATGAAGTGTTCTCCTATGCGATAATATAAAGGAAAGCTACCAAAGCAAGGGAATTTATCGCTAAGCGGGAATGAGTAGCAACACTTGAACGAGCATTTCTATAACAAAGTTGGCTCTAGAAAATACTCTCATAGTATTTTATGTTTCACTGCGACGAAGACTCATTGTTTGGATATTTGGTAAGTTTTAGGCCTCTTGCACACCACAGTCACTCCCAAGCACACGTTGGTCGTGTCTCGAATGAATATAGTTGATCAGACTATATTGACCCTAGACACGACTACATAACTGCCCAGGTTTAACCACAACGCACAACATCCAATTACTTATGTTTTGTTCTACTCGGGGTTACAGTTTCTGGCGTTTAGGTATTTTTGTATACTTGGAGTAAAAATACTTATATTTTTTAAGTATACTTTTAGTACAGAGGACTTCGGCCCCTTATTGTTTATAGTTATATACCATGTAAGGTTCGGTATACTTAGTTCACTATAAACAAGGGCTCTAATACCAATCTGTCACACCCCGAAACCGAAGGCGGAAACATTTCGTGGCGGAGGACGTCATGTAAAGTATCACAACCAATGTACATAACAAGCATAGTAAACACAAAACATTACACTACATAGGAGTTTTTACATTTGTTTGAAAGTAATACATGTTTTATTTATACATCAGTATGAACAAAATTAAAGACGAGACTTCTAAACGCTCCGTCTTCTCCAAAAGAACGTGGGATACCTGTCTAACGACAACCTGAGAATACAAGCAGTTTTAAGAATATCAGCATAAAGCCGGTGAGTTCATAAGCGGTTTATTTCTGGTAAAAGAACAAGTTTCCTTTGGTTTACTGAAAAAGTTGTTATCGAAAAAAATCCCATATTTTCTTATATGAGAAGTTTAGTTATCCATTTGTTAAACAGCCTGGTTAAGAGAAGTTAAGTTATCCTTGGAAAAACCCTTATTTTCCTTAAAAGTTGGTGGTTGGTTATCGATTCGGAATGCAGTGTACAAGTATCTACCATACTTGTAGCGTTTAAGTGAAGTTTCCTGAAGCCTGATTATCCTTGAAAAGTACATTAGTTTTAACACGTATATAAGACTAATAAGTAGGTAGTTTTAATTTATAAAACTATAGAAGAAAGAAAGGAATTCGTGAATAAAGTTAATTAATTTAATACGTATTGTGAGTCGTATAACCATACTAATTTGACCCGTGACCTCCTTGACGTTCTTTAGGCGTCGTTCGATTCCAAAATTTGTCTCCCCAGGCGTGCTCGCCTAACTGTAGCTAGCAGTTAAGGTATGGGATTGTCAGTCCCGAATAGATCTATCCACAAATTTCACGTTCTCCCTCTAGGAGACTCTTATAATTCCGGAGAGGATTTACTGGTACCCCGAAGGGTATAACGAAGACAAGTCTCACAAGCTAGTATTACTAATTCACGGTATAATTGGTCGTTATCGAGTTTCAAATTCGTTTGGAACAAAGTAGATTATAAGTAATTATATACAAAGTAATTATTTTGCATGATACTCTAGATTAAACATGGGTAAACTAAATCAGACATAGTTTATATATTGACTTTGCATGAAATCTAAATCCATAAAACAAGTAATAAAGATCCAAATTTCTCCCATAATAAATTGAATGGTTTGATAAGTTCCCACACTATTTTGAAAACTATGTAATTATATTCAGAAAACGTCCCTTATGTTCCGCATATTACAAAAGGGATAAAGTATCTAAAGTTTGTCAGAAAATCGTGTAAAAGTTTTTAAGTTACAAAAAAAACTTTATGATTTGCTTGTATTCCCCCCCTAAAAACATGAAAAACTCGGAAAAGTGTAGGGGTATGAACTCACCAGACGAGAAATGTGTCGGTTAGGACGCTAAGTATCAGTTTAAGGCTTGAACACGCGCGAGGTTCCTATGTAACATGAGGAGATACATAATTGTATCTGATTAGACTTTGAACTACTAATTAAGTAAGATAATACACTCCGAGGCGCGTAAAACACTTTATCTCAAGTGTTAGGAATTATCCGGGTTGCATCTTAGGAGGTGTAAGGTCTAGACATGGAGTTTGCTCTTCAAGAGTAAACTCTTAGGGGAGATCACGCCCCATAGACCATATCCCCATGAGTTTACGGCCGTAAACTCATGGGTGGAGTGTTCTTGGATGTTTAAAGGCCTTATAACACTTGGGAAATTAAGCTAGGTTCAATTCTAGGGCATAGGAAGTGATTAACTCATCAAATGGACCATCTATGGGAGTTTATGGCTGTAAACATAGAGTTTATGGCCGTAATCTCTTACTTGTCTCTTCCTTTTGAGTTTTGGTGGTTCTAGGTTAAGCACACATGATTCTAGTCCAATATACAAGCCATGGAAGGAAGTTAGGGCACCATTGGACCTCTTTAGAGGAGTTTACGGCCAAGGAACCAATCCTAAGAGGGTTTATGGCCGTAATCTCCTAAGGACATGGTTTCCTTGATGTTTAAGGTCCCTACTTCGATGATGGTTGATTCTAGACATTATTCCAAGCCATAGGAGGTGTTTAAGGGGCAATTTAACACCTTAAATGGTGTTTACGGTCTATGAATGAGTGTTTACGGTCCAAGAATGTTCTTAGGCCATAAACTCATGTTTACTCCCCAAATGACAAGATTTTGGTGTTCCAAACTCGTACATGCAAGTCCATAAGTCATATCTAAGCACTAGGAGTGATCTGGGAGGGTTTTGGGGCTTCAAAATCCCATTTATGGGTGTTTACGGTTTTGGAGTGTTCTAGGGCCGTAAACACAAGTTTTTGATGCTTTTGGATGATTTAAACACAGATTTGCATGCTAAACAAGCTAAACTATAAGCTAGGATGGATCACTTACCAATTTGGAGCATGAAAGGGGGTGTTTTTGGATCAAATTTGAGATGATGAGAGAGAGTAGAGAGAGAGTGTTAAGAGAGTAGAAAAGCTTCAAATGAAGTCCACTCACCCTTATATAGGGTTTGAGTTTGTGGCCCGGTGGAAATCTACCTGATACCGACGTTAAACAGGACTTATGGTCGTACCCGATTAAATTGTTGTAACCCGACATAGTTGTAACTAAAAATTTTCTAAATGAATATCGAGGGTGTTTTCACGTGCTTTAATGCGTTTGGACACTCATGAAGTCATAATAAAGTCTCAATTTAAATAACATAATACAAAGGTTAACGGAAAATGTTAATAAAAACTAGTTTATTAACGGAAAGAGAGGTTACAATGACGAGATAAATTTCAGGTTGTCACACGCCAAGCCATAGGAGGTGTTTAAGGGGAAATTTAACACCTTAAATGGTGTTTACGGCCTATGAAGGAGGGTTTACGGTCCAAGAATGTTCTTGGGCCGTAAACTCATGTTTACTCCCCCAATGATTTTGGTGTTCTAAACTCGTACATGCAAGTCCCTAAGTCATAGCTAAGCACTAGAAGTGATTTGGAAGGGTTTTGGGGCTTCAAAACCCCATTTATGGGTGTTTGCGGTTTGGGGCTGTTCTAGGGCCGTAAACACATGATTTTTATACTTTTGGATGATTTAAACACGGATTTTCATGCTAAACAAGCTAAACAGCAAGCTAGGATAGATAACTTACCAATTTGGAGCTTGAAAGGGGTGTTTTTGGATCAAACTTTGAGTTGTAGAGAGAGTGAGTAGTGAGAGAGAGGGTGGTAAGAGTGGAAAAGCTTCAAATGGAGGTCCACTCACCCTTATATAGGGTTTGAGTTTGTGGCCCAATGGAAATCTACCCGATACCGACGTTAAACGAGGCTTATGGTCGTACACGATTAAGTGTTCGTAACCCGACATGGTCGTGAATTAGAAACTTTTTAAAAAGAATATCAAGGGTGTTTCATGTGTTTCTAATGCGTTTGGACACTCATGAAGTCATAATAAAAGTCTCAATTTAAATAACCTAATCCAAAATGTTAACGGAACAATTTGATTAAGACGAGTTTTATTGACAGAAACGGGTTACAGTGACGGAATAAATTTCAGGTTGTCACAACAAAAGAAGTCTATGCAATTTTAGCAAAGCTTTAATGAGCATTGTTTCATTCTTGAGTTACACATTAGAAGTTTATGAAAATTTTCAAAGATTTGATAAGCATCGTTTATTTCTTGAGTTCCACAATACAAGTCTATGCAATTTAAGCAAAGCTTTTTTGAGCATTGTTTGATTCTTGAGTTCCATAGTAGAAGTCTATGCAATTTCGGAAAGCTTTTATGAGCATGATTTCATTCTTGGTTTCCACATTGGAAGTCTATGCAATTTAGCAAAGCATTGATGGGCATTATTTAATTCTTGAGTTCCACAATAGAAGTAGTCTTTGCAATTTATCAAAGCTTTGATTAGCATTGTTTAATTCTTGAGTTCAACAATAGATGTCTATGCAACTTAGCAAATCTTTGATTAGCATTGTTTCATACTTGAGTTCCACAATTGAAGTCTATGCAGTTTAAGCAATGCTTTGATGAGCATTGTTTAATTCTTGAGTTCCACAATTGATATGGTGTTTTCAGTTTTGCAAAGCGTTGATGAGCATTGATTAATTCTTGAGCTCCACAATAGAAGTCTATGTAATTTACCAAGGTTTTGACAAGCATTCTTTAATTCTTGAGTTCCACAATATAAGTAGTCTTTGCTATTTAGCAAAGCTTTTTTGATCATTGTTTAATTTTAGAGATCCACAATAAAAGTCAACGCAACTTAAGCAAACCTTTGAGGAGCATTGTTTCACTCTTGACTTCCACATTAAAAGTCTATGCAATTTAGCAAAGCCTTGATGAGCATCGTTTAATTTTAGAGTTCCACAATAGAAGTAGTCTTCGCAAATTAGCAAAGCTTTCGTGAGCATTGTTTAATTCCTGTGTTCCAGATTAGAAGTTTATGCAATTTAGCGAAGCTTTGATGAGCATCGTTTATTTCTTGAGTTCCACAATAGAAGTCAATGCAATTTAAGCAAAGCTTTGTTGAGCATTGTTTGATTGTTGAGTTCCACAATAGAACTCTATGCAATTTAGCAAAGCTTTGATGAGCATTGTTTCATTCTTAGGTTCCACATTGAAGTCTATGCAATTTAGCACAACATTAATGAACATTATTTGATTCTTGAGTTCCACAATCGAAGTAGTCTTTGCAATTTAGCAAAGCTTTGATAAGTATTGTTAAATTCTTGAGTTCCACAATAGAAGTGTAGGCAATTTAAGCAAAGCTTTGATGACCATTCCTTCATTCTTGAGTTCCACATCAGAAGACTATGCAATTTACAAAAGCTTTGAAGAGCATTGTTTAATTCTAGAGTTCCACAATAGAAGTAGTCTTCGCAATTTAGCAAAGATTTGATGAGCGTTGCTTAATTCTTGAGTTCCACAATAAAAGTCTATGCAATTTAAGCAAAGCTTTGATGAGCATTGTTTCATTCTTGAGTTTCACATTAGAAGTCTATGCAATTTAACAAAGCTTTGATGAGCATTGTTTAATTCTAGAGTTTCATAATAGAACTAGTCTTCTCAATTTAGCAAAGGTTTTAAGAGCATTGTTAAATTCTTGAGTTCTACAATAGAAGTCTATGCAATTTAAGCAAAGCTTTGATGAGCATTGTTTAATTCTTTAGTTTCACATTAGAAGTCTATGCAATTTAGCAAAGCCTTTATGAGCATTGTTTAATTCTTGAGTTCCACAATAGAAGTTGTCTTCGCAATTTAGCAAAGTTTTGAGGAGCATTGTTTAATTCTTGAGTTTCACAATAATTTCTATGCAACTTAAGCAAACCTTTGATAAGAATTGTTTCACTCTTGAGTTCCACATTAAAAGTCTATGCAATTAAGCAAAGCCTTGATGAGCATTGTTTACTTCTAGATTTCCATGATAGAAGTAGTCTTCGTAGTTTAGCAAAGCTTTGATGAGCATTGTTTAATTCTTGAGTTCCACAATAGAACTCTATGCAGTTTAAGCATAGCTTTGATGGTCATTGTTTTATTCTTGAGTTCCACATTAGAAGTTTATGCAATTTAGTGAAGTTTTAATGAGCATCGTTTATTTATTGAGTACCACAGTAGAAGTCTATGCAATTTAAGCAAAACTTTGTTGAGCATTGTTTGATTCTTGAGTTCCACAATAGAACTCAATGCAATTTAGCAAAGCCTGGATGTGCGTTGTTTAATTCTAGACTTCTACAATAGAAGTAGTCTTCAGAATTTAGCAAAACTTTGATGAGCATTGTTTAATTCCTGAGTTCCACAATAGAAGTGTATGCAATTTAAGCAAAGCCTTAATGAGTATTGTTTCATTCTTGAGTTCCATATTAGAAGTTTATGAAATTTTGCAAAGCTTTGATGTGCATCGTTTATTTCTTGGGTTGTATAACAGAAGTTGTGACAATTCGAAAATTATTCCGTCACTATAACCCGTTTCTGCCAATAAAACCCGTTTGTATTCAAATTTTTCCGTTAACATTTTGAATTAGGGTAATTGAATTAAGACTTTTATTGTGACTTCATGAGTGTCCAAACGCATTAGAAACACGTGAAAACATCCCCAAAATTTATTTAGAAAAATTTTAGTTACGACCATGTCGGTTACAAACACTTAAACGGGTACGACCATAAGCCTCGTTTAACGTCAATATTGGGTAGATTTCCAGCGGGCCTCAAACTCAAACCCTATATAAGGGTGAGTGGACTTCATTTGAAGCTTTTCCACACACTCTCTCTTTACTCTCTCTCTTCAATCCAATCTTGATACAAAAATCAACTCTTTCAAGCTCCAAACTTGTAAGTAATCTATCCTAGCTTATAGATTAGCTTGTTTAACTTACAAATCCGTGTTTAAATCATCTTGAAGTACCAAAGACATGTGTTTATGGCCCAGCAACAGCCCCAAATAGTAAACACCCATAAATGGGGTTTTGGAGCCCCAAAACTCTTCCAAATCACTTCTAGTGCTTAGTTATGACTTAGGGACTTGCATGAATGGACTTAGAACACCAAAATCTTATCATTTGGGGTGTAAACATGAGTTTACGGCCCAAGAACATTCTTGGACCGTAAACCCTCCTTCATAGGCTGTGAACACCATTTAAGGTGTTAAAATGCCCCTTAAACACCTCCTATGCCTTGGAATAATGTCTAGAACCAACCACCATTGTGTTAGGGACCTTAAACATGAGAGAAACCACCTCCTTAGGAGATTTCGGCCGTAAACCCCCCAAGGAATGGTTCTTGGGCCGTAAACTCCTATAAAATGGTCAAATGGTGCCCTAACTTCCTTCCAAGGCTTATATATTGGACTAGAATCATTTATGCTTAACCTATGACCATCAAAACACAAAAGGAATGTACATGTGAGAGCTTACGGCTGTAAACTCCTTGTTTACAGCCGTGTTTACAGCCGTAAACTCCTTAAATTGGTCCATTTGATGATTCAATCACTTCCCATGCCCTAGAATTGAACCTAGCCTAGTTCCACAAGTGTTGTAAGACCATTAAGCATCCAAGAACACACCACCCATGAGTTTAAGGTTGTAAACTCATGGGGATATGGTCTATGGGCCGAAAACTCCCTTAGGAGTTTACTCTTGAAGAGCAAACTCCATATCTAGTCCTTACACCCCCTTAAGTGTGCCTAGTTTTTGTTTAAGTAGGCGAGCAAATTTATTACTCACAAAGCTTCTCTCTGCTCAGCTATCAAACAGTATGCATGCATAAGAGTTTTCATGGAGAAACGTACCAGTCACCACCGTAGGGTCAGGAAGTGCTTCCCCTTGGCCTATAGCCAACACTCTTCCTGCTCCACCAGCATTTCTTGCCTTGGGGCAGTCCCTTTTATAGTGGCCTACATCGCCACATCCATAGAAAGCCTGGCCCACGCCAGCGCCGGGGACTTGGGTGATCGGCCTTGTCGGAGATTTGCAGAAACCGGCAGTGTGTCCTTTCTTGTTGCAGTTGGAGCACTGCATTTCTCGGCAGGGGCCGTTGTGGTGGAAGTTGCATTTGTTGCACTTTGGCAAACTTCCAGCATACTGCTTCACTGGGACAACAGCAGCGGGTGTTATCGCGGCATGAACCGCCACAATCTGTTGCTTTTTGGCAGCTCACTGTTTCTTCTTGTCATCCCAGAACTTCCGCTTATTGTCAGCGGGTTTGGAGGGTTCCGAGATGGCTAGGGTTGTTGTTGATGATGGGGATTGGAATCCGTGATCGATGAGTCGTTGTGCTAATCGTTTGGCACTGTCGATAGCAGGGTGTGAAGCTAAGACATTCCCTAATACGGAGGCACCAGCCCCCAAATGTACCTCTCGATATTTTTCCCTTCGGTGGGAACCATGTTGGGACAGAGGGCCACCAGTTCACTGAACCTGGAGGTATACACGACTATGTTGGATCCCTTCATGGTTAGGCTCCACAGCTCTTGTTCCAACTTCTGGATCTCGCTCCTCAATCATGAGGTCTTTCATAGTATCCCAGCCCATGTCGTTTTCCACTACAAGAGTTAGTGACTTGACATGACTATTCCACCATGTCAGGGCTTTCTCTTCGAAGGTGCATGCAACAAACTTAACTTTGCTCGCAGCAGGGCAGGAACGAATTTCGAAGACCGACTTCGTCTTCTCGAACCATTGCGAGAGGGCAATGACTCCACCAGCCCCCTTGAAGGACTTTGGCTTGCAGTTAGTGAAGTCCTTGTAGGAGCACTCTCTCGAGCGCAAAAGGAGTTCACCTTGAGTAGTAGAGTTCACGGGAGTTCCACCTCTGCTGGCGTCAATGGACTGATATCGAGCCATGGCAGTTGCCACTGCCACAGCTACTGCAGCATTCAGAGTTGCGGTATCGATTGCTGAAGGAGGAGGTGGTGGAGGAAGTGGAGGAGTAAGCCTTGTTGATTTGCGAGGAGGCATATTTCAACTATAAGTTTAAAGAAAGATGTACATGGTGGTTAGAATCAATTGTAAGCATAAAGAGAGTGTTCCATGGGCTAAATCGCCATAGTCCAACATTTGAATGAGTGTGTGTTTTGAAATAGTAGTATAGCAGAAGAGTAGGAAAAACACAAGAGTACAGATTTTCCCAACAGATTAGGTAACTGCCAATATTACGGGTATTTCTGATGTAAACGAGTTTGGGAAAAACGACCTAACAGTAGGTCTTACATTAAACCATTTGAGGGAAAATGTTTGACAGCTTCGTAGACTACATAGTGTACTGAAAGATAGGAATATTTTACAGACAAGTGCTCAATATAGCACAGATACGAAAGGCTATTCCTTCTTCAAAAGAAAAGATGTGCTAGACATATTCTAACGGCGATGGGAATTCCTCGAGCGAACCCTAAGATCTGCCACTTGACGAACCACCTCTTGAAGGTGTCGCTCATGAGCCCTCTGGCGAACTCGAAGTTCTATGACTTAAGCTCGGGAGGCAGCCAACTGCTGCTGCAGAGTCTCATTGGTCCTTCTGGTCCTTTCCATTGCTTCTTCAAGATAACAAATACGGACCGTGTTGACACCAGAGTTGGCATCGATTTCCACGATTTGGCCGATGGCTGCTCGACCTTGCTCGATATTTCAAGCAATCCTGCGGACCATGATAGGCAGGACTCGGTCAGCTGAGCCACCTTCGCTTACGTTGTAAAAGCTTCGGTCCCTATTGTATGGTAAAGGTTGACCCTGATCCTCACTCCAGCGATTTAAGTTTGTTGCCCCCAAGGGTGTGGGACCTTGAAATGCCGGTCGGGGTTGTTAATTGGGGCTTGACCTTCTTGAGGTAGGTTGTTGACTTCTGGCTCAGAGTTAGATCCATCCGAGAAGCCTTCTGCGAGGTGATCATCCAAAGGGATTGGATGCTCATCTTCGGGCTCTTCTTCAAGCCAACCAGCATTGCCTTGGGGTGGAAAGTATGGGTCGCCATGATGGAATCCAGCCGTGTTATCCACAATAGAAGTAGTCTTTGCAATTTAGCAAAGCTTTGATGAGCATTGATTAATTCTTGAGTTCCACAATAAAAGTCTATACAATTGAAGCAAAGCTTTGATGAGCATTATTTCATTCTTTAGTTCCACATTAGAAGTCAATGCAATTTTAAAAAGCTTTGATAACCATTGTTTAATTCTTGAGTTCCACAATAAAAGTCGTCTTTGCAATTTAGCAAAAAGCTTCAAAGAGCATTGTTTAATTCTTAAGTTCCACAACAGAAGTCTTCAATTTCAGCAAAGCTTTGATGAGCATTGTTTCATTATTGAGTTCCACAATAGAATTCTATACAATTTAGCAAAGCTTTGATCAGCATTGTTTAATTCTTGAGTTCCACGATAGATATAGTCTGCGCAATTTAGCAAAACTTTGATAAGCATTGTTTAATTCTTGAGTTCCACAATAGAAATCTATGCAATTTAGCAAAAGCTTTGATGAGCATTGTATACTTCTTGAGTTCCACAATAGAAGTCTATGCAATTTAAGCAAAGCTTTGATGAGAATTGTTTGATTCTTGAGTTCCACAATAGAAGTCTATGCAATTTAGCAAAGCTTTGATGAGGATTGTTTCATTATTGGGTTCCACATTGGAAGTCTATGCAATTTAGCAAAGCATTGATGAGGATTGTTTAATCTTTGAGTTCCACAATAGAAGTAGTCCTTGCAATTTAGCAAAGCTTTAATGAACATTGTTTAATTCTTGAGTTCCACAATAGAAGTGTATGCAATTTATGCAATGCTTTTGATGAGCATTGTTTCATTCTTGAGTTCAACATTAGAAGTCTATGGAATTTAGCAAAGTTTTGATGATCATTGTTTAATTCTTGGGTTCCACAACAGATGTCGTCTTCGCCATTTAGCAAAGCTTTTGATGAGCATTGTAAAATTCTTGAGTTCCACAATAGAAGTCTATGCAATTCAAGAAATGCTTTGATGAGCATTGTTAATTTCATCAGTTCCACATTAGAAGTCTATGCAATTTAGCAAAGCTTTGATGAGGATTGTTTCATTATTGGGTTCCACATTAGAAGTCTATGCAATTTAGCAAAGCATTGATAAGCATTGTTTAATTTTTGAGTTCCACAATAAAAGTAGTCTTTGCAATTTAACAAAGCTTTGATGAGCATTATTATATTCTTGAGTTCCACAATAGAAGTCTATGCAATTTAGCAAAGCTTTGATGAGGATTGTTTCATTATTGGGTTCCACATTGGAAGTCTATACAATTTAGCAAAGCATTAATGAACATTGTTTAATTCTTGAGCTCCACAAGTATGCAATTTAAGCAAAGCTTTGATGAGCTTTGTTTCATTCTTGAGTTCAACATTAGAAGTCTATGGAATTTAGCAAAGTTTTGATGATCATTGTTTAATTCTTGAGTTCTACAACAGATGTCGTCTTCGCAATTTAGCAAAACTTTGATGAGCATTGTAAAATTCTTGAGTTCCACAATAGAAGTCTATGCAATTCAAGCAATGCTTTGATGAACATTGTTAATTTCTTGAGTTCCACATTAGAAGTCTATGAAATTTAGCAAAGCTTTGATGAGCATTGTTTAATTCTTGAGTTACACAATCGAAGTAGTCTTCGCAATTTAGCAAAGCTTTGAGGAGCATTTCTTTATTCTTGACTTCCACAATAGAAGTCTATGCTGTCACACCCCAAAACCAAAAACTGCGGAATACGTTCTGGGGTGGAGGACGTCTTGTACAGTATCATAACAGTGTAAATGTGACAACCCTATATTTTCCAAAAGCAATATAACACTCAAAAGTCAAATACAATGAAAACTATTTGGAATCAATGAAATTAACCTCAAAGATAAAGTGTTCAAATATCTAAATTGGGATGTATCAAATGTTAGATATCATGCCAAGGTTTCCAAAAACATAAAGAACATTCGAAACCGGGTTATATTGAAGAAATTATAACCACTCGAATATTTACGTCACACCGGTAAAACATTATTTAACATAAAAAGTAAAATTACAATAAAATGCATTTTAGCCTTAAGTATCTAAACAAAAGTTGTAGAGTTTGTTAAACTGTAAACGTACATAAAGAGATCGCCTAAATTGGATTTCGTATGAAGAAGTTACAAATTTTCTAAGTTTCGTAACAGTAGTAGAGGGCTAAAAACTCGAATTTAAGATCGAGCGTTATTTAGCTATCGCAACTTAAACGAAAGTTGAAGGTCTCCACAATAGAAGTAAAATGATAAAAAGACAATCGAAAACCGACGTCGCATAAAGAAACTATGAATTTTTAACGGACTTTAGCAGTACCGGCCTATTAAAAACATATCATTAAAAATAAAGTCAAAACTAGCTGATGGAGTCTAAATGAAAGTTGTAGAGCATAATCTCACCTACGCGTGGATATAAAGAACGCGAAAAACGGAGCCCGTACGCGAAAGTTACGGAATGTAGGCGTATGCCCAACGTACTCAGGTGCAAGGTCGAGTCCCATCGACTGCAGCTCTACGCCTAGCTAGACTCGAGTCGTAAGCCATGACGCAAAGTTACACCCAACGTAACCAAAGTACGCCCAGCGTACTCTGTGACAACCCGAAATTTCCATTCTGAACAAACTATATCAATCCAATAGAAGTTAGAACAGTTACAGTAAAATTCCAGACTTCGAGTATAAGTTTGGCAGTTTTTTAGGATTTACACTTAAGGAGATATCAGGAGAGTGGATGCACTAGGGTTTAGTGCAACACTATTATTCCAATACTCTAGGATAGTAGAGTTTATTCCGGGAATAAAAATATTTTCTACCAAAAATAACTCAGGACTATAAATAGAATTCTGAACCAAATTCATTCATTATTCGCATTTCCAACTAGAGAAAAGTCGTTTTCTCTCTCACGGATCTTTGGGTTTTTATCCCAAATCGTGAGTACACTTCTCTAGTTGTCTTCTAATGCTTATTATGTGCTTAATAACTTAGATTACATATCAAATCTGTGAGATTCGGGAGTTTACCGCCCAAGAACGTTCTTGGAGAGTGAACTCCAAAATGAGGCTTAAATGCTACCTAGTCGTTTCCCCATGATAAGTAACAAACTTAGGCTTATTTATAAATGTATTTAGGACTAGACAACAATCCAAAACCCCAAGATTTGGGAGTCTACCGTCCAAGAACACTTGGGGAGTAAACTCCATTTTAAGGGCCAAAAAAGTCCCAATGCTCCTCAAAGCCTCGGATCTCAAACTAGAAGTCTACATTACATGTTTAGACCACCAAATCAGGTAAGATTCAAGGGAGAAAGAGAGTTCACGGCCCAAAAGGTTCTAGGGCCGTGAACTCCAGTAAATGGTGCCAAATGGTGCCATAATTCCTCCTAAAGCCTTGAACAATTGCCTAGAACATATCCTATATGAGTATGGGACTTGAAAGCATCAAAAACATCATTCCAAGGGAGTTTACGGCCGTAAACTCCAAGGGAATATGGTCCCAGGTCCGTAAACTCCTAAAAGGAGTTATATTATGCCCTAAACTCTTCCATAGACCAAGCCATTAAGTAGAAATGCTTATTAGGGCCTTATAGAGCATCAAACATCAAATGGTAACATAAGTGTGAGCTTACGGCCGTAAACTCATGAGTTTACGACCGTAAACTCACTTAGTAGGGTCATTAGGGTCGTGAACCTCATGGTGGAGTATTCCTGGAGCCCTACACACAATAGCTTCCCCTACAAACACTTAGATGCAATCCTAGAGGCTAATAACACTTGATAAAGGTGTTTAGCATGTCCTAGGGTGTCTTGACTTGTTTATTAGTTGTTTATAGACTAATTTGTTACATATATGTGAAATTATATGTTAACTAGGATCATAAGTGTGCTCAAGACTTCACTTGACACCTAACAGTCCTACCTCTTCAGTTCATCCGTATCACCCACAACAGGTGAGTTCATACCCCATAATCAACGTTTTAACTACTTTTAAATGTTTTATGAGGGGGGATACAAGTAGAATCATGCCACTTATTATATCAATCACATTTGATTAATAAGCAGCATTTAAATGATTTACTACTCATTATCCGTTTTACCAAACAGTTTCCTTCAAATGATTTTCATAAACACTTTATATGTTTAAAACTCCTTTTACACTGTACATTTTACTCTGTATATTACATTTCAAACTCATTTACACTTGTGTTTCAAACAAATGCTTCTTTATACTAAACCGTTTTATCAAACCCATGCCTTCAAAACCCTTTTATAGATCGACATCAAGTCGATCTTTTCTTAGAAAATATTTATGTTTAAAGGTTTTTACAAAACTTATTTCATGCTTTTATATTATAAATTGCATGCCTATATATGTATAATTATATAAGCAATGTTTAAAGGACTTAGGAAGGCTATCCACCCTATTTCCTTTTTCTCGATTTGGATGTGGTCTGGTGGGATATCGGGTACTCGTCCGAAGGTCGTTTAAATATTAGTTATATATCATGTGTACATATATAGTCATAAAAGGTCTTCCAGTTCATCCCATGCCCTTGGGTAGCAAGGGTATACATCCATGTTCATACGTCCCAGTTAGATTACTAGTAAACTACCATATGAGTAGCTTAGGAAGATACTAGAACTATTACTAGAACGCGATATCATACAATGAGTCAGTTCATTCATGAGTCTATACTTGCTAGATAGAGAGCACATACATTATAGCTAGAACATTTCATTACTATGAGTACATATACAACTATACTAGGAAGAGAACATATACAACGATACTAGAACGAGTACATTACTATACTTGCTAGGTAGAGAGCACGTACATTACAACTAGAACAGTTCATTACATTACATATACATGAATATGCTAATAATTGTGATCCACTGTATCGGAGCATGCCTTAAATGTCATGGCCCGAGTTGTAGCCAGAATTCTCTTGGAGGGCTAGTTTGCGTATAGATCTATACTGGATTGACTATCCTTAAACCTTGCTGCTAGCTACAGCCGGACCTGCAGGTCTGCGGGTGCCAAACGTCATTCCGTTTTACGACCATTCGTATGTCGTTGTTACCAGTCGATAGTATGGTACAATTAATCACATGATGCCTTAATATAAATCCGGTTTAAGGTAGTTAGTATAACAGTAGTTCTTATAGCGCTACATTTTAGTACTACATTAATTTTCCTTGTACATATATTTAGTGATCATTTCACTTAAACACTTAATGTAAAAACTATATTTTGTTAATGATAGTTACACTTGGGAAAATTACACACTTTTACATGAAACGAACATTTAGAATAGTTAAGTCTTGGTAGAAGACTACATTGAGAACAGTTAGGTCTTGGTAGAAGACACACTTTACATAATAGTAGGAATCATAGGGATTTCTAGGGTTTTTCAAACGTTTACAGTTGTTTTACAAACATTTTTACACTTACAGTTCATATACATTTTAATACTTACAAATTCTTACATACAAATTAAGACACTAAAATACTTATGATCTCACCAGCTTCAAAACTGATACTCGCTTTCAAAATTACTTGTATCCTCAGGTCATCATAGACAGCTACCGATGCAAGGACTAGGGAAGATGGAGCTCGTTGAAGAATCATCTTTCATTTTGATTTATGCTTTAGTGTTTATCAAAATTTGACAGAACACACTTGTATAATAATTCTATTATTAATGCAATGAATGATGTTGTTGCTTGTTTACTACTTTACATTGTTGTGATACTATACATGACGTCCTCCGCCCCAGAACGTTTCCGCCGTTCTTGGTTTTGGGGTGTGACAGATTGGTATCAGAGCATTGTTTATAGTGAATTAAGTATATCAACCCATAAAAGATATACCAACTATAAATACATAAGGGATTAAAAGTACTCTGACCAAGAGTTTATACTTTAAATAATAAAATATTTAATAAAGTATACGAGCCTACATTCATACTAAAATCAGTGTCACTAGGACAGTACAAAAGAATTACGATTGTTGGGCAACACAAGTGGGCTTAGAGACATATGGTCAAAACTGGGAAGATATAGCCTGATCACCTATATTATCCGAGGGTTGACTGGCATATGCCTAAGTTTAATCGTGTGGTTGCAACAATGCTAAAATCTTACCAACCCTACCACAATGAGAACAATAGAACATAATTAAACTTAAAATACTATAGGAGTATTTGGTGTTACTATAAGTACGTTATACTTGAGAACTAAAACGGGATCTTCATTACTAAGTTGATAGTTGCTAAGTGGATACACTAAGGATATATGTAATTAGGATGTTATAGACTTAGAATCTGTGAAATTTTACTTCACCCCGATTCTGTGTGAATTTGGAGTTAAGATCACTTATTCGAAGGCCTATCCTGTGTCGATTACATATAACTGGTATGCACTTCACAAATAGCGATGTAAATGATGAAGATTTTCTAAATAATTATCTAGATAGTTCGTCTAATAATTATTTTCTTACCCCAATTCTCGCATAAATAACATGGATGGACTCCATCCCCACGGCAACCAGTACCTTCTGAATGAGGTCATAGCTGGTTGGTTTGGAGAAGAACCAGAGAATGATCATCCTATCCCTTTGAATGATCACCATGATTAAGACCCTTCGGACGATGCTAACTCCGAACCAGAGGTTGAGAACCTACCCCAGGCAGTTCCCGTTCCAATTCCTAACCCTCGTCCGGCTTGTCATGGCCCGATCCCTGGGTGAGTGGAATGTTGGGAAACATGGAGCCAAGGACAAGATCAGCCCATGCCATTTAATGGCGACCGAAGCTTTTACGACCTGAGCAATGGGGGCTCAGCAGATAGAATCTTGCCAATCTTGGTCCGCAGAGTGGCCTGAAATGAGATTCAAGGCAGGACAACCCTACATCAGATCATCGAAGTTGTCACCGATGTGAGAATGCATATCCTCCACGCCATTCGTCTAGAAGATGCTCGCTAGAGATCAGAGAGAAACCATGAAACCCTGCTGCAAGCACTGGCTGAATCACGAGCTGAAGTCATAGAGCTCCGAGTACGCCAAAGGGTGTACGAAAGACACCTACTTGATGTAGAACATCAACTGGCTGAACTGAGAGTTCACCAGAGGGATGACCGTCGCCAGTAGTAGACGCTTTACTTTATTTTCCTTGTTAAAAGGAATCGTTTTTCTGTCTACGCCCGATGTGGCATTTTCTATGAAATTACCTTGTACTGTAAGTACTTTAGGTGAGGTCCTTATGCTGTCAAGAATTATCTTCTCTGGATATGATGTAAGACCTTTACAAGGTCATTTCCCCGAATCTTTTACGTCATGATTATCAAAGATTTTGACAGACGACTAACTTCTGTGTCATTCTTCATTCAAGTACTCTTATCATTATTTCATTAGAGTCTATCTGCAACATGCTTTAGTCAAGTCATTGGACTATAGCAAGTTAGATCCGGAGACATTTCCAAGTCTCTTTTAGTGGTTGGATCATGTTATTCGCCAACCATCGATACCTCGGCTTGAACGACAAACGTCTTGAGACCATTCTACGAACTTACTTCTACTCATTACTAGGATTGCATCATAGGGATGTAGGTCAAACCTTCGCGATCATACTTCCATTTCCGTGTTAGGACTGCATCATAGGGATGTAGGTCAAACTTTCGAGAACATACTCTTACTCTTTGATTGAACAATCGCCGTACACCTAGGGTCAACCAGAATCGCTCACAAATTCCTTATCTTTCGTATTATAGAATCATGTCGTCATCCGGAAACAATCAGTAGGACAACGAAACCTCTACCTTTCCTATGGACGCTGCTACCTTCCAAACCACAGCTACAACTGTCGTGATGGCTGTCGTGACAGCTCTCCTTGCGCATCGTAGCGCTATCAGCACAAGCAATGCTGATGTTGGGATTGAAGATTCCAATCGTAGTATCAATCCAGGAAGTCGCCAAACAGTAATAGTTACAGGCTCACAAAGCCGAAAGACAGAGAACAAGAAACGAAAGCGTCAAGCCCAGAAAGAACGCAAGAAATCCCAAAGGCTGGCTATGCAGCAACAACAAGTGGAAACCCCTGCCATCCCAGTACCGAGTAGGCTATACAAGGGAAAACTCCCGAAGTGTGATAAGTGTAGTTTCCATCATCATGGAGCTTGCCATGAGATGCAGTGTTGCAATTGCCTAAAAATAGGGCACCATGCTCGTGGCTGTGGAGCACCGGCACAACCCATCACTCAAGTCCCTTTCATCGGGACTAACCCTACACACGAGAGTAGTTATAAAGCCGAACGCTTTAGGAAGCAATTTCCAAGGTGGAGTAATGAGGAAGGCACTCGTGTCCACATAACACTGTCTAAACACCTCACATCCACCACCAATATTGGTGTTGTCCAGATATGTCACCAATGCGGTGAAATCAGACGCTTCAAGAAAGATTGCCCGATAGCAAAGAACTCGGGTGCTGATGGGAAGATTCTCAGGATCACAGCTGCAGGAGAGCCTATGCCGGAACCCTCGTCAATGTAATTCAGGTGTGTTGTTGTAACAGACTTATAAACTATCCAGAACTAGTGCAACTAGAGTTTTACCTTTTGCGAGATCCTGTCTGTATAGGGATGCTCGTGCTGCGTATACTTGTCTTTTGTAGTATACCTTATTCGCAGCAACGGTCTTGTCGTAAGTCTAAAGTACTGTAACTCTGTTCATGGTTGCACAGTTGTGTTTTGTCTGTAAACGTCTTATGTTCAAATCTAATGTCTTTAAGTTTCAGTATGATTCCGACATTATCATACGACTCGATTCAATTTGATCCTCACGAAAACAGCTTCATGCGTACGTCTCTTTATCAGTAAACGTATTTTTAGCGAAACAGTCATTTCAGAACACCGAAGTACTCATGCCAGGAGTACCTCTTAGTTCTTTTCTTTTCCAAAGAAACCCTCGAAGTACCACTCGTGCAGTACGTCAAATTCAATCCAAGGATTTATATGATTGATCTATTACTGAGGAATGTATGCATAAGAGTGATATATAATCAAGGTTCTACATGTTTAGAATTGATGATTCCACTTTAACTTCTTTTTCCCCGATGGGATGTGAGCTTAAAGAAGAATTAGTTATTCGACTACCTTTTCAATCTTAATTATATACGACTCGTATACATGAAATTGTGATTGTGAAACCATGTATGAATTCTAATATGAACTTCAGGACGGAGAACTGCCTAAGCCTACGAGTAATCGCATCGTCATGTGAACAAACTTAGAACCCAGTATGACTCTTGTAAACAGATCGCCTACAGTCTAAACACCTACGGAGATACAAGAACAGCCCAGACAACTTAACGAACTACATAGAAATAGAATAAGAAGACTAGGCTTCTCACCCTGGAGAACCCCCAGTCATATTCTTCCAGAGATCGACGGATCGCATCGTATGTACCTCGGCTATCGAGTACTCCGTCAAGATTTTTCATTAGAAATCGTTATCTCTGCCTTGCATAGATGAAATGGTTGAGCAAATGCAAGGAAATAATTACTTTCAGAAATGGATCTGAGATCCAAATATCACCAGTTCGAGTGTTAGGGAAGGATGTCCGGAAGACTATCTTCCGAACTCGATGCGGACACTTCGAGTCCGTAGTGATACCCTTCGAATAGGACCAATACGCCCATAGCTTTCATGACCTAAACGAATAGAGTACGTCTTTCTTACTTGGATCAGTTCGTCATTTCTCCATGTAATGACTTACTTATCTACCCTTGTAGTAAGAAGGAACCCATGGAAACATTACCTTCAGAGGTACTTTTCGCAAAGTTCTCTAGGCACGAGTTTTGAAATTGAAGAGTCAAATTCCTATGACACACTGTTAGTGATGTGGGAAATTTTGAGTACTCTTACAATTTGTCAAAACTGTTGAGAATTTGTCGACACCAGAGACGCCGACAGACATTCGCCAAATTCTAGGTCTTACAGACCTACTGTCATAGCTCATTCAGAACTCCTCGCAAATTACAGAAACCCGTACGACTTTGACCCAACAAGGGGTGGCCTTTGACTGGGAAGTTAAGCAAGAAAAGGAATCTTTGGAATTCCAAGTGAGTGACCAAGTTCTTTAGGAGAACTCACTCCGGGAATGGCTTAATACGCTTCGTATCGCGTGGAAAGCTAAATCCAATATAGTTAGGAACTCCGAGATTCTTATCAGAATCGGTCCTGTTCCTTGCACAAACTAGACCTACTTCGCGAACTCAGTAACGTACATTACACTCTTAGCGTCTCGATCATGAAACCATACCTTTCCGTTAGGACTCTTGTAAGTCCACTCGTCGAGATCCTCGCCTTCGTATTAGAACCGTAGTGACCCTCGACCGAGAGGTCAAGCGGACGAAGCAACGCCGTCGCCAGTTAGTGAAGGTTCGTTGGATTTCCAACCGAGAACTCGATTTCACTTAGGTGCGCTAGAACCAATCGATTAGGAAGTTTCCTCCTCACGACTCGATCATTCGTACCAACTTCCTTGCCTAAATTCTAATTTCGGGACGAAATTCCCTTCAACAGGAGGATGATGTGACAACCCGAAATTTCCATTCTGAACAAACCATATCAATCCAATAGAAGTTAGAACAGTTACAGTGAAATTCCAGACTTCGAGTATAAGTTTGGCAGTTTTTCAGGATTTACACTTGAGGAGATATCAGGAGAGTGGATGCACTAGGGTTTAGTGCAACACTATTATTCCAATACTCTAGGATAGTAGAGTTCATTCCGAGAATAAAAATATTTTCTGCCAAAAATATCTCAGGACTATAAATAGAATTCTGAACCAAATTCATTCATTATTCGCATTTCCAACTAGAGAAAAGCCGTTTTCTCTCTCACGGATCTTCGGGTTTTTATCCCAAATCGTGAGTACACTTCTCTAGTTGTCTTCTAATGCTTATTATGTGCTTAATAACTTAGATTACATATCAAATCTGTGAGATTCGGGAGTTTACCACCCAAGAACGTTCTTGGAGAGTAAACTCCAAAATGAGGCTTAAATGCTACCTAGTCTTTTCCCCATGATAAGTAACAAACTTAGGCTTATTTATAAATGTATTTAGGACTAGAAAACAATCCAAAACCCCAATATTTGGGAGTTTACCGCTCAAGAACACTTGGGGAGTAAACTCCATTTTAAGGGCCAAAAAAGTCCCAATGCTCCTCAAAGCCTCGGATCTCAAACTAGAAGCCTACATTACATGTTTAGACCACCAAATCAGTTAAGATTCAAGGGAGAAAGAGAGTTCACGGCCCAAAAGGTTCTAGGGCCGTGAACTCCAGTAAATGGTGCCAAATGGTGCCATAATTCCTCCTAAAGCCTTGAACAATTGCCTAGAACATATCCTATATGAGTATAGGACTTGAGAGCATCAAAAACATCATTCCAAGGGAGTTTACGGCCGTAAACTCCAAGGGAATATGGTCCCAGGTCCGTAAACTCCTAAAAGGAGTTATATTATGCCCTAAACTCTTCCATAGACCAAGCCATTAAGTAGAAATGCTTATTAGGGCCTTATAGAGCATCAAACATCAAATGGTAACATAAGTGTGAGCTTACGGCCGTAAACTCATGAGTTTACGACCGTAAACTCACTTAGTAGGGTCATTAGGGTCGTGAACCTCATGGTGGAGTATTCCTGGAGCCCTACACACAATAGCTTCCCCTACAAACACTTAGATGCAATCCTAGAGGCTAATAACACTTGATAAAGGTGTTTAGCATGTCCTAGGGTGTCTTGACTTGTTTATTAGTTGTTTATAGACTAATTTGTTACATATATGTGAAATTATATGTTAACTAGGATCATAAGTGTGCTCAAGACTTCACTTGACACCTAGCAGTCCTACCTCTTCAGTTCATCCGTATCACCCACAACAGGTGAGTTCATACCCCATAATCAACGTTTTAACTACTTTTAAATGTTTTATGAGGGGGGATACAAGTAGAATCATGCCACTTATTATATCAATCACATTTGATTAATAAGCAGCATTTAAATGATTTACTACTCATTATCCGTTTTACCAAACAGTTTCCTTCAAATGATTTTCATAAACACTTTATATGTTTAAAACTCCTTTTACACTGTACATTTTACTCTGTATATTACATTTCAAACTCATTTACACTTGTGTTTCAAACAAATGCTTCTTTATACTAAACCGTTTTATCAAACCCATGCCTTCAAAACCCTTTTATAGATCGACATCAAGTCGATCTTTTCTTAGAAAATATTTATGTTTAAAGGTTTTTACAAAACTTATTTCATGCTTTTATATTATAAATTGCATGCCTATATATGTATAATTATATAAGCAATGTTTAAAGGACTTAGGAAGGCTATCCACCCTATTTCCTTTTTCTCGATTTGGATGTGGTCTGGTGGGATATCGGGTACTCGTACGAAGGTCGTTTAAATATTAGTTATATATCATGTGTACATATATAGTCATAAAAGGTCTTCCAGTTCATCCCATGCCCTTGGGTAGCAAGGGTATACATCCATGTTCATACGTCCCAGTTAGATTACTAGTAAACTACCATATGAGTAGTTTAGGAAGATACTAGAACTATTACTAGAACGCGATATCATACAATGAGTCAGTTCATTCATGAGTCTATACTTGCTAGATAGAGAGCACATACATTATAGCTAGAACATTTCATTACTATGAGTACATATACAACTATACTAGGAAGAAAACATATACAACGATACTAGAATATGTTAATTACATTACAACTAGAACAGTTCATTACATTACATATACATGAATATGTTAATAATTGTGATCCACTGTATCGGAGCATGCCTTAAATGTCATGGCCCGAGTTGTAGCCAGAATTCTCTTGGAGGGAGAGCGTAAGTTTGCTTATAGATCTACACTGGATTGACTATCCTACACCTTGCTGCTAGCTACAGTCGGACCTGCAGGTCTGTGGGTGCCAAACGTCATTCCGTTTTACGACCATTCGTATGTCGTTGTTACCAGTCGATAGTATGGTACAATTAATCACATGATGCCTTAATATAAATCCGGTTTAAGGTAGTTAGTATAGCAGTAGTTCTTATAGCGCTACATTTTAGTACTACATTAATTTTCCTTGTACATATATTAGTGATCATTTCACTTAAACACTTAATGTAAAAACTATATTTTGTTAATGATAGTTACACTTGGGAAAATTACACACTTTTACATGAAACGAACATTTAGAACAGTTAAGTCTTGGTAGAAGACTACATTGAGAACAGTTAGGTCTTGGTAGAAGACACACTTTACATAATAGTAGGAATCATAGGGATTTCTAGGGTTTTTCAAACGTTTACAGTTGTTTTACAAACATTTTTACACTTACAGTTCATATACATTTTAATACTTACAAATTCTTACATACAAATTAAGACACTAAAATATTTATGATCTCACCAGCTTCAAAGCTGATACTCGCTTTCAAAATTACTTGTATCCTCAGGTCATCATAGACAGGTACCGATGCAAGGACTAGGGAAGATGGAGCTCGTTGAAGAATCATCTTTCATTTTGATATATGCTTTAGTGTTTATCAAAATTTGATAGAACACACTTGTATAATAATTCTATTATTAATGCAATGGATGATGTTGTTGCTTATTTACTACTTTACATTGTTGTGATACTGTACATGACGTCCTCCGCTCCAGAACGTTTCCGCCGTTCTTGGTTTTGGGGTGTGACATACTCGCCTTTCCAGCACTATAAATAGAAGGCATGAGCTACAGATTTTGGCACACCTTCTCAAACTCCCACTTACTCCCACATACTTTCAAGCACCAGAAGCTGTCCCGACGCACTCTATTTCCGCACCCGAGTCCCCGACGAAGGTTCTACGCTATCGAGATCCCCGAAGAGCTCAAAGACGCAGCTTTCCGCGGTTGAAGTTCTGCTCGACTCTAGCCCCACCCTCTTCAAACCAAACAAGTGAGTTCATACCCCTACTTTTCAAGTCTTTTCATGTTTTAGGGGGGGGGGGGGGAATACAAGTACAATACAAGTAAACGTATCGTTTTATAAACATAAATGCAACTTTTATCTTATTAATTATCAATACCAACATCTTACTTTACATATAAGGGTTAGTATATCATCAAGTTATTTTCACCAAATGGAACATACTTTTTGAAAAACTATAATGGGTATAGTTAGCAAGTTATTTATACATTCTTACGTATACATCTTGAAAAACGAAATGCTTTCAACAAAAATGAAGTAAAGTCTTTCTTATCGTAAATCTATTTATACTAAGTGATGTGAGATATTAAAACTTCAACGTACTCTTATGTATGCATTTCAAGTCCTGTATTATATACCATAATCTCGTAGAGGGAGAGCATGATACTTGTGTATAGATCTATACGGGATTGACAACCCCGCACCTAAACTGTTAGCTACAGTTAGACCGGCAGGTCTGGGGTGACAAACGTCATAACACTACAACACCTGAAGAATGTTGTTACAGGCAGTCCATGTCAATAGTATGGTTATAAGACTCACATGAAAGTATAAAAACAAGTTTGATTTACGAGATTCATATATGCATTCAGTTTCTACATTATTTTGAGCATAAAGTTTATCTTTATCATTCAAGTACGAAAGATACTAACGCACTCCAACTTTGGGAACTTTTCAAACTAGTTATAGAAAATATTGGATTTTCTGCAAACCTCGTTCATCGATTTTCTACCAAAAGGACATACTTTTCAATACAAAACACTTATGAACTCACCAATTTAATTGTTGACACTTTTTCGAAACCACTTGTATTTCTCAGGGAATCAGTAATACAGGTAACCACCAGCTTTTGAAGAAGGAACGCTAAGGACGTTTATTATTAAACATTTATATCATCATATTGTAATATTCTTTTGGAAATATGTATAACGCAACAATATACGTTTTTATTATATATATGATGGTTGTGTTACTTTCTTTACAATATTAAATTATTATGGTACTACGTGAAGTCATCCACCCCCGAATGTTTCCGCCATTCTGGTTTGGGGGTGTGACAGATTGGTATCAGAGCATTGTTTATAGTGAACTAAGTATATCGAACCATATAAGATATACAAACTATACGTGCAAAGGGGACCAAAAACCCTCTGACAAAACGTTTTTCATAAACAATATATTTTCTTTTAAAAATATACATTTTTACTTGCATGTATCAGTCTTATATCATGACAAGTTTTCTAAAAAGTATTAAGGCAAGTTGCGACACTATGATTGGGCCTCGGGGTATGTAATCAAATCGAGAATAAATATAGCCTGATCAACTATATTTATCCTGGATTTGACCAACGTATGTCGAGGAATGGTCGTAGTGGACAGCAAGCCAAAAACTTACCAAATAAAAAATTCTTTTAAGATTCGCCAATTAGGAATACTATAGGAGTATTATTATAAAATAATAGTACAATGAAAAACTTGCACACCGTAAGATATAGTTAAACGTAGGATGTCGTTAAATAGATTTCTTTTCTTATAAAATTCTCATACCTCTATCCTAGTACAGACAAATGGCTGGATTCCATTTACCGTGAGATCCCTACTACCCAAACCAAGGCAACGACGGATGGATAGAAGAAGACCCGGAGGAAATCGAAGAGGAAGTCGAAGAAGAATTCGAAGTCGAAGTCGGAGAGGAATTCGAAGTCGACGAGGACGTCGAGGAAGTTACTAGTGGGACCGAATCCGAGCCGGAAGTAATCGACCCTCCCGCTCCTCATCCTCCCGAAGTCAGACCATATCAACCAGGACCCATCCCTATCTGGGGAAGCCATCTCTACTACTGGAGCCGCCAACTAGGTGTACGCCCTCCTTTCGGCATGTGTCGAGATTTTTACAATGTCAGTGGGGGAGGCTCAACTGATCGAGCACTTCCTATTATTGTGGACATTATAGCTACCCAGAACTACCATGCGAACAAGCAAGCAGCCAGAGTTCGCGAGATCAATGCTGCTACTCAGGGTAACGCCGCAGACATCCGTCGTCTGGAAGGACTACACGAAAACACCCAAATCTACACAGGGACGCTTCAGAATCAAATGGTGACCGCACTAGCAGAAATAAGAGAGATGAAGGAACAACAAGCAGATCTTGAAAGGCGCCTGATGGGAGTCAAGCAGTCGGATGCCGAATCTAGCTCCAAACGTACAACACGCCGCAAGTAGAACTTGCTCAACTCCAACAATTTTGATATAGAATAGGACCTCGGATAAAGTTTTTCTCTTATTTCCTTTGTATCTGTAATCGGAGACCTCTAGATAGGTCGAATTTTCCTAAACATGAAGCATAATGTAACACACCTTAGGTGTGACATATATATATATATGAAGTACTTCTTTATATACCTCTCGAAACTTATGGGATTAACTGAATTGATATACCTACTTTGAAACCATAAACTAAAGTCAAAACAAATTACAAGATACAACTAACCCTCTAGTACACGATTGTCAAAACATTAGAAACTTATAGTATTCATTCTTATTTTCTCTACCAGACCATGCCTCCTCGTAGATCAGCACGCATAAACTCAACTCCAGCACCACCTCCACCGCCCCCTCCAACTATGGATGCAGCTATGTTCCAAACTGCTGTAACAGCCGCTGTAACCGCAGCGATGGCTCAAATGAGCAACAACGGGTCGGGAGGAGGAATAAACAGCTTTACAAATGGCCAAAGCCAAGGCCGTTCTGGGGTATGTACTTACAAGGACTTCACCAATGGAAAACCTATTCCCTTTTATGGGACTGGGGGAGTGTTGGCTCTATCCCAATGGATAGAGAAAACCGAAGTTGTATTCGAAATTTACGCATGCCTTGAAGAAAGAAAAGTAAAATTTGCTGCTTTTACTTTCTCTGAACGCGCCCTGACATGGTGGAACGGCCACGTCAAGACACTAACCCTAGTGGTGGCGAACTCCATGGGCTGGGAAAACCTGAAACGAATGCTCCTACGAGAGTACTGCCCAAGAGGCGAGATTCAGAAGCTCGAACAGGAACTGTGGGGCCTTACGATGGTAGGCTCGGACATCGCAGGCTACACCAAAAGATTCAGTGACTTGATAACACTTTGCCCAGGGATGTTGATCCTGGAAAGCCAAAAGGTGGAGAGGTACATCTGGGGACTATCACCCCAACTTCGAGGAAGTGTGTTAGCTTCCAAACCCATGACCTTCGACAGCGCCAAGGAACTAGCGCAATCTCTCGTTGATCATGGTGTCTGTCAAGGAGTCACAGCTATCGTGGCTGAACTAACCAAAGGGAACAACAACAACAACGATAACAATGCCAACAACAACAACAACAAGAAATTCTGGAACTTGAGAAAGGGGCAAACTTCGCAAGAACCTTCAAAGAAACAAATGGTGGCGGTTCATGCTGCTACTACTCCCACTACAACTCCTGCTACCCCTGCGCCAACAAAACAATATGCGGGGAACCTGCCCAAGTGCAGCAGATGCAACTACCATCACCACGGTAATTGCCGCGAGATGCACTATAAAAACTGCGACAGGAAAGGGCACACTGCCCGTTTCTCTAAGGCACCAGCGCGACCAGTCACTCAAGTTCCTGGTACTGGGATAAGCCAGGCATGTTATGGGTGTGGAGAAACCGGACACTTCAAGAGGGAATACTCCAAGGGAAGAAATGTTGGTGGTGTTAGGAGAGTGTCGGCGATAGGTCAAAATGAAGCAATAGCTGACCCAACGGTGGTTACGGGTACGTTTCTCCTCGACAACATTTATGTATGCATACTCTTTGACTGTGGTGCGGAGAGAAGTTTTGTAAGTCATAAATTCAAACACCTACTTAATCAAAGATCCCAACAACTCAATAAAATATTCACTGTAGAAATGGCTAACGGTAAAACGGAAAGCACAAGTGATATGTACGTAGGATGCACATTAAATTTAAACGAACACTTATTTCAAATCGACCTTATGCCCATTTCGATAGGAAGTTTTGATGTAATCATCGGTATGGACTAGTTGAGACTTCACCATGCCGATATTCTTTGTCACGAAAAGGCCATTCGTCTTAATCTGCCCAACGGCGAAACCCTTGTCATATATGGAGACAAACCTAGTTCAAATTTACAAATCATCTCCTGTGTTAAAGCACAAAAATATCTTCGGAAAGAATACCATGCCTTTCTAGCCCACGTAGTAGACCAGAAACAAGAACTAAAGAACATTAAAGACATTCAGGAAGTCTGCAACTTCCTAGACATTTTCCCAGAAGACCTTCCAGGAATTCCACTAGAACGCCAAGTCGAGTTCTGTCGACTTAATCCCCGAAGCTACTCCAGTAGCAAAGTCGCCTTACCGTTTAGCCCCAACCGAGATGCAGGAACTGTCCAGTCAATTAAATGAACTGCTGAGCAAGGGCTTCATCAGACCGAGCTTCTCACCATGGGGAGCAACGGTCCTATTCGTGAAGAAGAAGGACGGATCGTTTCACATGTGCATCAATTACCAGGAGCTGAACAAACTCACGATCAAGAACCGATATCCCTTTTCGTGCATAGACGATATGTTCGACCAACTACAGGGAGCGAGCTACTTCTCAAAGATCGATCTAAGATCTGGTTATCACCAACTATGAGTACTGGAAGGAGACATCCCCAAAACGGCTTTCCGAACACGCTATGGTCACTACGAGTTTGTAGTAATACAAATGCTCCAGCGATGTTCATGGACTTGATGAACCGAGTATGTCGTCCCTTCCTGGATAAATTTGTGATCGTGTTCATAGATGATATACTTATCTATTCAAGAAGCCAGGAAGAAAACAGCCAACACCTCTGCCAAGTTTTGGAAACATTGAGGGCAGAGAAGCTTTACGCAAAATTTTCAAAGTGCGAATTTTGGATTCGGGAAGTGGATTTCCTAGGACATGTAGTAAGCAAGGAGGGGATACACGTGGACCCTTCTAAGATCAAGGCAATAGAGAGTTGGACGACTCCAAGAACCCCTACAGAAATCCGGTAATTTTGGGACTCGGGTATTACCGAAGGTTCATACAGAACTTTTTAAAGATTGCCAAGCCACTCACCACCCTAACTCAGAAGAGTGTGACCTTCGACTGGGGAGAAAAACAAGACATCGTGTTTCAGACACTAAAGCGAGCCTTATGTAGTGCGCCCATCCTAACCTTGCCAGAAGGAACAGAGGACTTCGTAGTCTATTGCGATGCATCAAACCAAGGACTCGGGTGTGTCCTGATGCAACGAGGGAAGGTCATCGCCTACGCCTCAAGGAAACTAAAGACACACGAAGTAAACTACACGACGCACGATCTTGAGCTATGAGCAGTCGTCTTCGCTCTAAAGATATGGAGGCACTATCTCTACGGCACGAAATGTACAATCTTCACCGATCATAAAAGCCTCCAGCATATCCTCAACCAGAAAGAACTCAACATGAGACAAAGACGGTGGGTAGAACTACTAAATGATTATGAATGCGAAATTCGATATCATCCCGGAAACGCTAACGTGGTGGCCGATGCACTCAGCCGGAAGGAATACTCGGGCCGCAGAGTGAAGTCTTTAACCATGACAATCGTCGATAGGTTAACTAAATCAGCGCACTTCCTACCGATCAAAGAGACGGATAAATTGGAGAAGCAAACTAGAACATACCTCAGAGAAATTGTACGACTGCATGGTGTGCCCATATCCATTATCTCGGACCGAGATAGTAGATTCACCTCAAGGTTCTGGCAGTCACTACAAAAAGCTCTAGGAACAAGAATAGACATGAGTACCGCTTATCACCCACAAACTGACGGCCAGAGTGAGAGAACCATACAAACCCTAGAGGATATGTTGAGGTCTTGCATAATCGATTTTGGCAAAGCATGGGATGCCCATCTACCCTTGGTCGAGTTCTCGTACAACAATAGCTACCACACTAGTATCAAGGCTGCCCCGTTTGAAGCCCTCTACGGCCGTAAATGCAGGTCACCACTGTGCTGGGCCGAAGTGGGGGACACTCAACTAGCAAAAGGACAAGCAATAGACAACACGCTCACTGGACCAGCAATCATAAGGGAAACTACGGAGAAAATTATTCAGATCCGAGAACGTCTGAAAGCATCAAGGGACAGACAAAAGAGTTACGCGGATAAAAGACGGAAATCCTTGGAATTCCAGGTTGGAGATCGAGTCCTACTAAAAGTCTCGGCCTGGAAGGGGTTAATACGCTTCGTAAAGCGTGGGAAACTGAACCCAAGATACATCGGACCATTCGAGATCCTTGCCAGGATCAGTCCAGTGGCTTACAAACTTCGATTACCTCAGGAGCTCCACAACGTACTCCCTACCTTTCACATATCAAACCTAAAGAAGTGCTTGTCCGATGAGACCCTTGTCATCCCTCTGGACGAAATTGCAGTAAATGAGAATCTCCAATTCGTAGAAGAACCAGTAGAGATCGTGGATCGGGAAATAAAAAGGACTAAACATAGCCGCATACCTATTGTAAAGGTCCGCTAGAATGCCAAGCGAGGACCTGAATACACGTGGGAACGTGAGGATCAGATGAAACAAAAGTACCCGCATCTTTTTCCTAACTTGTAAACTCTATCTTAGATTAAATTTCGGGACGAAATTCCCCTAATGGGGGGATGATGTGACAACCCTATATTTTCCAAAAGCAATGTAACACTCAAAAGTCAAATACAACGAAAACTATTTGGAATCAACGAAATTAACCTCAAAAATAAAGTGTTCAAATATCTAAATTGGGATGCATCAAATGTTAGATATCGTGCCAAGGTTTCCAAAAACATAAAGAACATTCGAAACCGGGTTATATTGAAGAAATTATAACGACTGGAATTACAATAAAACATTATTTAACGTAAAAAGTGAAATTACAATAAAATGCATTTTAGCCTTAAGTATCTAAACAAAAGTTGTAGAGTTTGTTAAACTGTAAACGTACATAAAAAGATCGACCAAATTGGATCTCGTATAAAGAAGTTACGAATTTTCTAAGTTTCGTAACAGTAGTAGAGGGCTAAAACCTCGAATTTAAGAGCGAGCGTTATTTAGCTATCACAACCTAAACGAAAGTTGAAGGTCTCCACAATAGGAGTAAAATGATAAAAAGACAAACGAAAACCAACGTCGAATAAAGAAACTATGAATTTTTAACGGACTTTAGCAGTCCCGGCCTGTTAAAAACATATAATTAAGAATAAAACCAAGAACGGCGGAAACGTTCTGGGGCGGAGGACGTCATGTACAGTATCACAACACAGTAAATATAAATAAGCAAACAACATCATCCATTGCATTAAATATATAATTTTAATACAAGCAAACAACACCAAAATAATGTAAATCAAAATAATAAGATGAGTCTTGGATGCGCTCCATCTTCTCAAAAGCTGGCCTCGGTACCTGTCTACTGATGACCTGAGAATACAAGTTATTTTGAAAGAGTTTATCAGCATTAAGCTGGTGAGTTCATAAGTATTTTAGTGTCAATGTTTGTTATCAAAAACGTTTGAACCTGTCTCAAGTATAAGTTTGTAAAATGTAAGTAAGTGTTTGTAAAAGTTTGAATTTCTCAGAAAAACCTATATTTTCTATTAAAGAAGTCTTCTACCAAGGCTTAACTATTTTGTATACTCGTTTGTTGTAAAAGTGTGTAATTTCCCAAGTGTAACTATCATTTAACCAATATAGTTTGTAGATTAATGTTTAAGTGAGGTTATCACTAAAAATATGTAATGGGTAAATCATTGTAGTATTGTAGTTTTGTATTATAGGAACTACTGCTGTACTAACTACCTTAAACCGGATTTATATTAAGGTATAATGTGATAAATTGCACCATACTATCGACTGGTAACAACGACATAATGAATGGTCGTAATAACGGGATGACGTTTGGCACCCGCAGACCTGCAGGTCCGGCTGTAGCTAGCAGCAAGGTGTAGGATAGTCAATCCAGTATAGATCTATACGCAAACTCACGCTCTCCCTCCAAGAGAATTCTGGCTACAACTCGGTCCATGACATTTAAGGCATGCTCCGATACAGTGGATCACAATTGTTACCGTGTTCATGTATATGTAATGTAATGTTACTTGTTCCAGTATCGTTGTATATGTTCTCCTCCTAGTATAGTGGTATATGTTCTCTTTCTAGTATAGTTGTATATGTTCTCTTTCTAGTATAGTTGTATGAGAACAGTTGTATATGTTCTCTTTCTAGTATAGTTGTATATGTTCTCTTTCTAGTATAGATGTATATGATCCTGCGTTACCCCGATGGTAACTTACTAATGATGTACTGATAAGTATGAATATGGAAGTACTTTTATGTCTATATATGTATATTTGATATATAACTAATATTGAAACGACCTTTGGACGGTTACCCGAAATCCCACCAGACCACATCCAAATCGAGAAAAAGGAAATAGGGCGGATGGCCTTCCTAAGCCCTTTAAACATTTCTTATATATCTATACATATATGGGCATGCAATTTATAAGGAATAAACTAAAGTTTAAAAAAAGCATTTGATAAGTAAAAGAGTTTGTAAAACATTTTGAAGTAAAACAGTTGGAACAGTGAATAAATCATTGGTTTTCTAGTTATTAATCACATGTGATTGATGCAATCACATGTGATTGATGCAATAACTATAAGTATTTAACTTGTATTCCCCCCCCCCCATAAAGTATTTAAAACATTTAAAAGCATTTCAAAGGTTAATTAAAGGGGTATGAACTCACTTGTGGTGAGTGAATTGGATTGTAGTATCGGATACCGTGCTAGGTGGCAAACAGAGACTTGTTCACACGCACGAGCCTAGTTATCATACAATGAGCATATATATAACTAATTAGCCAAATAATAACTTAATGAAATAAGTTGGGACACTTAGGAACATGTAAACACTTTGTTATAGGTCCAAATGGTTGAATCTAAGTTGTTATGGGACAAGCTAAAGGGGTTTAAAGCTTCCAAGAACCTAGAATAAGAGTTTACTACCCAACAAACCCCACCCTTGGAGTTTACGGTCGTAAACCCTTGAGTTTACGGCCGCGAACTCCACTCTTGGTGGTTTTGGGTGTTTTATGGTGCTAAAAGATTTCTAGAATAGGCCTAGCATTTGTGGTTTAATCCTTTAGGTAGTTAGAATGCTCCTTTGAGGAGTTTACGGCCTAAAGGCCATATCCCCTAGAGTTTACGGCCGTAAACTCCTATGGGGTGGATGCTTTAATTCTTTTAAGCCTCTTGCACACAAAGGATAATTTCTAGACTTTTGATTTAGGCTAAAGGGGACTTTATGCACACTTTGGTGCCTTTACTTGGAGTTTACGGCTCAAGAGTATTTCTTGGCCGTAAACTCCCTTTTAGGGATGATTTTGATGTGTTTTACTCCCCATTCAAGCTACAAGTAATAGAGAGTTAAAGTCTAAAGCCTTAGGGGGTGTTTAGGGCACTTTAAGCACTTGAAAAAGGTGTTTACGGTCCAAGAAATTCTTGGGCCGTAAACTCTTAAAACTTGGTGATCTTGATTGTTTTCTAGCCTCAAATGATCCTACATATTATCCCTAACTAGTTGCCTAACAAGGAATTGGGACTAGATAGCCTTAAAGCTCCATTTTGGAGTTTACTCCCCAAGAACGTTCTTGGGCGGTAAACTCCCGGATCTCACATTTTAGACATGTAAACAATGTTATTAAGCATATAACAAGTATTAAAACACATCTAGGAAAGTAGACTCGCGATTTGGGATAAAAACCCGAAGATCCGTGAGAGAGAAAATGGCTTTTCTCTAGTTGGAAATGTGAATAATGAATGAATTTAGTTCAGAAATCTATTTATAGTCTTGAAATATTTTGGCAGAAAATATTTTTATTCTGGAATTGGACTTTAACATTATGAAGTGTTGAAATGCTCAAGTTTCACAAACTCATGAGCATCCACTCTCCTGATAACTCCTTAAATGTAGACCCTAATGTACACAAACTTATTCGGAAAAGTCTGAAATTCATTGAAACTGGACTAGCTTCTATTGAATAGATAATGTTCGTACAAAATGGAAATTTTGGGTTGTCACATCATCCCCCCGTTAGAAGGAATTTCGTCCCGAAATTAGAATTTAAGCAAATATGAAGTTACAACAATTAAGCGAAAAGATGAGGGTATTTCAGTTTCATCTGATCCTCGCGTTCCCAAGTGAATTCGGGTCCTCGCTTGGCGTTCCAGCGAACCTTTACTATAGGGATACGGCTTTGCTTCGTCTGCTTGACCTCATGGTCCATGATCTCTACCGGTTCTTCCACGAAGTTGAGGCTCTCATTGATCTCGATCTCGTCGAGTGGGATTACAAGAGTCTCGTCGGACAGACACTTTTTCAAGTTAGATACGTGTAATGTAGAATGTACGTTACGAAGTGTGTCGGGTAGGTCGAGTTTGTAAGCTACGGGGCCGACTCTTGCAAGAATCTCGAAAGGCCCTATGTACCTCGGATTAAGCTTCCCACGCTTGCCGAAGCGTATCAAGCCTTTCCAGGGTGAGAATTTGAGAAGGACTCGGTCTCCCACCTGAAATTCCAAAGGTTTTCTTCGTTTATCAGCGTAGCTCTTCTGTCGGTCTCTAGAGGCTTTCAATCGTTCACGGATCTGAACGATTTTCTCTGTCGTTTCACGAATGATTTCTGGACCGGTGAGAGTACTATCGGAAGCTTGCCCCCTGGCTAATTGGGTATCACCCACCTTAGCCCAACACAGAGGGGATCTGTACTTTCGGCCGTAGAGGGCTTCAAATGGAGCAGCCTTGATGCTCGTGTGATAACTGTTATTGTAGGAAAATTCGACAAGGGGTAAATGAGTATCCCATGCTTTCCCAGAGTCAATCACACAGGCTCGCAACATATCTTCCAGTGTTTGGATGGTCCTCTCACTCTGTCCGTCGGTTTGTGGATGGTAGGCTGTGCTCATGTCCAGCCTTGTTCCTAGGGAATGTTACAGCGATTGCCAGAATCTTGAGGTGAACCTACTATCTCTATCAGAGATAATGGAAATAGGTACACCATGTAGTCGTACGATTTCCCTAATGTATGTTCTCTTAAGTTTCTCCATCTTGTCGGTTTCTTTGATAGGCAGGATGTGTGCAGACTTGGTCAATCTATCGACGATGACCCATTTGGTGTCAAGTCCACCCGTTGTCTTGGGTAACTTGGTTATGAAATCTATAGTGTCTGCTCCTACTTCCATTCTGGAATCTCTGGTTGTTGCAGTAAACCAGAGGGCTTCTGGTACTCGACCTTAACCTTTGCGCAAGTAAGGCATTTACTTACGAAGGTAGCAATCTCTGCTTTCATATTAGGCCACCAATATAGCTTTTTAAGATCCAGATACATCTTATCTGAACCTGGGTGGACGGAATACCGAGTGTTGTTGTAACAACCCGAAATTTCATATCACTTCTTGTAATCCAATTTGATCAACCAAACGTTGTTTCCAATTTTGTTTCCGATTTCACCATTTTAATTAAGTCATTAACTTGTACGTATCTAAAATGACTTAATGGGTGTCTTAATACATTTAGAAATCATTTTAACACCCCACTTTAGTGATCGGATTATTCCTAGAATTTACCATATCGGGTTACGACAACCTAATCGGGTACGACCAAAAGCCTCGCCTAACGCCGATATCGGGTAGAATTCCACCGTGTCCAAAACTTAGACACTATATAAAGTGTTTTAAGACTCCATTTGAAGCCTTTGGCCAATTTCTCATAAAACTCTCCCAACCTCTCTCCTCATTCATAATCAAAGGTCCAAAAACAAGATTTAAGGCTTCAAATCAAAGAGGTATCATCCCTAACTTGTTATCCAACCTCTTTAGCCTTCAAATTGATGTTTAAATTAAGTTTTGGGACCAAGAACATGAGTTTACGGCCAAGGAGCAAGCTTGGGCCGTAAACTCCTCAAAATGGGGTTTTAAAGCCAAATTTACCCTTCCAAATCATAGTTAGGACTTAGATATGAACTTGAGGCTTCCAAATCTAGACTTGGAACACATTAAACATGAATTATAGGGGACAAAAGAGAGTTTATGGCCAAGGCTCCTTCTTGGGCCGTAAACTCCTCTAAAATGGGGATTTAGTGCCTTTAAACATGTCCAAATGCCTTGTAATTTAACCAATGGCCTTGTGGTAAATCCTAGAATCATCTAAAAATGGTTTGGAGACCTTAAACACATCAAATGCCCTACATAAGTGAGTTTACGACCATAGAACACCTCCGTAAACTCCTATAAGTGTGTCAAATGATGCCTTAAACCACCCCAAAGGTTTGGATAAATTCTAGAATCACATATGATTGTTTTAAGCATCAAAAACTAATTTTTCTTACCCATATTAGAGTTTACGGCCAGAGAGTATGCATATGGGCCGTAAACTCATATAAAAGTGTTAATTGAAGCCAAAAATTGATACCAAGCCTTAGAAAACTAGTTAGAATCACATGTGATTGTCCCTTGTAGCTCAAATTAATCATTCTTGGCCATGGGTGAGTTTACGGCCGTAAACTCCAAGTGAGTGGCCGTAAACTCCCTTTTAAATGGTATAATTACATTTAATCCATTCCAAGGCATTTTAGAAATCCATTCAAACAATCCCCATGTCCAAACAAGCCATTAAACACCCAAATTCACACCAACATGAGTTTACGGCCGTAAACTCATGTATGGGTGTGTTTTGTGGTTGTAAACTCCCTAAAATGTTTATTCTTGGGGAATAAACTCAAGTCCCAAGTCCCTAGTGCCAATACATGTCCGTAGATGTCACCCGGGTCACTCCAAACGCTCGTTTTGAGGTGTTTAATCTCGTCGGAGTGTAATATTCCATTTAATTAGTGAATGTATCCCTAATTAAATATATATGGACATTATTTCATTTTACATAGGGACATCGCGAGTAATCAAGCCCCGAAACCACGTTTAGTATCCGAATCAGTTGCGATTCTGAGTCTGGTGAGTTCATACCCCTACCCTTTTTCACTGTTTTCACTGTTTTCAGGGGGGAACACAAGCAAAGTACAAGGTTTCTTGTACTCAAAACTTATTTTGTGTGTGTGTGTTTCACAATTCATATGCTTTTAATACTGATATACACAACTGATAACCAGTAGAACGTGCAGATCACATAAACATTTATTTGTGAAATGGGTTTTATAAACTGTTATGTTTTATATATTTCACAAATGGTTTTTCCATATTTTTATCAGTTGAAAGCATGACATTAGAACACATGAACGATATAATATGTACACTGTCTTGTCCTTGGTAACATTCCACATAGATACGCAAATGGAGGATTAACATATTATTACTAGTAAATTTGTTATTCCTGTATGATTGGAGACACGTCCTTGGCGAACACTCCACAGAGATACGCGAGTGGAGGACTACACCCGTAACCAAGATCTCTGGGATTTAGAGAGCGTGACTTGAGTGTATAGATCTATACGGGGCTGACTACCCCACACCTAGCTGCTAGCTACAGCCGAACCGAAATGGTTCAAGGGTGACGAAAGTCATAAGGTTGTGGACTACTTATTGGCACAGGTTTAGTCTCTAGTATGGTTATGGAACTCGCAATTAGGATAACAGAGATTTACTTATAGTAATAATGAACCACTTATTATATTTTACAGATAACCAGGTCTTCGTTTACATCTTTTACATCTTTTACATAAGGTAACCAACATTCAGGAAAGTATGGGACTATCCTGGGGGAAAAACAATGAACATAACACGAATACATCTTTTACGATGATAACCAACATTCAGGAAGGTATGGGATCTTCCTGGGAAACCTTGTTCATAACCAGGTCTATCAGAATACATCCTTCACATTGAAAATCAACATACAGGAAAGCATGGGGCATTCCTGGGTAACATATACATAACCTGAAAAGTGTAACAAAATGAATAACATTACATATTTTACAACATTCAGGAAAGTATGGGACTTTCCTGGGGATACACTGGCACGCAAATAGAATAGTTTAACGAATTGGATAACCAAACTATACTTCACTTTTTGGAAACGACAACCAACTTTTAAGAAAATATGGGATTTTTCTTGGCGTGTGTTACATTTTCAGAAACAGAAAGGAAACATATACATTTTTACAAAACAAAACTACTTATGAACTCACCAGCGTTATGCTGATTTTCAAAACCGCTTGTGTTCTCAGGTCAACGATAGTACAGGTACCCGAAGACTTACTTGATCCAGGATGGTGTGCGTGCGAAGCTCGTTCGTTTTGTTTATATCTATACTATGTATCACAACTGTATAAACTGTGTCTTTTGAAACAAATTGTAAAACTTTTAATATGTAATGTAATGTTTGTTTCACTTTACTTACTATGTACATTGGATTTGATACTCAACGTGGAGTCAACCCTGGAAATGTTTCCGCCTTCGGTTTTCGGGGTGTGACAGATTGGTATCAAAACCCTTGTTTATAGTGAATAAAGTATACCAAACCTTACATGGTATAAAACTATAAACACTAAAGGGCCTAAGTGCTCTGAAATAAAAGTATCTTCAGACTATAAGTATTTTCAAAAGTATATAAGTATACCAAATCGTCGAGATCCGTAACTATAAGTAGAACAAAACATAAGTAAATGGGTGTTGTGTATTCATTCGAGACACGACCAACTATATTCATTCGAGACACGGCCAACATGTGCTTGGGAGTGACTCTGGTATACGGCATGCCTAAAACTTACCTTAAACACCACAAAGATCGAACTTGTATTGTAGCGAATCATGAAATACTATGGGAGTATTTCTCGAATCAATTCTTTGTAGAAATCCTCGTTCACGTATAGACCCCCGATTATTCCGTTAGCGATAGTTTTACTTGCTTCAATAACTCTTTCCTGTTTTATCGCTTATTTGAAATAAATATCTGTCATATCTCTCGATTCAATTCAGAGGACTTATCATCCTCTCTTTCTTGATCTTATTAGATCAAGATGCCTCCCAGAAAGAGACCCAGCTCAAACCCTCCGCAACCACCTCCTCTTGAAATTGATCCCGTGTTATTTCAGACAGCTGTTACCGCCGCGGTGGCAGCTGCCATGTCCTAATTGAACACCGGTGGTTCCGGTGGTTCGGGAGGTGGTACTCAAGATCAAGAAGGCAATCAAGGACATCAAAGTTCCTACAAGGATTTCATGAATGCGAAGCCTTCATCCTTCGATGGCACTGGTGGTGTCATTTCCTTGTCCCGATGGTTCGAGAAAATCGAATCCATTTTCGAAATCTGTGTCTATGCTGAGTCCGACAAGGTTAAATTTGCGGCTTGTACCTTCCTCGATAAAGCCTTGACTTGGTGGAACGGCCGAGTCAAATCCTTGACCTTACTCGTAGCCAATGCCATGGGCTGGGACGCCATGAAAGAACTCCTCCTTGACGAATATTGTCCTCGTGGTGAAATGCAGAAGCTAGAGCATGAGCTCTGGAACCTAAAGATGAAAGGTTCCGACATTGCTGCATACACTTCCCGATTTGATGATCTTGCCCTCCTCTGTCCTGGATTGGTCACTCCTGAAAGCAAAAAGATCGAGAGGTTTATTTGGGGGTTAACAAATCCAACAAAAGGTCATGTCTTAGCTGCTCGCCCGGACACATATGATAGTGCTAAGACTTTAGCCCAAGCCATAATCGACTATAGTGATGATGTCACGGAAACCACTGCTACCCCTGAGTCGACCAAAAACAGTGGTGAGAAAAGGAAATTTTGGAAGAAGAAGAAGTGTCAATCTTCTCAAGGATCCTCCAAAAGACAGCAAACAGTAGCAGTCTATGCTGCTACTACCCCCGTTGCTGCTGCTTCTGTCGCGGGATCCACAACTCCAACTCCTACCAGCCGGTATGTTGGTAATCTCCCTCTCTGTGATAAGTGCAAGTATCACCACAACCCTGGCCCCTGTCGAGAACTTTCCTGTACCAATTGTGGTAAAAAGGGGCACACCGTCCGATACTACAAAGCTCCGGCCCAATCGGCTAATCAATCTTCGGGAGCAGGCGTTGGTCAAGCCTGCTATAACTGTGGTGAAACTGGGCACTTTAAAAGGAACTGTCCCAAGAAGACTACTGCTGACAACACCGGAAGAGTCCTCGCCATGGGACGGGAGGAAGCAGTCGCTGATCCCACTGTTGTCTCGGGTACGTTCCTTCTCGACAACTCATATGCTAATATTCTTTTCGATTCGGGTGCTGAGAGGAGTTTTATTAGTCGTGCATTCAAACATAACCTAAAACATAATTCCCAACCTTTAACCGAAATATTTACCGTCGAGATGGCAAACGGAGAGAAAGAAAGTGCTAGTGAGGTGTTCGTAGGTTGTACCCTTACCCTGAACGACCACTCGTTTCCTATCGATCTTATGCCAGTATCCATAAAGAGCTTTGATGTCATCATTGGCATGGATTGGTTGAGTCCCAATCATGCGGATATCCTTTGTTTCAAAAAAGCCATCCGTCTCAACCTTCCTTCGGGTCAAACTCTAGTAATCTATGGTGATAAACTCAGTTCCAACCTTCGTATCATTTCCTGCATCAAAGCTCAGAAACTCCTGCGAAAGGAGTGTATTGCATTCTTGGCCCATGTAATCAATGAGAAGCAGGAAGTTAAAGACCTCGCGAGCATCCCCGAAGTCTGTAACTTTCCTGATGTGTTTCCTGAAGAGCTTCCAGGAATCCCTCCCGAGCGTCAGGTCGAGTTCCGTATTGACCTAATTCCTGGAGCTACTCCCGTAGCAAAATCTCCATATCGATTAGCTCCAGTAGGGATGCAGGAGTTATCCAGTCAACTCAATGAGTTGCTCAGTAAAGGATTCATTAGGCCGAGTTCCTCGCCCTGGGGAGCTCTGATTTTATTTGTCAAGAAGAAAGATGGATCCTTTCGTATGTGCATCGATTATCGCGAACTGAACAAGTTGACTGTCAAAAACCGATATCCTCTTCCGCGAATAGATGACCTCTTCGATCAACTTCAGGGAGCCAGTTACTTCTTCAAGATAGACCTTCGATCAGGATACCATCAGCTACGAGTTCATGAAAGTGATGTGTCCAAAACAGCTTTCAGGACTCGATATGGACACTACGAGTTCGTAGTGATGCCCTTTGGTCTAACCAACACACCGGCAGTGTTCATGGACCTGATGAACCGGGTGTGTCGTCCTTATCTAAATAAGTTTGTCATTGTGTTCATCGATGACATACTCGTCTATTCCCGAAGCGAAGAAGACCACAAACAACACTTGAGGCTAGTGTTGGAGACCCTGCGATCCGAGAAGTTGTACGTGAAATTTTCCAAGTGCGAGTTCTGGATTCGGAAGGTAACTTTCCTCGGTCATGTGGTAAGCGAGGAGGGTATTCATGTAGATCCTTCCAAGATAAAGGCGATAGAGAATTGGTCAGCACCGAAGACACCCACAGAAATCCGGCAATTCTTGGGTCTCGCTGGCTATTATCGAAGATTCATCCAGAACTTTTCCAAAATCGCCAAACCTTTAACCACTCTAACACAGAAAGGTGTACCCTTTTGTTGGGGTGATAAACAAGAAACCGCATTTCAGACGCTGAAAAGAGCCTTGTGCAGCGCGCCTATTCTGTCCCTACCCGAAGGGACAGAGGATTTCGTTGTCTACTGCGATGCGTCTAATCAAGGTTTAGGCTGTGTGCTTATGCAAAGGGGAAAAGTAATTGCCTATGCTTCTAGACAGTTGAAAGTACACGAGGTCAACTATACCACACACGACTTGGAGCTAGGAGCCATAGTCTTTGTGTTGAAGATTTGGAGACATTACCTTTACGGAACCAAGTGCACAATTTTCACTGACCACAAAAGCCTGCAACACATCTTTGATCAGAAAGACTTGAACATGAGGCAACGGCGATAGGTAGAGCTACTCAGTGATTATGAGTGTGAAATTCGTTACCATCCCGGCAAGGCCAATGTGGTAGCAGATGCCCTTAGCCGAAAGGAGAGTGCAGGTCGTAAAGTGAAGAACCAGACGATGACCATCCATTCCAACCTACCCATACAAATCCGAGAAGCCCAATTAGAAGCCCTCAAACCCGAGAACAAACCGACCGAAGCCTTAAGAGGAATGGAAAAGAAACTTGAGATCAGAGGTGACGGAGTCCATTGTTTCATGGATCGGATTTGGATTCCTAAGTTCGGAGGATTCAAAGAGATAGTTATGGAGGAAGCACACAGAACCAGATACTCTGTTCACCCGGGCTCTGACAAGATGTACTTAGATCTCAAGAAACAATATTGGTGGCCAAACATGAAGGCAGAGATAGCTACGTTTGTGGGCAAGTGTTTGACTTGCGCCAAGGTAAAAGTTGAGCACCAAAAACCCTCGGGTCTGCTCCAGCAACCCGAGATACCCGAATGGAAATGGGAGATGATTACCATGGATTTCATCACCAAACTACCCAAGTGTTCGAGTGGGTATGATACCATTTGGGTGATTGTCGATCGTTTGACAAAGTCAGCTCACTTCGTTCCGATCAAAGAATCATACAAAATGGAAAGACTCGCGCGAATTTATATCCAGGAGGTAGTCCAACTGCATGGTGTACCTGCATCCATTATCTCTGATCGAGATAGCAGGTTTACTTCCCGATTTTGGCAGTCTCTTCAGAAAGCTCTTGGAACCAAATTAGATATGAGCACGGCGTATCATCCTCAAACAGATGGACAGAGTGAGAGAACAATCCAAACTCTGGAAGACATGCTTAGGGCATGTGTCATTGACTTTGGAAAGTCGTGGGATGCACATCTACCTTTGATCGAATTCTCGTACAACAACAGTTATCACACCAGCATTAGGGCTGCCCCGTTCGAAGCCCTATATGGTCATAAGTGCAGATCCCCTCTGTGCTGGGCCGAGGTGGGAGATACACAGCTAGCCAAGAGTCGAGTCCCCGACAGTGCTCTCACTGGTCCTGAGATCATCCGTGAAACCACTGAGAAGATCATCCAAATACGAGAACGACTGAAAGCTTCACGTGATCGTCAGAAGAGTTACGCTGATAACCGTCGGAAACCACTGGAATTTCAGGTTGGAGACCATGTCTTGTTGAAGGTCTCGCCCTGGAAAGGCACTGTACGCTTTGGTAAGCGTGGGAAACTTAATCCGAGGTACATTGGACCTTTTGAGATCCTCGCCAGGATTGGTCTGGTAGCCTATAAGCTTTGTTTACCTCACGAGCTCGGTAACATCCATCCTGTCTTCCATGTTTCAAATCTCAAGAAGTGCCTATCTGATGAAACCCTAGTGATTCCATTAGACGAGATCGAGATTGATGAAAACCTCAACTTCGTGGAGGAACCGATCGAAATCATGGATCAAGAAATCAAGAGTACGAAACAAAGTCGCATCCCGTTAGTGAAGGTTCGCTGGAATGCCAAGCGGGGACCGGAGTTCACTTGGGAGCGAGAAGACTCGATGAAACAGAAGTATCCACAACTCTTTCCAGATCCATGATTTGTATTAGTCTTGTATCTTGTCTTGAATTTAGGGACGAAATTCCCTCTAACGGGGGGATAATGTAACAACTCGAAATTTCATATCACTTCTTGTAATCCAATTTGATCAACCAAACGTCGTTTCCAATTTTGTTTCCGATTTCACCATTTTAATTAAGTCATTAACTTGTACGTATCTAAAATGACTTAATGGGTGTCTTAATACATTTAGAAATCATTTGAACACCCCACTTTAGTGATCGGATTATTCCTAGAATTTACCATATCGAGTTACGGCAACCTAATCGGGTACGACCAAAAGCCTCGCCTAACGCCGGTATCGGGTAGAATTCCACCGTGTCCAAAACTTAGACACTATATAAAGTGTTTTAAGACTCCATTTGAAGCCTTTGGCCAATTTCTCATAAAACTCTCCCAACCTCTCTCCTCATCCATAATCAAAGGTCCAAAAACAAGATTTAAGGCTTCAAATCAAAGAGGTATCATCCCTAACTTGTTATCTAACCTATTTAGCCTTCAAATTGATGTTTAAATTAAGTTTTGGGACCAAGAACATGAGTTTATGGCCAAGGAGCAAGCTTGGGCCGTAAACTCCTCAAAATGGGGTTTTTAAAGCCAAATTTACCCTTCCAAATCATAGTTAGGACTTAGATATGAACTTGAGGCTTGCAAATCCAGAATTGGAACAAATTAAACATGAATTATAGGGGACAAAAGAGATTTTACGGACAAGGCTCCTTCTTGGGCCGTAAACTCCTCTAAAATGGGGATTTAGTGCCTTTAAACATGTCCAAATGCCTTGTAATTTAACCAATGGCCTTGTGGTAAATCCTAGAATCATCTAAAAATGGTTTGGAGACCTTAAACACATCAAATGCCCTACATAAGTGAGTTTACGGCCATAGAACACCTCCGTAAACTCCTATAAGTGTGTCAAATGATGCCTTAAACCACCCCAAAGGTTTGGATAAATTCTACAATCGCATATGATTGTTTTAAGCATCAAAAACTAATTTTTCTTACCCATATTAGAGTTTACGGCCAGAGAGTATGCATCTGGGCTGTAAACTCATACAAAAGTGTTAATTGAAGCAAAAAATTGATACCAAGCCTTAGAAAATTAGTTAGAATCACATGTGATTGTCCTTTGTAGCTCAATTAATCATTCTTGGCCATGGGTGAGTTTACGGCCGTAAACTCCAAGTGAGTGGCCGTAAACTCCCTTTTAAATGGTATAATTACATTTAATCCATTCCAAGGCATTTTAGAAATCCATTCCAACAATCCCCATGTCCAAACAAGCCATTAAACACCCAAATTCACACCAACATGAGTTTACGGCCGTAAACTCATGTATGGGTGTGTTTTGTGGTTGTAAACTCCCTAAAATGGTTATTCTTGGGGAGTAAACTCAAGTCCCAAGTCCCTAGTGCCAATACATGTCCATAGATGTCACCCGGGTCACTCCAAACGCTCGTTTTGAGGTGTTTATTCTCGTTGGAGTGTAATATTCCATTTAATTAGTGAATATATCCCTATTTAAATATATATATGTACATTATTTCATTTTACATAGGGACATCGCGAGTAATCAAGCCCCGAAACCACGTTTAGTATCCGAATCAGTTGCGATTCTGAGTCTGGTGAGTTCATACCCCTACCCTTTTTCACTGTTTTCACTGTTTTCAGGGGGAACACAAGCAAAGTACAAGGGTTCTTGTACTCAAAACTTATTTTGTGTGTGTGTGTTTCACAATTCATATGCTTTTAATACTGATATACACAACTGATAACCAGTAGAACATGCAGATCACATAAACATTTATTTGTAAAATGGGTTTTATAAACTATTATGTTTTATATATTTCACATATGGTTTTTCCATATTTTTATCAGTTGAAAGCATGACATTAGAACACATGAACGATATAATATGTACACTGTCTTGTCCTCGGTAACATTCCACATAGATACGCGAATGGAGGATTAACATATTATTACTAGTAAATTTGTTATTCGTGTATGATTGGAGACACGTCCTCGGTGAACACTCCACAGAGATACGCGAGTGGAGGACTACACCCGTAACCAGAATCTCTGGGATTTAGAGAGCGTGACTTGAGTGTATAGATCTATACGGGGATGACTACCCCACACCTGGCTGCTAGCTACAGCCGAACCGAAATGGTTCAAGGGTGACGAAAGTCATAAGGTTGTGGACTACTTATTGCCACAGGTTTAGTCTCTAGTATGGTTATGGAACTCGCAATTAGGATAACAGAGATTTACTTATAGTAATAATGAACCACTTATTACATTTTACAGATAACCAGGTCTTGGTTTACATCTTTTACATCTTTTACATAAGGTAACCAACATTCAGGAAAGTATGGGACTTTCTTGGGGGGAAAAACAATGAACATAACACGAATACATCTTTTACAATGATAACCAACATTCAGGAAGGTATGGGATCTTCCTGGGAAACCTTGTTCATAACCAGGTCTATCAGAATACATCTTTCACATTGAAAATCAACATACAGGAAAGCATGGGGCATTCCTGGGTAACATATACATAACCAGAAAAGTGTAACAAACTGAATAACATTACATCTTTTACAATAACTGACATTCAGGAAAGTATGGGACTTTCCTGGGGATACAATGGCACGTAAATAGAATAGTTTAACGAATTGGATAACCAAACTATACTTCACTTTTGTGAAACGACAACCAACTTTTAAGAAAATGTGGGATTTTTCTTGGCGTGTGTTACATTTTCAGAAACAGAAAGGAAACATATACATTTTTACAAAACAAAACTACTTATGAACTCACCAGCGTTATGCTGATTTTCAAAACCGCTTGTGTTCTCAGGTCAACGATAGTACAGGTACCCGAGGACTTACTTGATCCAGGATGGTGTGCGTGCAAAGCTCGTTCGTTTTGTTTATATCTATACTATCTATCACAACTGTATAAACTGTGTCTTTTGAAACAAATTGTAAAACTTTTAATATGTAATGTAATGTTTGTTTCACTTTACTTACTATGTACATTGGATTTGATACTCAACGTGGAGTCAACCCCGGAAATGTTTCCGCCTTCGGTTTTCGGGGTGTGACAGTTGTGCGCCTCGGTCATGACCAAGTCTCAGAAACCACTGTGTTTCGGTGTCCAGATCCGGTTCATGAAATATAAGGCTCCGTCACCCTTGGCTTCTAAATTCTTGTCCATTCCTCTAAGGGATTCACTCGTCACATTTTCAGGTTTCATGGCTTCAAGTTGAGTCGCCTGAATTTGCTTAGACAAGTGTGAATGGATGTTTATTGATAATGACTTGACTTTGCGACCAGAATATTCCTTCCGACTCAGGGTGTCTGCTACTACGTTGGCTTTACCCGGATGATAACGAATATCGCATTCGTAATCACTGAGTAGCTTGACCCACCATCATTGTCTCATGTTGAGCTCCTTCTGATCGAAAATGTGTTGTAAACTCTTATGGTCGGTAAAGATAGTGCTTTTTGTTCCGTACAAGTAATGTCTCCAGATCTTCAGAGCAAACACTACTGCTCCCAGTTCAATATCGTGCGTCGTGTAGTTAACCTCGTGTGTCTTCAACTGTCTCGAGGCGTAGGCGATGACCTTACCTCGCTGCATCAGAACACACCCGAGCCCTTGATTGGATGTATCGCAATAGACTACGAATTCTTCTATTCCTTCGGGAAGGGATAGTATCGGCACGGTGCACAAGGCTCTCTTGAGTGTTTGGAACGCTCTCTCTTGTTTCTCTTCCCAGTCAAAGGCAACGCCTTTCTGGGTTAGGGTTGTAAGAGGTTTCGCTATTCGGGAAAAGTTCTGAATGAATCTGCGGTAGTAGCCAGCGAGACTTTTCCACTCTCTCTCACTACTCTCTCTCTTCAATCCAAATCTTTGATCCAAAATCACCCATTTCAAGCTCCAAATCGGTATGTAATCCATCCTAGATCATAGTATAGCTTGTTTAACATCCAAATCCGTGTCTAAATCATCCAAAAGGACCAAAGACATGTGTTGACGGCCCAGGAACAGCCCCAAACCGCAAACACAAATAAATGGGGTTTTGAAACCCCAAAACCCTTCCAAACCACTTCTGGAGCTTAGATATGACTTAGGGGCTTTCATGAATGGACTTGGATCACCAAAATCTTAACATTTGGGGAGTAAACATGAGTTTACGGCCCAAGAACATGCTTGGACCGTAAACACCTCTTCTATGGCCGTAAACACCATTTAAGGTGTTAAGATGCCTCTTAAACACCTCCTAAGCCTTGGAATAATGTCTAGAATCAACCACCATTGTGTTAGGGACCTTAAACATGAAAGAAACCACCCCCTTAGGAGGTTACGGCCATAAACCCCTCAAGGAATGGTTCCTGGGCCGTAAACTCCTCTATAGTGGTCAAATGGTGCCCTAACTTCCTTCTATGGCTTGTACTTTGGACTAGAACCACTTGTGCTTAACCTAGGACCACCAAAACACATAAGGAAAGGGTACATGAGAGTTTACGGCCGTAAATCTCCTTGTTTACAGTCGTAAACTCCTTAAAATGGTCCATGTGTTGGTCAACTCATTTCCCTTGCCTTAGAACTAAACCTAGCATCATCCCTCAAGTGTTGTAAGACCATTAAGCTGTTGGATTAGTGTCTAAGTCCATAACTATTTTGGTATGTACTTGACCCAATGGTGCATGGTCCTTTTGGGTTGCCTTCACCATAGCAACTTGATAGGATGAATTATGGAGAAAAAGGATTAAATATGATTTATTAATATATTATGAGAATAATATATTACAGGAGAAATCATATTGTTTAATTAATATTAGTCAAGAATTAATAAGAATTAAGTTTGTGACTAAAAGAGATTAATTAAACTTAAGGGACTGGAATTATAATTATAAGATAATTGCAATTGGGCTATGGATTGCCTTATATTATAAGGTTGAACGAATTCTATGAAACCCAATAGAAATCGTCCAAGGCCTTTAAGGAAAGGAGTCCATGGGTTGCTTAGGGCTTAAGCATCCAAATTAGGGTTTCCTTGTTAGATAACCCTAATAGCCTCACTATATATAGAACCCTTATGCTCCAAAAACGTGGTGAACTAATTGTCTAGGGTTTCCACACGTTTTTGAGAGCGTCCTTCTCTTCTCCTCTTCATCCTCTTGCTCTTGGTGTTTGTGAATCATTAGAGGAGTGACATTTGTAACTCTAAGCTTTCTAAAGTCATTACAAGAAGGATTTGAGATTGTTATTGCTACATAACAATCTAGGTATGATCTAAACCCTTATTTATATGTTATATTGATTATCATATTCTAGATGTAGGGTTTATAGTCTTGGATGAATTGCATGTACAATAGAGAAACCTAGATCCAAGCATTAGGGTTTGTATGAGCACATAGGATGTTCTTATAGCTAAAACCCATCAGTGGTATCAGAGCCTTGATTGGTTACTATTGTATTGATGCATTATGTAGCTGAAAATCAAAATCTGGCTTACTGTTCAACCTGACTCGTTGAGTCACTACTTGGACTCAGCGAGTCAGCCCAACTCGGCGAGTTCCAGAGTGTGACTCGGTGAGTCGGAGCGTCAGACAGAGGAAACTTTGGATTTTGTTGTTGTTTTGCTTAGGGATTATTACCATATTTGTTTTAAACCTATAAAATACGAATTTTATTGTTTCTTAATGAATATCCTTGCCAAAACACAAGATAATTACCAATTGATTAGATAATAACTTCCTCATATGATAAAGATTGGATTATTTGTATTAATTGGGTAACTTATTTTGCAAGAAATTGAAAATTTGGTCAAATATAGATAATGATGAAATTAATTTTTTAATTTATATTATTTGTTATTTGATCCTTGTGTTATGAAAAGTTTCAATTTTTCCCCTTTAGGTTTTATAGTTTAAATTTAAACTCAAAAGTTTAGTTTTAAAATTTAAATAGTTGAAACCCTAATGCTTTGAAAAGGTTTCAGAATTTGCCCTCAAGTTTTGGAATTTAAAAGTTGATTAAAAGTTTAATTTAGGAATGTTAAATTCTAAAACCCTAGTATTGTTTTGAAAAAGTTCAAATCACACCCTTATGGTTTTATTAATTAATTAAGGTGTATAATTAAAAGAGGTTTAATAAATCCATAAAAGTTTAGGTTTAAAATTTAATTGAATTAATAGTATAATTGTTAAATTTGACCTCCTACTATTTTAAAAGTGTAAAATACACCCTATACTATATATAACATTAAAAGTATAACATTATATATATATATATATATATATATATATATATATATGTGTGTGTGTGTGTGTGTGTGTGTATGAGTAAAAATCAGTCTTACCGTTAGTAGGCCTCATTCACGAAGCTGGTCTATAAGGGGTGTTTAAGGAAATTGCCTATAAAATGGCGATTGAATGGGTATCCACTCTTACCCACCGCACTCTTGACTAGTGGAGGGTCGTTAGCTGAACGGGTAGGATAGGACAAAACCTTCCATTATAAGTATGATGAAGTACAAAAGTAACTAAATGTTTTACAAATTCCCAATCTTAGTTACTTAGGCAAAAGTGAATTGATGCAATTCCATGAAATTACACTTTGTGCCCTTGCGAAGACGTTAGTGGAGCGTGTGTGGTTAACCGGCTCACTAAATGGTTCTAAGCAAAGGTAGCAAAGGGTGACTCAATGTTCGTCATAGTTCGGTGGAGCGTGTGTGGTTTACCGGCACATCGAATAGGTGACTGTAACATGTGAGGGCACCATGTAAGTTTGCATGGTTATTCACACCCACTTTGTGATCCTCGGCATCCCAGTCACAAACTAGAGGGGCATATCGAGATTTAAACATGCCATTGAAATGTTCAATGAATCTCAAAGGATCTAGGAGTTTTCATAGATTTCAAACTTAAATTTCTTTTTCGTTTTTCATGGTGGAAATTAGTGAATCGTCATTCACTTACCTTCAAATATTCTGCAACTAGATTACGGCATCCCTTTTCTAGGTTGTAGCATATTGTGTTGGGTCCTAGCCTTAGTATCTCATTTGGGTGATTTACTAAGGACTCAATCAATCAACTAACTTGAATTCGTTTTCTCCCGTTTTGTAGATGTCAAAGTTCGACAACTATGGTCTTCCCAAATCCCGTGGAACAAGCTTTCCAGATGAAGATGATATTCCACGATTCGATCAAGGAACAAGACATCATGCTTCACTTCCTCCACCTCCTCCAATTATTCTCCCTAACCCACAAATTTGAAGGCTTGAAAAGTTCAAACTCACTCAAGCCCTTTTGGCAAGTAAACATAAAGAAGGAAAGTTAGTGTGTGCACACGTCCTAGGGATGAAGTCACACATTGATAGGTTAAGAATGTTGGGATCCATTGTTTGTGAGGAGATGGCTGTTGACTGGGTTCTTCAGTCACTTCCTAACTCGTATAGTGAGTTCGTAAGAGAGTACTATATGATGAACCACGACGTGACCCTTATAGATCTCACTTATATGCTTATTGCTGCTGAATCAGCAATGGTTTGGCACAATAGAGAAGCAAAGTTGATTGGTGAATCTTCCTTCCAGACCTCTATGGATATAGGCAATGGCAACGAAAGATATGCCATGATCGAAGAGTTTGATCATAAGAGAAAGGCAATATCTAAAGTAGTTCCATGTGCTGTTCCAAAAGAGTCGATTTGCTTTTATTGCCAAGAGAAGGGGCATTGGAGACGAAGCTGCCCTATTTACCTAAGAGATCTAAGAGATGGGAGAGTCAAAACGTATGGCTCTGCTTTAGGTAAAATCCACTGACTAACTCTTTTAAGCTCCTATTCTAGATTCTTAATACATAATGTGATAAGATTACAATTGATGTTTTTTAGGATCAAAGAAAAGAGAGGAAGCTTAAGGGAAGAAGTGAGCAGAATCTAACCGTGAAGGAATGGATTTCGATCGCATTACTTGAAGATTAGATTCTCGAGCTACTACTTAGAGTTAGAATTAGATTGCTAAGAAAGATGTATTAGCATAGTTTTTCAATGAATTGCATTGTAAGGACAATTTTTTCCACAATAAAATAAATTTTGATTTTTATATTAGTTATTTATCCTTGCAATGGTGTATATGAAAAATTGATGTTTGAATGTTTCTATTATTAGCAATAATGGATTTGATTCTTAATTATATTATTTGTGGAAATGTCGAGAATTTACCAAATAGGGAGAGTTTCTCATCGCCCAAGTTTCAATTGGACAGAAACTTGGAATCATGCAACTTGGTTGCACGATGAATGAGAAATTTCATATATGGAAATTAGACTAATTCATTGACAAAGTGTCAAGTGAAGGACTAGGGGATCGAGTACACAAAGTTGCATGTTGATCAAGTCCACCATAAGAGTAACAAAGATATTCGTCATGATTTACTAAAGGTTTAGTAAATATGATTATACTTATAAGATTAAGTATAATTCTGAATTGGTTGAAAAAGTTTAAATCAATAGCAGAACGAATAAGAAGAATCAAGTAGGCAGAAAAATAAAAGTTTCTCCATTCTAAGAAGAACGGAGAGTACCTTTTATGCTTTATGATAGGTCTTAATGATTAAGAACCATATCTCAATTGATCCTCTAAGTGAGTCTTGGTACAATTGTATGTCTAAGAAGAGAAATCAAGAATTGAAGAAATGGTTAAATCAAGAAGTCAATCATACTTTGTTCCAAAAACAAGTATTAGAGTTAAGATTGTGACATTGAGTGATAAGTATTAAGAAGGTTTATAACATTCATCAAATGTGGAAAGTTGTGATGTCTTGGATAAGACAAAGACCAACTAGGACCAATTTATGAAGTGTTTTGATAAAAGCCACACTAACTCTTGAATATTTGTCAAGAAATGTTTATTGACAAGAGAATCTTATATGTCAAGGAGTCAGTGAGAGTTTTAATAGTCTTGAAAGGTTTTAAGAACAAATCAAAATAGACCTTATCGATCATCACTAGCACACGAGTTGAGGTTTACAACCTATCGTGTTGACACTATTTTGTTTCTATGCCATTCCAATTGAGTTAATTATGCATGTGAGTTCTATGAGTTCTCATTTGAACGCATAAAAGGAAGGCACCTTGATCAATGGAAAGTACATTGATAGGAAAGGGTGAGCTGCTTAACTACTTGGAAGACATGGTGGGCAGCTGTGTTACCATAAGGCAAGAATTAAAGATTAAGAAAGTTTGGTCCATATGAGTTTGAATTTGTCGTAAACTTTGGTTTTGACAAATTCATATGGATAGGAACACATACACCATTAAAATCTAAGTGTCATAAGATTCCATCCTTCATGAAAATGACTGTGAGGAAATGCTATCACTAATAGAGATTTTAAGAAGATAGTGATTGTGAAATTGTATTCTCAAATTCGATTATGGTTACGGATACCCCTTTCCATGATCCGAATTGTGAGATTTGGCAATTAGTCTGAATTGTTTAGACACACATATGAGCTATCTAAGGGAAAGGTGTATAAGCTTAGATAAAGGATTATCAAAGCATTAAGTATTAGAAACATGAACTTAAGAAATTCAATAAGTATTGTTTTTCTGGAAGTTAAGCTGGTTTCTGAATACATGTCAAAGCTAGTGGGAGCATAAGTGTTATGTTTATAATAATTATCATGATAGTGGGAGCATAAATGTTATGATTGCATGATTATTATGGAAAGTATTGCAAGTTGTAAAGATTGAATAGTTGTTTTGCTATAATTAAGGGAGAGAATATTATGCTTCATTTCAAATTTAAAGGTTTAGGTTGTGAAATGTTAATAAATTTAGTCAAGGAAACATACTGTGTTCTCAAATTTCGATTATGATTACGTCATTCCTCTTCATAGTTCGAATTTTGAGAACGTAGCACATAAAATATTATGACAGAAGATTGATAAAGTATCAAATCTTTATGTAAGACATTATGCATCGTGTCCCATACGCTTCGGGTATAGGATCGATTGCAAATGCTATAATATTTGACCATTCTAAAATTTTCCAAATGTCTAGCGCATTTAGAGGGAAAAAGGACAAGAATCGGTTTTAAGTAAGATAATTAAACAACCATCAAAGGACAATCCAAAGTTCGCAAAGGATTGGTCGCTTGTGAGTAGTTGGAAGTATAGTATTGGATGGACCATATTGACATTATTATGAATAGATAAGATTCTATTAAGAATGAGTTGTCATATGGAAAATATGGAAACGTGTTCATATTGGGAATTGAATATTGAAAATTTATGTCTAGATTAGAAACTTTTATGCAAAAGGATGTTCAAAGGAATGTAATTTGAGTGAGAGACATCATATCTAAGGAATTGTATTGTAACAATCTCTGATAGAGGACTTGGTAATTTCATTGGCAATAGTCATTGTGACTTTAGTGCAGTGATATTACAAAAGGATCGTTGCATAAAATGTTAGAATCTAGCATATTCTATAAGTGGCAAGAATTTGATATTCTTTCACTTGTGAAAAGGATTGGGAGTTGTGAAATGAGTATGATTGGAAATGTGTTCATTTGATCTATTTCACAGAGTAAGAACCATAGGTAAACATTGTGTGCATGCTAAGAGCATGGGACAAGTGTTGTAATAATTCAATTAAAAAGTTGATTACCCGAAACAACAAATAATGAGTAATTGATATGGTGATAAATAAAAGGTATTTTATTTATACTCAAAGGTTTGAGGCCATATGGGATTAGTATTATTCTTGTGTTTCACTTTGCATGTTTTGACTTCTTGAATAGTTTAATTGGTTTAGAACAGTCAAATTATTTGAACGGGCCACAGTTGTTCATATGTTGGAAGTAGGTGTGAGTGAAGACTGTCGTGAATTGGTGTGTGGATTGCCTGAAGAGTATTAGACATAAGCAAATGTTTGCTGCAACGTTCATGAGTGCATGAATATGATTTGAGCATTGGATTAAACCCACGCTCACTTGGATCACTCCATGAATTGTATCACGAGTAATTGGTGAGACGATAACATCTTATATTCTTGAAACCGAGATGTGTGAGTTGTATCTTGCAAATTGGTTGCACATTGATAGTATGTAAATGCACCAATAACTTGGTATCATAAAACATATTGTTGTGTGTGATTCGGTAGGTAAGTACAAGCGAGCATTGAATCAAAGTTGATTCGTTCCTTTTATCCAAAGCAGGATAAAAGCGATATCTTTGGGCCCCTCGATGATTTAGTGATGACAAACGTGCTAATTTGATTTGTTCAATTAGTCAGTCGTCATAAATCGGAAGTCGAGAAATAGTACAGAGAGAATGATTTGAAATCATGTCTCATACGATATCTAGAATGGAGAAATATATGATCCTTTATCTAAAGGACACGCGTATATGATAGGATCAGAGTTGACAGCGGCATTGGAAAGCTACGATTGCAGATTAGGATTTGAAGTCATACGCATAATAATTATTAGACTTATCCAAGTGGGAGACTGTTGGATTAGTGTCTAAGTCCATAACTATTTTGGTATGTACTTGACCCGATGGTGCATGGTCCTTTTGGGTTGCCTTCACCAAAGCAACTTGATAGGATGAATTATGGAGAAAAAGGATTAAATATGATTTATTAATATATTATGAGAATAATATATTAAAGGAGAAATCATATCGTTTAATTAATATTAGTCAAGAATTAATAAGAATTAAGTTTGTGACTAAAAGAGATTAATTAAACTTAAGGGACTGGAATTATAATTATAAGATAATTGCAATTGGGCTATGGATTGCCTTATATTATAAGGTTGAACGAATTCTATGGGGAAACCCATTAGAAATTGTCAAAGGCCTTTAAGGAAAGGAGTCCATGGGTCACTATATGTAGATAACCCTCATAGCGTCACTATATGTAGAACCCTTATGCTCCAAAAACGTGGTGAACTAATTGTCTAGGGTTTCCACACGTTTTTGAGAGCCTCCTTCTCTTCTCCTCTTCATCCTCTTGCTCTTGGTGTTTGTGAATCATTAGAGGAGTGACATTTGTAACTCTAAGCTTTCTAAAGTCATTACAAGAAGGATTTGAGATTGTTATTGCTACATAACAATCTAGGTATGATCTAAACCCTTATTTATATGTTATATTGATTATCATATTCTAGATGTAGGGTTTATAGTCTTGGATGAATTGCATGTACAATAGAGAAACCTAGATCCAAGCATTAGGGTTTGTATGAGCACATAGGATGTTCTTATAGCTAAAACCCATCAGTGGTATCAGAGCCTTGATTGGTTACTATTGTATTGATGCATTATGTAGCTGAAAATCAAAATCTGGCTTACTGTTCAACCTGACTCGTTGAGTCACTACTTGGACTCAGCGAGTCAGCCCAACTCGGCGAGTTCCAGAGTGTGACTCGGTGAGTCGGAGCGTCAGACAGAGGAAACTTTGGATTTTGTTGTTGTTTTGCTTAGGGATTATTACCATATTTGTTTTAAACCTATAAAATACGAATTTTATTGTTTCTTAATGAATATCCTTGCCAAAACACAAGATAATTACCAATTGATTAGATAATAACTTCCTCATATGATAAAGATTGGATTATTTGTATTAATTGGGTAACTTATTTTGCAAGAAATTGAAAATTTGGTCAAATATAGATAATGATGAAATTAATTTTTTAATTTATATTATTTGTTATTTGATCCTTGTGTTATGAAAAGTTTCAATTTTTCCCCTTTAGGTTTTATAGTTTAAATTTAAACTCAAAAGTTTAGTTTTAAAATTTAAATAGTTGAAACCCTAATGCTTTGAAAAGGTTTCAGAATTTGCCCTCAAGTTTTGGAATTTAAAAGTTGATTAAAAGTTTAATTTAGGAATGTTAAATTCTAAAACCCTAGTATTGTTTTGAAAAAGTTCAAATCACACCCTTATGGTTTTATTAATTAATTAAGGTGTATAATTAAAAGAGGTTTAATAAATCCATAAAAGTTTAGGTTTAAAATTTAATTGAATTAATAGTATAATTGTTAAATTTGACCTCCTACTATTTTAAAAGTGTAAAATACACCCTATACTATATATAACATTAAAAGTATAACATTATATATATATATATATGTGTGTGTGTGTGTGTGTGTGTATGAGTAAAAATCAGTCTTACCGTTAGTAGGCCTCATTCACGAAGCTGGTCTATAAGGGGTGTTTAAGGAAATTGCCTATAAAATGGCGATTGAATGGGTATCCACTCTTACCCACCGCACTCTTGACTAGTGGAGGGTCGTTAGCTGAACGGGTAGGATAGGACAAAACCTTCCATTATAAGTATGATGAAGTACAAAAGTAACTAAATGTTTTACAAATTCCCAATCTTAGTTACTTAGGCAAAAGTGAATTGATGCAATTCCATGAAATTACACTTTGTGCCCTTGCGAAGACGTTAGTGGAGCGTGTGTGGTTAACCGGCTCACTAAATGGTTCTAAGCAAAGGTAGCAAAGGGTGACTCAATGTTCGTCATAGTTCGGTGGAGCGTGTGTGGTTTACCGGCACATCGAATAGGTGACTGTAACATGTGAGGGCACCATGTAAGTTTGCATGGTTATTCACACCCACTTTGTGATCCTCGGCATCCCAGTCACAAACTAGAGGGGCATATCGAGATTTAAACATGCCATTGAAATGTTCAATGAATCTCAAAGGATCTAGGAGTTTTCATAGATTTCAAACTTAAATTTCTTTTTCGTTTTTCATGGTGGAAATTAGTGAATCGTCATTCACTTACCTTCAAATATTCTGCAACTAGATTACGGCATCCCTTTTCTAGGTTGTAGCATATTGTGTTGGGTCCTAGCCTTAGTATCTCATTTGGGTGATTTACTAAGGACTCAATCAATCAACTAACTTGAATTCGTTTTCTCCCGTTTTGTAGATGTCAAAGTTCGACAACTATGGTCTTCCCAAATCCCGTGGAACAAGCTTTCCAGATGAAGATGATATTCCACGATTCGATCAAGGAACAAGACATCATGCTTCACTTCCTCCACCTCCTCCAATTATTCTCCCTAACCCACAAATTTGAAGGCTTGAAAAGTTCAAACTCACTCAAGCCCTTTTGGCAAGTAAACATAAAGAAGGAAAGTTAGTGTGTGCACACGTCCTAGGGATGAAGTCACACATTGATAGGTTAAGAATGTTGGGATCCATTGTTTGTGAGGAGATGGCTGTTGACTGGGTTCTTCAGTCACTTCCTAACTCGTATAGTGAGTTCGTAAGAGAGTACTATATGATGAACCACGACGTGACCCTTATAGATCTCACTTATATGCTTATTGCTGCTGAATCAGCAATGGTTTGGCACAATAGAGAAGCAAAGTTGATTGGTGAATCTTCCTTCCAGACCTCTATGGATATAGGCAATGGCAACGAAAGATATGCCATGATCGAAGAGTTTGATCATAAGAGAAAGGCAATATCTAAAGTAGTTCCATGTGCTGTTCCAAAAGAGTCGATTTGCTTTTATTGCCAAGAGAAGGGGCATTGGAGACGAAGCTGCCCTATTTACCTAAGAGATCTAAGAGATGGGAGAGTCAAAACGTATGGCTCTGCTTTAGGTAAAATCCACTGACTAACTCTTTTAAGCTCCTATTCTAGATTCTTAATACATAATGTGATAAGATTACAATTGATGTTTTTTAGGATCAAAGAAAAGAGAGGAAGCTTAAGGGAAGAAGTGAGCAGAATCTAACCGTGAAGGAATGGATTTCGATCGCATTACTTGAAGATTAGATTCTCGAGCTACTACTTAGAGTTAGAATTAGATTGCTAAGAAAGATGTATTAGCATAGTTTTTCAATGAATTGCATTGTAAGGACAATTTTTTCCACAATAAAATAAATTTTGATTTTTATATTAGTTATTTATCCTTGCAATGGTGTATATGAAAAATTGATGTTTGAATGTTTCTATTATTAGCAATAATGGATTTGATTCTTAATTATATTATTTGTGGAAATGTCGAGAATTTACCAAATAGGGAGAGTTTCTCATCGCCCAAGTTTCAATTGGACAGAAACTTGGAATCATGCAACTTGGTTGCACGATGAATGAGAAATTTCATATATGGAAATTAGACTAATTCATTGACAAAGTGTCAAGTGAAGGACTAGGGGATCGAGTACACAAAGTTGCATGTTGATCAAGTCCACCATAAGAGTAACAAAGATATTCGTCATGATTTACTAAAGGTTTAGTAAATATGATTATACTTATAAGATTAAGTATAATTCTGAATTGGTTGAAAAAGTTTAAATCAATAGCAGAACGAATAAGAAGAATCAAGTAGGCAGAAAAATAAAAGTTTCTCCATTCTAAGAAGAACGGAGAGTACCTTTTATGCTTTATGATAGGTCTTAATGATTAAGAACCATATCTCAATTGATCCTCTAAGTGAGTCTTGGTACAATTGTATGTCTAAGAAGAGAAATCAAGAATTGAAGAAATGGTTAAATCAAGAAGTCAATCATACTTTGTTCCAAAAACAAGTATTAGAGTTAAGATTGTGACATTGAGTGATAAGTATTAAGAAGGTTTATAACATTCATCAAATGTGGAAAGTTGTGATGTCTTGGATAAGACAAAGACCAACTAGGACCAATTTATGAAGTGTTTTGATAAAAGCCACACTAACTCTTGAATATTTGTCAAGAAATGTTTATTGACAAGAGAATCTTATATGTCAAGGAGTCAGTGAGAGTTTTAATAGTCTTGAAAGGTTTTAAGAACAAATCAAAATAGACCTTATCGATCATCACTAGCACACGAGTTGAGGTTTACAACCTATCGTGTTGACACTATTTTGTTTCTATGCCATTCCAATTGAGTTAATTATGCATGTGAGTTCTATGAGTTCTCATTTGAACGCATAAAAGGAAGGCACCTTGATCAATGGAAAGTACATTGATAGGAAAGGGTGAGCTGCTTAACTACTTGGAAGACATGGTGGGCAGCTGTGTTACCATAAGGCAAGAATTAAAGATTAAGAAAGTTTGGTCCATATGAGTTTGAATTTGTCGTAAACTTTGGTTTTGACAAATTCATATGGATAGGAACACATACACCATTAAAATCTAAGTGTCATAAGATTCCATCCTTCATGAAAATGACTGTGAGGAAATGCTATCACTAATAGAGATTTTAAGAAGATAGTGATTGTGAAATTGTATTCTCAAATTCGATTATGGTTACGGATACCCCTTTCCATGATCCGAATTGTGAGATTTGGCAATTAGTCTGAATTGTTTAGACACACATATGAGCTATCTAAGGGAAAGGTGTATAAGCTTAGATAAAGGATTATCAAAGCATTAAGTATTAGAAACATGAACTTAAGAAATTCAATAAGTATTGTTTTTCTGGAAGTTAAGCTGGTTTCTGAATACATGTCAAAGCTAGTGGGAGCATAAGTGTTATGTTTATAATAATTATCATGATAGTGGGAGCATAAATGTTATGATTGCATGATTATTATGGAAAGTATTGCAAGTTGTAAAGATTGAATAGTTGTTTTGCTATAATTAAGGGAGAGAATATTATGCTTCATTTCAAATTTAAAGGTTTAGGTTGTGAAATGTTAATAAATTTAGTCAAGGAAACATACTGTGTTCTCAAATTTCGATTATGATTACGTCATTCCTCTTCATAGTTCGAATTTTGAGAACGTAGCACATAAAATATTATGACAGAAGATTGATAAAGTATCAAATCTTTATGTAAGACATTATGCATCGTGTCCCATACGCTTCGGGTATAGGATCGATTGCAAATGCTATAATATTTGACCATTCTAAAATTTTCCAAATGTCTAGCGCATTTAGAGGGAAAAAGGACAAGAATCGGTTTTAAGTAAGATAATTAAACAACCATCAAAGGACAATCCAAAGTTCGCAAAGGATTGGTCGCTTGTGAGTAGTTGGAAGTATAGTATTGGATGGACCATATTGACATTATTATGAATAGATAAGATTCTATTAAGAATGAGTTGTCATATGGAAAATATGGAAACGTGTTCATATTGGGAATTGAATATTGAAAATTTATGTCTAGATTAGAAACTTTTATGCAAAAGGATGTTCAAAGGAATGTAATTTGAGTGAGAGACATCATATCTAAGGAATTGTATTGTAACAATCTCTGATAGAGGACTTGGTAATTTCATTGGCAATAGTCATTGTGACTTTAGTGCAGTGATATTACAAAAGGATCGTTGCATAAAATGTTAGAATCTAGCATATTCTATAAGTGGCAAGAATTTGATATTCTTTCACTTGTGAAAAGGATTGGGAGTTGTGAAATGAGTATGATTGGAAATGTGTTCATTTGATCTATTTCACAGAGTAAGAACCATAGGTAAACATTGTGTGCATGCTAAGAGCATGGGACAAGTGTTGTAATAATTCAATTAAAAAGTTGATTACCTGAAACAACAAATAATGAGTAATTGATATGGTGATAAATAAAAGGTATTTTATTTATACTCAAAGGTTTGAGGCCATATGGGATTAGTATTATTCTTGTGTTTCACTTTGCATGTTTTGACTTCTTGAATAGTTTAATTGGTTTAGAACAGTCAAATTATTTGAACGGGCCACAGTTGTTCATATGTTGGAAGTAGGTGTGAGTGAAGACTGTCGTGAATTGGTGTGTGGATTGCCTGAAGAGTATTAGACATAAGCAAATGTTTGCTGCAACGTTCATGAGTGCATGAATATGATTTGAGCATTGGATTAAACCCACGCTCACTTGGATCACTCCATGAATTGTATCACGAGTAATTGGTGAGACGATAACATCTTATATTCTTGAAACCGAGATGTGTGAGTTGTATCTTGCAAATTGGTTGCACATTGATAGTATGTAAATGCACCAATAACTTGGTATCATAAAACATATTGTTGTGTGTGATTCGGTAGGTAAGTACAAGCGAGCATTGAATCAAAGTTGATTCGTTCCTTTTATCCAAAGCAGGATAAAAGCGATATCTTTGGGCCCCTCGATGATTTAGTGATGACAAACGTGCTAATTTGATTTGTTCAATTAGTCAGTCGTCATAAATCGGAAGTCGAGAAATAGTACAGAGAGAATGATTTGAAATCATGTCTCATACGATATCTAGAATGGAGAAATATATGATCCTTTATCTAAAGGACACGCGTATATGATAGGATCAGAGTTGACAGCGGCATTGGAAAGCTACGATTGCAGATTAGGATTTGAAGTCATACGCATAATAATTATTAGACTTATCCAAGTGGGAGACTGTTGGATTAGTGTCTAAGTCCATAACTATTTTGGTATGTACTTGACCCGATGGTGCATGGTCCTTTTGGGTTGCCTTCACCAAAGCAACTTGATAGGATGAATTATGGAGAAAAAGGATTAAATATGATTTATTAATATATTATGAGAATAATATATTAAAGGAGAAATCATATCGTTTAATTAATATTAGTCAAGAATTAATAAGAATTAAGTTTGTGACTAAAAGAGATTAATTAAACTTAAGGGACTGGAATTATAATTATAAGATAATTGCAATTGGGCTATGGATTGCCTTATATTATAAGGTTGAACGAATTCTATGGGGAAACCCATTAGAAATTGTCAAAGGCCTTTAAGGAAAGGAGTCCATGGGTCACTATATGTAGATAACCCTCATAGCGTCACTATATGTAGAACCCTTATGCTCCAAAAACGTGGTGAACTAATTGTCTAGGGTTTCCACACGTTTTTGAGAGCCTCCTTCTCTTCTCCTCTTCATCCTCTTGCTCTTGGTGTTTGTGAATCATTAGAGGAGTGACATTTTTTACTCTAAGCTTTCTAAAGTCATTACAAAAAGGATTTGAGATTGTTATTGCTACATAACAATCTAGGTATGATCTAAACCCTTATTTATATGTTATATTGATTATCATATTCTAGATATAGGGTTTATAGTCTTGGATGAATTGCATGTACAATAGAGAAACCTAGATCCAAGCATTAGGATTTGTATGAGCACATAGGATGTTCTTATAGCTAAAACCTATCATAAGCAACCAAGAACACACCACCCATGAGTTTATGGCCGTAAACTCATTGGGATATGGTCATAGGGCCGTAATCTCCCTTAGGAGTTTACTCTTGAAGAGCAAACTCCATATCTAAGCCCTACACACCCTTAGATGCTACCCATATCACTCCTAACACTTGAAATAAAGTGTTTTCGCATCTCAGAGTGTATTGTCTAACTTAATTTGTGGTTCAAAGTCTAATTAGATACAATTATGTATCTCTTCATATTACATAGGAACCTCGCGTGTTTTCAAGCCCCGAACTGACACTTAGCACCGTATCTGGCACATTTCTCGACTGGTGAGTTCATACCCCTACACCTTTTTTCGTGTTTTCAATGTTTTCAGGGGGGGATACAAGCAAAAGTACAAGAATATCTTGTACTCAAACTTATTTCTTTCATTTGAAATGTTTCATATTTCGTATGCTTTTAACACTGGAATCCGTATTAACCAACTGTGTAACTTGCAGAGTTAGTTTTCAAACTGTTTGTGAAACCCGTTATAAAATGTTATATTTATATTTCACAAATGATTTTCCACATCTTTTCAATTAAAAGCATTAGCTTAGAACTTTCGATACGTCCTCGGTAACACTCCACAGAGATACGCGAGTGGAGGACCGCCTTTGTAGCTAGAATCTAAAATAGGATTTTCCGCATTATTACTTGTAAATTTGTTATTCTTAAAAATTGGAGACACGTCCTCTGAAACACTCCACAGAGATACGCGAGTGGAGGACCGCCCCTGTAACCAGAATCTCTTGGAGGGAGAACGTGACTTGAGTGTATAGATCTATTAGGAAAATAAGGGTTTTTCCTGGGATAACTTAACTGTTCTTAACTAAACTGGGTAACATTGGATAACTAGACTTTTCTTATAAGAAAATATGGGATTTTCTTGGATAACAACTGTTTCAGAAAACTAAAGGGAACTTGTTTATTTTCAGAAAACAAACCGCTTATGAACTCACTAGCGTTATGCTTATATTTTCAAAATTGCTTGTATTCTCAGGTCCATATTAGATGGGTACCCCGCGATCTTTTGGAGAAGACGGAGCAATTTAGCAGTCTCGTCTATACTTTTGTTCATTTTGGATGTATACATAAACATGTATAACTTTGTTTTCAAACAAATGTAAATACTTTTATGTAATGTAATGGTTATTTTTACTATGCTTACTATGTACATTAGTTGTGATACTACATGACGTCCTCTGCCCCGAAACGTTTCTGCCATCGGTTTCGGGGTGTGACAGATTGGTATCAGAGCCCTTGTTTACATGGTATAAGACTATAAACACTAAGGGGACGAAGTGCTCTCAACTAAAAGTATACTTTAAAATATAAGTATTTTTCAAAAGTATACAAGTATACCTAACCGCCGGAATCCGTAACCTCGAGTAGAACAAAACATAATTAATTGAGTGTTGTATGCTGCGGTTACACCTGGGCAGTTATGTAGTCGTATCTAGGGTCAATATAGCTTTATCAACTATATTCACTCGAGACACGACCAACATGTGCTTGGGAGTGACTGTGGTGTGCAGCATGCCTAAAACTTACCTAATACCCAAACAATGAGTCGTTGTCGCAGGCAAAAAACCGAATACGTTGTAGAAATTCATTCCGAGTATTGCTACTCGTTCCTTCTTTAGCGATAGTTTATCTGCTTTGATAACTCTTTCCTACTTATCGCTTATAGAACCTTATAACTGTCATAATGAGATATCTCTTGTTCCATATCTCTTGATTCAATTCAGAGGACTTATAATCCTCTCCTTTCGGCTAATTTAGATCAAGATGCTATGACAACCCGGAATTTTCCATTCAAATCAAACCACATCAATCCAAGAGAAGTAGAGCAGTGCAGTAAAAATTCAGACTTATGGAATAAGTTTGGCAGTTTTAGGGTTTTACACCTAAGGAGTTATTAGGAGAGTGGGTGCACTAGGATTTTGTGCAACAATGTAATTCCATTACTCTAGGTCATTAGAATCCATTCCGAGAATAGAAATATTTTCTGCCAAAAATCTCAGGACTATAAATAGAATTATGAACCAAATTGGTTCTTTATTTGATTTTCAATTAGAGAAAAGCCAAATACTCTCTCACGGATCTTCGGGTTTTCATCCCAGATTGTGAGTCTACTTCCCTAAATGTGTTTTAATACTTGTTATATGCTTTATAACATTGTTTACATGTTCAAAACACAAGATCCGGGAGTTTACCGCCCAAGAACGTTCTTGGGGAGTAAACTCCAAAATCAAGCCTAAAGGCCACCTAGTCCCATTTCCGTGTTAGGCATCTAACTAAGGACTTAGTGTATGATCATTAGAGGCTAGAAACAAATCAAAAGCAAGTAGTTTGAGGAGTTTACGGCCAAGGAACAACCTCTTGGGCCGTAAACTCCAAGTAAAGGGCACAAATGAGTGCCTAGTGTTCCTTTAGCCTTAGAACAAGAACCTAGAAGCCTTAAACTCATGATTTAGACCCACAAAACAATTAGAAACCAACTTTGGAAGGGAGTTTACGGCCAAGATGCTCCTTAGGCCGTAAACTCCAAGATTAAGTGCCAAAACAACTTCAAACTCTTCCTAAGGCTTAGTCTTCATTTTTGGCTAGTACCTTAATGTGTTTAGGACCTAGAAAACACATGAAAAGCTCAAGTGTTGAAGAGTTTACGGCCAAGAGTATTTCTTGGGCCGTAAACTCCTTTAAAGGGGTCAAAGGACACCCTAGACACTTCCTTAGGCCAAGAGACTTTTAGGGCAAGTACCTAGATGAGTTTTGGGCTAGTTAAAATTCTTAGAACCTCATGTGTGAGGGAGTTTACGGCCCAAAGAGTTCTATGGCCGTAAACTCCATCAAATGGTTCCATTTAATGCCATAAACCTCCCTTGATCCAAGTATTGAAGCCTAGACTTGTTCCTAGAAATGTTAGAGACTTGAAAGGACAATAAGAACCCTCCCAAGGGAGTTTACGGCCGTAAACTCCAAGGGAGAAGGGTCTTTGGGCCGTAAACTCCCCAAAGGAGTCAATGTGGTGCCCAAACACTTGTATAGCCTTGAAACAATTCTCCTCTAAGGTTGTAGTACTTCTAAACTCCATTTCATGACTTGTTTGAGAGTTTACGGCCAGGAGCTTACTCCCCTAGGCCGTAAACTCTAATGAATATGGTCTTTTGACCTTAAACTTCCATTAGGGGCATTGCACTTCTTTGTTGCAACCCATTAGCCTCCTAGCACTTGACCAAAAGTGTTGTCCTCGCGCTTAAATGTTATTACTTGTATAATTAGTGTTATAATCACTAATTATTTATATACATATGTTTCATATGTAATTTGGATCATTGTGTGTGTCTAAGTCTTCACTTGACACCAAGCACTTGTCTGATCCTTCCGTACGATAACAGCCCGTTCAATTCCAGTCACATACTGCAGGTGAGTTCATACCCCTTAACTAATGTTTTAAACTGTTTTAAATGTTTTATGGGGTGGATACAAGTAGAATCATGCTACTTTTTATGTCAATCACATGTGATTAGTAAGTAGGATTATATTACTTATTACATCAATCACATGTGATTAATATACAGCATTCAAAAGATTTGGCTACTCATTAGCCGTTTTACCAAATAGTTTCCTTCAAATGATTTTTATAAACATTTTATATGATTTAAACTACTTATTACATAGTACATCTTACTCTGTACATTGCCTTTCAAACTTATTTACAACTTTGTTTCAAACGATGTTTTCCTTATACTCAAAACTGTTTTATCATACTTATACCTTTAAATTGTTTTATAGATTGACATCAAGTCGATCTTACCTTAAAATAATATTTCTGTTTCAAATGTTTTACCAAACTTATTTATGCTTTTATATTATAAATTGCATGCCTCTATATGTATAGTTATATAAGAAATGTTTAAAAGACTTAGGAAGACTATCCACCCTATTTCCTTTTCGCGCCTTGAGATGTGGTCTGGTGGGACATTGGGTATTCGTCCGAAAGTCGTTTAAAGATTTGTTATATATCATGTGTACATATATAGTCATAAAAGGTCCTTCCAATTCATCCTATGCCCTTGGGTAGCAAGGGTATACATCCACGTCCATACGTACCACGTAGATTACTAGTAAGCTACCATCTGGGTAGTTCAGGAAGATACTAGAAACATTACTAGAACGCGATATCATACAATGAGTCAGTTCATTCATGAGTCAATACTTTCTAGAACATTACTGTACATTACATATACATCTATACTAGGACGAGAACATATACATCTATACTAGAACGTTTACATTACTATACTTGATAGATAGAGAGAACACACATTATAGCTAGCACACGTAGAACATTACAGTTCATTACAATCCTATACTTGTTAGAACAGTTCATTACATTACTATACTTGCTAGAACAGTTCATTACATTACAGCTAGAACAGTACATTACATTGCATATACGAGAATACGTTAATTACTGTGATTTAAATCGGAGCATGACTTAAAACCTCATGACTTGAGTTGCGGCTAGAGTCTCTTGAAGGGGGAGCGTTGAGTTTGCGTATAGATTCTATAATGGATTGACTATCCTACGCCTTGCTGCTAGCTACAGCGGGACCTGCAGGTCTGCAGGTGCCAAACGTCATACATTAATGTTGACCATTCTTATGTCGATGAAACCAGTCCATAGTATGAGTTTGTGTATAGATCTATACTGGATTGACTATCCTACACCTTACTGCTAGCTACAGTGGGATCTGCAGATCTACGGGTGCCAAACGTCATTTCTTTATTATGACCATTCATTATGTCGTTGTCACTAGTCGATAGTATGGCGCAATTTATCACATAGTGCCTTTGCCCAAAATCCGGCCTGAGGTAATTAGTACGGTAGTAGCCCTTTTAGAGCTACGTTTTAGTACTACGTTAATTTTTCCAGTACATATTTTTAGTGATAACCTCACTTAAACGTAAATGTACAAACTATATTTTTGGATAATGATAGTTATACTTTGGAAAAATACTTACTCTTACAAGAGACACACACACAGAACAGTTAAGTCTTGGTAGAAGACTCCTTTTGTTACTAATAGGAATCATAGGGATTTCTAGGGATTTTCAAACATTTACAGTTGAGCTACAAACATTTTCATACTTATATGAGCTTTCTTTCATAACAATGTCAAGTCTTAGTAATTATAAGTTTTTACAAATTAAGACACATTAATACTTATGAACTCACCAGCTTTATAGCTAATACTCGCTTTCAAAATTACTTGTATCCTCAGTTCATCATAGACAGGTACCGATGCAAGGAGAAAGGAAGATGGAACTTATTCAAGACTTATCTTTCATTTTGATTTATGCTTTAGTGTTTATCAAAATTTGACAGAATACAATTGTATAATAATTATTTTATTAATGCAATGGATGATGTTGTTGCTTGTTTACTACTTTACACTGTTGTTGATATTATACATGACGTCCTCCAGCCCAGAACGTTTCCGCCGTTCTTGGTTTTGGGGTGTGACAGATTGGTATCAGAGCATTGTTTATAGTGAATTAAGTATATGAACCCATAAAAGATATACTAACTATAAATACATAAGGGATTAAAAATACTCTAACCAAGAGTTTATACTTTAAATAGTAAAATATTTAAGTAAGTATACGTGCTGCATTCATACTAAAATCAGTGTCATTAGGACAATACAAAAGAATTACAATTGTTGGGCAACACAAGTGGGCTTAGAGACATATGGTCAAAACTAGGAAGATATAGCCTGATCACCTATATTATCCGAGGGTTGACTAGCATGTGCCTAAGTTTAAGTGTGTGGTTGCAACAATGCTAAAATCTTACCAACCCCACCACAATGAGAAGAATAGAACATAACAATAAATTTAAAATACTATAGGAGTATTTGGTGTTACTATAAGTACTTTATACTTGAGAATTAAAAACGGGATCTTCATTATTAAGTTGAATAGTTGCTAAGTGGATACACTGAGGCTACATGTAATTAGGATGTTATAGACTCAGAATCTGTGATAATTTTGCCTTACCCCTATTCTGTGTGAATAAGGAATTAAGGTCACTTATTCGAAGGTCTATCTTGTTTAGATTACACATAGCTGGTATGCACTTCACAAATAGCGATGTAACTAATGAAGGCTTTCTAAATAATTATCTAGATAGTTCGTCTAATAATTATCCTTTTACCCTAAATTCTCGCATAGAAATCATAGTTGGACTCCATCCCCTTGACAACTAGTATCTTCCGAATGAAGTCATAGCTGGTTGGTTTGGAGAAGAACCAGAGAATGATCATCCTATCCCCTTGAATGATCACCATGACGAAGACCTTTCGTATGATGCTAACCCCGAACCAGAGGTTGAGAACCTACCCCAAGCAGCTCCTTTCCAAATTCCTAACCCTCTTCCGGCTTTTCATGGGCCGACCCTGAGTGAGTGGAATGCTTGGAAACAGGGAGCCAAGGACAAGATCAGTTGATGCTAAGTTGATGGCGACCGAAGCTTTTACGACTTGAGCAATGGGGGCTCAGCAGATAGAGTCTTGCCAATCTTGGTCCGCAGAAATGGTGCCAAATGGTGCCATAATTCCTCCTAAAGCCTTGAACAATTGCCTAGAACATATCCTATATGAGTATGGGACTTGAAAGCATCAAAAACATCATTCCAAGGGAGTTTACGGCCGTAAACTCCAAGGGAATATGGTCCCAGGTCCGTAAACTCCTAAAAGGAGTTATATTATGCCCTAAAATCTTCCATAGACCAAGCCATTAAGTAGCAATGCTTATTAGGGCCTTATAGAGCATCAAACATCAAATGGTAACATAAGTGTGAGCTTACGGCCGTAAACTCATGAGTTTACGACCGTAAACTCACTTAGTAGGGTCATTAGGGTCGTGAACCTCATGGTGGAGTATTCCTGGAGCCCTACACACAATAGCTTCCCCTACAAACACTTAGATGCAATCCTAGAGGCTAATAACACTTGATAAAGGTGTTTAGCATGTCCTAGGGTGTCTTGACTTGTTTATTAGTTGTTTATAGACTAATTTGTTACATATATGTGAAATTATATGTTAACTAGGATCATAAGTGTGCTCAAGTCCGTATCACCCACAACAGGTGAGTTCATACCCCTTAATCAACATTTTAACTACTTTTAAATGTTTTATGAGGGGGGGATACAAGTAGAATCATGCCACTTATTATATCAATCACATGTGATTAATAAGCAGCATTTAAATGATTTACTACTCATTATTCGTTTTACCAAACAGTTTCCTTCAAATGATTTTCATAAACACTTTATATGTTTAAAACTCCTTTTACACTGTATATTTTACTCTGTATATTACATTTCAAACTCATTTACACTTGTGTTTCAAACAAATGCTTCTTTATACTAAATCGTTTTATCAAACCCATGCCTTCAAAACCCTTTTATAGATCGACATCAAGTCGATCTTTTCTTAGAAAATATTTATGTTTAAAGGTTTTTACAAAACTTATTTCATGCTTTTATATTATAAATTGCATGCCTATATATGTATAATTATATAAGCAATGTTTAAAGGACTTAGGAAGGCTATCCACCCTATTTCCTTTTTCTCGATTTGGATGTGGTCTGGTGGGATATCGGGTACTCGTCCGAAGGTCGTTTAAATATTAGTTATATATCATGTGTACATATATAGTCATAAAAGGTCTTCCAGTTCATCCCATGCCCTTGGGTAGCAAGGGTATACATCCATGTTCATACGTCCCAGTTAGATTACTAGTAAACTACCATATGAGTAGTTTAGGAAGATACTAGAACTATTACTAGAACGCGATATCAGACAATGAGTCAGTTCATTCATGAGTCTATACTTGCTAGATAGAGAGCACATACATTATAGCTAGAACATTTCATTACTATGAGTACATATACAACTATACTAGGAAGAGAACATATGCAACGATACTAGAACGAGTACATTACTATACTTGCTAGGTAGAGAGCACGTACATTACAGCTAGAACAGTTCATTACATTACATATACATGAATATGTTAATAATTGTGATCCACTGTATCGGAGCATGCCTTAAATGTCATGGCCCGAGTTGTAGCCAGAATTCTCTTGGAGGGAGAGCGTGAGTTTGCATATAGATCTATACTGGATTGACTATCCTACACCTTGCTGCTAGCTACAGCCGGACCTGCAGGTCTGCGGGTGCCAAATGTCATTCCGTTTTACGACCATTCGTATGTCGTTGTTACCAGTCGATAGTATGGTACAATTAATCACATGATGCCTTAATATAAATCCGGTTTAAGGTAGTTAGTATAGCAGTAGTTCTTATAGCGCTACATTTTAGTACTACATTAATTTTCCTTGTACATATATTTAGTGATCATTTCACTTAAACACTTAATGTAAAAACTATATTTTGTTAATGATAGTTACACTTGGGAAAATTACACACTTTTACATGAAACGAACATTTAGAACAGTTAAGTCTTGGTAGAAGACTACATTGAGAACAGTTAGGTCTTGGTAGAAGACACACTTTACATAATAGTAGGAATCATAGGGATTTCTAGGGTTTTTTTACAGTTGTTTTACAAACATTTTTACACTTACAGTTCATATACATTTTAATACTTACAAATTCTTACATACAAATTAAGACACTAAAATATGTATGATCTCACCAGCTTCAAAGCTGATACTCGCTTTCAAAATTACTTGTATCCTCAGGTCATCATAGACAGGTACCGATGCAAGGACTAGGGAAGATGGAGCTCGTTGAAGAATCATCTTTCATTTTGATTTATGCTTTAGTGTTTATCAAAATTTGATAGAACACACTTGTATAATAATTCTATTATTAATGCAATGGATGATGTTGTTGCTTGTTTACTACTTTACATTGTTGTGATACTATACATGACGTCATCCGCCCCAGAACGTTTCCGCCGTTCTTGGTTTTGGGGTGTGACAGATTGGTATCAGAGCATTGTTTATAGTGAATTAAGTATATCAACCCATAAAAGATATACTCACTATAAATACATAAGGGATTAAAAGTACTCTGACCAAGAGTTTATACTTTAAATAATAAAATATTTAATAAAGTATACAAGCCTACATTCATACTAAAATCAGTGTCACTAGGACAGTACAAAAGAATTACGATTGTTGGGCAACACAAGTGGGCTTAGAGACATATGCTAAAATCTTACCAACCCTACCACAATGAGAACAATAGAACATAACATTAAACTTAAAATACTATAGGAGTATTTGGTGTTACTATAAGGACGTTATACTTGAGAACTAAAACGGGATCTTCATCACTAAGTTGATAGTTGCTAAGTGGATACACTAAGGATATATGTAATTAGGATGTTATAGACTTAGAATCTGTGAAATTTTACTTCACCCCGATTCTGTGTGAATTTGGAGTTAAGATCACTTATTCGAAGGCCTATCCTGTGTCGATTACATATAACTGGTATGCACTTCACAAATAGCGATGTAAATGATGAAGATTTTCTAAATAATTATCTAGATAGTTCGTCTAATAATTATTTTCTTACCCCAATTCTCGCATAAATAACATGGATGGACTCCATCCCCACGGCAACCAGTACCTTCTGAATGAGGTCATAGCTGGTTGGTTTGGAGAAGAACCAGAGAATGATCATCCTATCCCTTTGAATGATCACCATGATTAAGACCCTTCGGACGATGCTAACTCCGAACTAGAGGTTGAGAACCTACCCCAGGCAGTTCCCATTCCAATTCCTAACCCTCGTCCGGCTTTTCATGGCCCGATCCCTGGGTGAGTGGAATGTTGGGAAACATGGAGCCAAGGACAAGATCAGCCCATGCCATTTAATGGCGACCGAAGCTTTTACGACATGAGCAATGGGGGCTCAGCATATAGAATCTTGCCAATCTTGGTCCGCAGAGTGGCCTGAAATGAGATTCAAGGCAGGACAACCCTACATCAGATCATCGAAGTTGTCACCGATGTGAGAATGCATATCCTTCGCGCCATTCGTCTAGAAGATGCTCGCTAGAGATCAGAGAGAAACCATGAAACCCTGTTGCAAGCACTGGCTGAATCACGAGCTGAAGTCATAGAGCTCCGAGTACGCCAAAGGGTGTACGAAAGACACCTACTTGATGTAGAACGTCAACTGGCTGAACTGAGAGTTCACCAGAGGGATGACCGTCGCCAGTAGTAGATGCTTTACTTTATTTTCCTTGTTAAAAGGAATCGTTTTTCTGTCTACGCCCGATGTGGCATTTTCTATGAAATTACCTTGTACTGTAAGTACTTTAGGTGAGGTCCTTATGTTGTCAAGAATTATCTTCTCTGGATATGATGTAAGACCTTTACAAGGTCATTTCCCCGAATCTTTTACGTCATGATTATCAAAGATTTTGACAGACGACTAACTTCTGTGTCATTCTTCATTAAAGTACTATTATCATTATTTCATTAGAGTCTATCTGCAACATGCTTTAGTCAAGTCATTGGACTATAGCAAGTTAGATCCGGAGACATTTCCAAGTCTCTTTTAGTGGTTGGATCATGTTATTCGCCAACCATCGATACCTCGGCTTGAACGACAAACGTCTTGAGACCATTCTACGAACTTACTTCTACTCATTACTAGAACTGCATCATAGGGATGTAGGTCAAACCTTCGCGATCATACTTCCATTTCCGTGTTAGGACTGCATCATAGGGATGTAGGTCAAACTTTCGAGAACATACTCTTACTCTTTGATTGAACAATCGCCGTACACCTAGGGTCAACCAGAATCGCTCACAAATTCCTTATCTTTCGTATTATAGAATCATGTCGTCATCCGGAAACAATCAGTAGGACAACGAAACCTCTACCTTTCCTATGGACGCTGCTACCTTCCAAACCACAGTTACAACTGTCGTGATGGCTGCCGTGACAGCTCTCCTTGCGCACCGTAGCGCTATCAGCACAAGCAATGCTGATGTTGGGATTGAAGATTCCAATCGTAGTATCAATCCAGGAAGTCGCCAAACAGTAACAGTTACAGGCTCGCAAAGCCGAAAGACAGAGAACAAGAAACGAAAGCGTCAAGCCCAAAAAGAACGCAAGAAATCCCAAAGGCTGGCTATGCAGCAACAACAAGTGGAAACCCCTGCCATCCCAGTACCGAGTAGGCCATACAAGGGAAAACTCCCGAAGTGTGATAAGTGTAGTTTCCATCATCATGGGGCTTGCCATGAGATGCAGTGTTGCAATTGCCTAAAAATAGGGCACCATGCTCGTGGCTGTGGAGCACCGGCACAACCCATCACTCAAGTCCCTTTCATCGGGACTAACCCTACACACGAGAGTAGTTATAAAGCCGAACGCTTTAGGAAGCAATTTCCAAGGTGGAGTAATGAGGAAGGCACTCGTGTCCACATAACACTGTCTAAACACCTCACATCCACCACCAATATTGGTGTTGTCCAGATATGTCACCAATGCGGTGAAATCGGACACTTCAAGAAAGATTGCCCGATAGCAAAGAACTCGGGTGCTGATGGGAAGATTCTCAGGATCACAGCTGCAGGAGAGCCTACGCCGGAACCCTCGTCAATGTAATTCAGGTGTGTTGTTGTAACAGACTTATAAACTATCCAGAACTAGTGCAACTAGAGTCTTACATTTTACGAGATCCTGTCTGTATAGGGATGCTCGTGCTGCGTATACTTGTCTTTTGTAGTATACCTTATTCGCAGCAACGGTCTTGTCGTAAGTCTAAAGTACTGTAACTCTGTTCATGGTTGCACAGTTGTGTTTTGTCTGTAAACGTCTTATGTCCCTTTCAGTATGATTCCGACATTATCATACGACTCGATTCAATTTGATCCTCACGAAAACAGCTTCAGGCGTACGTCTCTTTATCAGTAAACGTATTTTTAGCGAAACAATCATTTCAGAACACCGAAGTACTCATGCCAGGAGTACCTCTTAGTTCTTTTCTTTTCCAAAGAAACCCCCGAAGTACCACTCGTGCAGTACGTCAAATTCAATCCAAGGATTTATACGATTGATCTATTACTGAGGAATGTATGCATAAGAGTGATATATAATCAAGGTTCTACATGTTTAGAATTGATGATTCCACTTTAACTTCTTTTTCCCCGATGGGATGTGAGCTTAAAGAAGAATCAGTTATTCGACTACCTTTTCAATCTTAATTATATACAACTCGTATACATGAAATTGTGATTGTGAAACCATGTATGAATTCTAATATGAACTTCAGGACGGAGAACTGCCTAAGCCTACGAGTAATCGCATCGTCATGTGAACAAACTTAGAACCCAGTATGACTCTTGTAAACAGATCGCCTATAGTCTAAACACCTACGGAGATACAAGAACAGCCCAGACAACTTAACGAACTACACAGAAATAGAATAAGAAGACTAGGCTTCTCACCCTGGAGAACCCCCAGTCATATTCTTCCAGAGATCGACGGATCGCATCGTATGTACCTCGGCTATCGAGTACTCCGTCAAGATTTTTCATTAGAAATCGTTATCTCTGCCTTGCATAGATGAAATGGTTGAGCAAATGCAAGGAAAGAATTACTTTCAGAAATGGATCTGAGATCCGAATATCACCAGTTCGAGTGTTAGGGAAGGATGTCCGGAAGACTATCTTCTGAACTCGATGCGGACACTTCGAGTCCGTAGTGATACCCTTCGGATAGGACCAATACGCCCATAGCTTTCATGAGCTAAACGAATAGAGTACGTCTTTCTTACTTGGATCAGTTCGTCATTTCTCCATGTAATGACTTACTTATCTACCCTTGTAGTAAGAAGGAACCCATGGAAACATTACCTTCAGAGGTACTTTTCGCGAAGTTCTCTAGACACGAGTTTTGAAATTGAAGAGTCAAATTCCTATGACACACTGTTAGTGATGTGGGAAATTTTGAGTACTCTTACAATTTGTCAAAACTGTTGAGAATTTGTCGACACCAGAGACGCCGACAGACATTCGCCAAATTCTAGGTCTTATAGACCTACTGTCATAGCTCATTCAGAACTCCTCGCAAATTACAGAAACCCGTACGACTTTGACCCAACAAGGGGTGGCCTTTGACTGGGAAGTTAAGCAAGAAAAGGAATCTTTGGAATTCCAAGTGAGTGACCAAGTTCTTTAGGAGAACTCACTCCGGGAATGGCTTAATACGCTTCGTATCGCGTGGAAAGCTAAATCCAATATAGTTAGGACCTCCGAGATTTTTATCAGAATCGGTCCTGTTCCTCGCACAAACTAGACCTACTTCGCGAACTCAGTAATGTACATTATACTCTTAGCGTCTCGATCATGAAACCATACCTTTCCGTTAGGACTCTTGTAAGTCCACTCGTCGAGATCCTCGCCTTCGTATTAGAACCGTAGTGACCCTCGACCGAGAGGTCAAGCGGACGAAGCAACGCCGTCGCCAGTTAGTGAAGGTTCGTTGGATTTCCAACCGAGAACCCGATTTCACTTAGGTGCGCTAGAACCAATCGATTAGGAAGTTTCCTCCTCACGACTCGATCATTCGTACCAACTTCCTTGCCTAAATTCTAATTTCGGGACGAAATTCCCTTCAACAGGAGGATGATGTGACAACCCGAAATTTCCATTCTAAACAAACCATATCAATCCAATAGAAGTTAGAACAGTTACAGTGAAATTCCAGACTTCGAGTATAAGTTTGACAGTTTTTCAGGATTTACACTTAAGGAGATAACAGGAGAGTGGATGCACTAGGGTTTAGTGCAACACTATTATTCCAATACTCTAGGATAGTAGAGTTCATTCCGAGAATAAAAATATTTTCTGCCAAAAATATCTCAGGACTATAAATAGAATTCTGAACCAAATTCATTCATTATTCACATTTCCAACTAGAGAAAAGCCGTTTTCTCTCTCACGGATCTTCGGGTTTTTATCCCAAATCGTGAGTACACTTCTCTAGTTGTCTTCTAATGCTTATTATGTGCTTAATAACTTAGATTACATATCAAATCTGTGAGATTCGGGAGTTTACCACCCAAGAACGTTCTTGGAGAGTAAACTCCAAAATGTATTTAGGACTAGAAAACAATCCAAAACCCCAATATTTGGGAGTTTACCGCCCAAGAACACTTGGGGAGTAAACTCCATTTTAAGGGCCAAAAGAGTCCCAATGCTCCTCAAAGCCTCGGATCTCAAACTAGAAGCCTACATTACATGTTTATACCACCAAATCAATTAAGATTCAAGGGAGAAAGAGAGTTCACGGCCCAAAAGGTTCTAGGGCCGTGAACTCCAATAAATGGTGCCAAATGGTGCCATAATTCCTCCTAAAGCCTTGAACAATTGCCTAGAACATATCCTATATGAGTATGGGACTTGAAAGCATCAAAAACATCATTCCAAGGGAGTTTAAGGCCGTAAACTCCAAGGGAATATGGTCCCAGGTCCGTAAACTCCTAAAAGGAGTTATATTATGCCCTAAAATCTTCCATAGACCAAGCCATTAAGTAGAAATGCTTATTAGGGCCTTATAGAGCATCAAACATCAAATGGTAACATAAGTGTGAGCTTACGGCCGTAAACTCATGAGTTTACGACCGTAAACTCACTTAGTAGGGTCATTAGGGTCGTGAACCTCATGGTGGAGTATTCCTGGAGCCCTACACACAATAGCTTCCCCTACAAACACTTAGATGCAATCCTAGAGGCTAATAACACTTGATAAAGGTGTTTAGCATGTCCTAGGGTGTCTTGACTTGTTTATTAGTTGTTTATAGACTAATTTGTTACATATATGTGAAATTATATGTTAACTAGGATCATAAGTGTGCTCAAGACTTCACTTGACACCTAGCAGTCCTACCTCTTCAGTTCATCCGTATCACCCACAACAGGTGAGTTCATACCCCTTAATCAACATTTTAACTACTTTTAAATGTTTTATGAGGGGGGGGGGGATACAAGTAGAATCATGCCACTTATTATATCAATCACATGTGATTAATAAGCAGCATTTAAATGATTTACTACTCATTATCCGTTTTACCAAACAGTTTCCTTCAAATGATTTTCATAAACACTTTATATGTTTAAAACACCTTTTACACTGTACATTTTACTCTGTATATTACATTTCAAACTCATTTACACTTTTGTTTCAAACAAATGCTTCTTTATACTAAACCGTTTTATCAAACCCATGCCTTCAAAACCCTTTTATAGATCGACATCAAGTCGATCTTTTCTTAGAAAATATTTATGTTTAAAGGTTTTTACAAAACTTATTTCATGCTTTTATATTATAAATTGCATGCCTATATATGTATAATTATATAAGCAATGTTTAAAGGACTTAGGAAGGCTATCCACCCTATTTCCTTTTTCTCGATTTGGATGTGGTCTGGTGGGATATCGGGTACTCGTCCGAAGGTCGTTTAAATATTAGTTATATATCATGTGTACATATATAATCATAAAAGGTCTTCCAGTTCATCCCATGCCCTTGGGTAGCAAGAGTATACATCCATGTTCATACGTCCCAGTTAGATTACTAGTAAACTACCATATGAGTAGTTTAGGAAGATACTAGAACTATTACTAGAACGCGATATCATACAATGAGTCAGTTCATTCATGAGTCTATACTTGCTAGATAGAGAGCACATACACTATAGCTAGAACATTTCATTACTATGAGTACATATACAACTATACTAGGAAGAGAACATATACAACGATACTAGAACGAGTACATTACTATACTTGCTAGGTAGAGAGCACGTACATTACAGCTAGAATAGTTCATTACATTACATATACATGAATATGTTAATAATTGTGATCCACTGTATCGGAGCATGCCTTAAATGTCATGGCCCGAGTTGTAGCCAGAATTCTCTTGGAGGGAGAGCGTGAGTTTGCGTATAGATCTATACTGGATTGACTATCCTTAAACCTTGCTGCTAGCTACAGCCGGACCTGCAGGTCTGCGGGTGCCAAACGTCATTCCGTTTTACGACCATTCGTATGTCGTTGTTACCAGTCGATAGTATGGTACAATTAATCACATGATGCCTTAATATAAATCCGGTTTAAGGTAGTTAGTATAACAGTAGTTCTTATAGCGCTACATTTTAGTACTACATTAATTTTCCTTGTACATATATTTAGTGATCATTTCACTTAAACACTTAATGTAAAAACTATATTTTGTTAATGATAGTTACACTTGGGAAAATTACACACTTTTACATGAAACGAACATTTAGAACAGTTAAGTCTTGGTAGAAGACTACATTGAGAACAGTTAGGTCTTGGTAGAAGACACACTTTACATAATAGTAGGAATCATAGGGATTTCTAGGGTTTTTTTACAGTTGTTTTACAAACATTTTTACACTTACAGTTCATATACATTTTAATACTTACAAATTCTTACATACAAATTAAGACACTAAAATATGTATGATCTCACCAGCTTCAAAGCTGATACTCGCTTTCAAAATTACTTGTATCCTCAGGTCATCATAGACAGGTACCGATGCAAGGACTAGGGAAGATGGAGCTCGTTGAAGAATCATCTTTCATTTTGATTTATGCTTTAGTGTTTATCAAAATTTGATAGAACACACTTGTATAATAATTCTATTATTAATGCAATGGATGATGTTGTTGCTTGTTTACTACTTTACATTGTTGTGATACTATACATGACGTCATCCGCCCCAGAACGTTTCCGCCGTTCTTGGTTTTGGGGTGTGACAGATTGGTATCAGAGCATTGTTTATAGTGAATTAAGTATATCAACCCATAAAAGATATACTCACTATAAATACATAAGGGATTAAAAGTACTCTGACCAAGAGTTTATACTTTAAATAATAAAATATTTAATAAAGTATACAAGCCTACATTCATACTAAAATGAGTGTCACTAGGACAGTACAAAAGAATTACGATTGTTGGGCAACACAAGTGGGCTTAGAGACATATGCTAAAATCTTACCAACCCTACCACAATGAGAACAATAGAACATAACATTAAACTTAAAATACTATAGGAGTATTTGGTGTTACTATAAGGACGTTATACTTGAGAACTAAAACGGGATCTTCATCACTAAGTTGATAGTTGCTAAGTGGATACACTAAGGATATATGTAATTAGGATGTTATAGACTTAGAATCTGTGAAATTTTACTTCACCCCGATTCTGTGTGAATTTGGAGTTAAGATCACTTATTCGAAGGCCTATCCTGTGTCGATTACATATAACTGGTATGCACTTCACAAATAGCGATGTAAATGATGAAGATTTTCTAAATAATTATCTAGATAGTTCGTCTAATAATTATTTTCTTACCCCAATTCTCGCATAAATAACATGGATGGACTCCATCCCCACGACAACCAGTACCTTCTGAATGAGGTCATAGCTGGTTGGTTTGGAGAAGAACCAGAGAATGATCATCCTATCCCTTTGAATGATCACCATGATTAAGACCCTTCGGACGATGCTAACTCCGAACTAGAGGTTGAGAACCTACCCCAGGCAGTTCCCATTCCAATTCCTAACCCTCGTCCGGCTTTTCATGGCCCGATCCCTGGGTGAGTGGAATGTTGGGAAACATGGAGCCAAGGACAAGATCAGCCCATGCCATTTAATGGCGACCGAAGCTTTTACGACATGAGCAATGGGGGCTCAGCATATAGAATCTTGCCAATCTTGGTCCGCAGAGTGGCCTGAAATGAGATTCAAGGCAGGACAACCCTACATCAGATCATCGAAGTTGTCACCGATGTGAGAATGCATATCCTTCGCGCCATTCGTCTAGAAGATGCTCGCTAGAGATCAGAGAGAAACCATGAAACCCTGTTGCAAGCACTGGCTGAATCACGAGCTGAAGTCATAGAGCTCCGAGTACGCCAAAGGGTGTACGAAAGACACCTACTTGATGTAGAACGTCAACTGGCTGAACTGAGAGTTCACCAGAGGGATGACCGTCGCCAGTAGTAGATGCTTTACTTTATTTTCCTTGTTAAAAGGAATCGTTTTTCTGTCTACGCCCGATGTGGCATTTTCTATGAAATTACCTTGTACTGTAAGTACTTTAGGTGAGGTCCTTATGTTGTCAAGAATTATCTTCTCTGGATATGATGTAAGACCTTTACAAGGTCATTTCCCCGAATCTTTTACGTCATGATTATCAAAGATTTTGACAGACGACTAACTTCTGTGTCATTCTTCATTAAAGTACTATTATCATTATTTCATTAGAGTCTATCTGCAACATGCTTTAGTCAAGTCATTGGACTATAGCAAGTTAGATCCGGAGACATTTCCAAGTCTCTTTTAGTGGTTGGATCATGTTATTCGCCAACCATCGATACCTCGGCTTGAACGACAAACGTCTTGAGACCATTCTACGAACTTACTTCTACTCATTACTAGAACTGCATCATAGGGATGTAGGTCAAACCTTCGCGATCATACTTCCATTTCCGTGTTAGGACTGCATCATAGGGATGTAGGTCAAACTTTCGAGAACATACTCTTACTCTTTGATTGAACAATCGCCGTACACCTAGGGTCAACCAGAATCGCTCACAAATTCCTTATCTTTCGTATTATAGAATCATGTCGTCATCCGGAAACAATCAGTAGGACAACGAAACCTCTACCTTTCCTATGGACGCTGCTACCTTCCAAACCACAGTTACAACTGTCGTGATGGCTGCCGTGACAGCTCTCCTTGCGCACCGTAGCGCTATCAGCACAAGCAATGCTGATGTTGGGATTGAAGATTCCAATCGTAGTATCAATCCAGGAAGTCGCCAAACAGTAACAGTTACAGGCTCGCAAAGCCGAAAGACAGAGAACAAGAAACGAAAGCGTCAAGCCCAAAAAGAACGCAAGAAATCCCAAAGGCTGGCTATGCAGCAACAACAAGTGGAAACCCCTGCCATCCCAGTACCGAGTAGGCCATACAAGGGAAAACTCCCGAAGTGTGATAAGTGTAGTTTCCATCATCATGGGGCTTGCCATGAGATGCAGTGTTGCAATTGCCTAAAAATAGGGCACCATGCTCGTGGCTGTGGAGCACCGGCACAACCCATCACTCAAGTCCCTTTCATCGGGACTAACCCTACACACGAGAGTAGTTATAAAGCCGAACGCTTTAGGAAGCAATTTCCAAGGTGGAGTAATGAGGAAGGCACTCGTGTCCACATAACACTGTCTAAACACCTCACATCCACCACCAATATTGGTGTTGTCCAGATATGTCACCAATGCGGTGAAATCGGACACTTCAAGAAAGATTGCCCGATAGCAAAGAACTCGGGTGCTGATGGGAAGATTCTCAGGATCACAGCTGCAGGAGAGCCTACGCCGGAACCCTCGTCAATGTAATTCAGGTGTGTTGTTGTAACAGACTTATAAACTATCCAGAACTAGTGCAACTAGAGTCTTACATTTTACGAGATCCTGTCTGTATAGGGATGCTCGTGCTGCGTATACTTGTCTTTTGTAGTATACCTTATTCGCAGCAACGGTCTTGTCGTAAGTCTAAAGTACTGTAACTCTGTTCATGGTTGCACAGTTGTGTTTTGTCTGTAAACGTCTTATGTCCCTTTCAGTATGATTCCGACATTATCATACGACTCGATTCAATTTGATCCTCACGAAAACAGCTTCAGGCGTACGTCTCTTTATCAGTAAACGTATTTTTAGCGAAACAATCATTTCAGAACACCGAAGTACTCATGCCAGGAGTACCTCTTAGTTCTTTTCTTTTCCAAAGAAACCCCCGAAGTACCACTCGTGCAGTACGTCAAATTCAATCCAAGGATTTATACGATTGATCTATTACTGAGGAATGTATGCATAAGAGTGATATATAATCAAGGTTCTACATGTTTAGAATTGATGATTCCACTTTAACTTCTTTTTCCCCGATGGGATGTGAGCTTAAAGAAGAATCAGTTATTCGACTACCTTTTCAATCTTAATTATATACAACTCGTATACATGAAATTGTGATTGTGAAACCATGTATGAATTCTAATATGAACTTCAGGACGGAGAACTGCCTAAGCCTACGAGTAATCGCATCGTCATGTGAACAAACTTAGAACCCAGTATGACTCTTGTAAACAGATCGCCTATAGTCTAAACACCTACGGAGATACAAGAACAGCCCAGACAACTTAACGAACTACACAGAAATAGAATAAGAAGACTAGGCTTCTCACCCTGGAGAACCCCCAGTCATATTCTTCCAGAGATCGACGGATCGCATCGTATGTACCTCGGCTATCGAGTACTCCGTCAAGATTTTTCATTAGAAATCGTTATCTCTGCCTTGCATAGATGAAATGGTTGAGCAAATGCAAGGAAAGAATTACTTTCAGAAATGGATCTGAGATCCGAATATCACCAGTTCGAGTGTTAGGGAAGGATGTCCGGAAGACTATCTTCTGAACTCGATGCGGACACTTCGAGTCCGTAGTGATACCCTTCGGATAGGACCAATACGCCCATAGCTTTCATGAGCTAAACGAATAGAGTACGTCTTTCTTACTTGGATCAGTTCGTCATTTCTCCATGTAATGACTTACTTATCTACCCTTGTAGTAAGAAGGAACCCATGGAAACATTACCTTCAGAGGTACTTTTCGCGAAGTTCTCTAGACACGAGTTTTGAAATTGAAGAGTCAAATTCCTATGACACACTGTTAGTGATGTGGGAAATTTTGAGTACTCTTACAATTTGTCAAAACTGTTGAGAATTTGTCGACACCAGAGACGCCGACAGACATTCGCCAAATTCTAGGTCTTATAGACCTACTGTCATAGCTCATTCAGAACTCCTCGCAAATTACAGAAACCCGTACGACTTTGACCCAACAAGGGGTGGCCTTTGACTGGGAAGTTAAGCAAGAAAAGGAATCTTTGGAATTCCAAGTGAGTGACCAAGTTCTTTAGGAGAACTCACTCCGGGAATGGCTTAATACGCTTCGTATCGCGTGGAAAGCTAAATCCAATATAGTTAGGACCTCCGAGATTTTTATCAGAATCGGTCCTGTTCCTCGCACAAACTAGACCTACTTCGCGAACTCAGTAATGTACATTATACTCTTAGCGTCTCGATCATGAAACCATACCTTTCCGTTAGGACTCTTGTAAGTCCACTCGTCGAGATCCTCGCCTTCGTATTAGAACCGTAGTGACCCTCGACCGAGAGGTCAAGCGGACGAAGCAACGCCGTCGCCAGTTAGTGAAGGTTCGTTGGATTTCCAACCGAGAACCCGATTTCACTTAGGTGCGCTAGAACCAATCGATTAGGAAGTTTCCTCCTCACGACTCGATCATTCGTACCAACTTCCTTGCCTAAATTCTAATTTCGGGACGAAATTCCCTTCAACAGGAGGATGATGTGACAACCCGAAATTTCCATTCTAAACAAACCATATCAATCCAATAGAAGTTAGAACAGTTACAGTGAAATTCCAGACTTCGAGTATAAGTTTGACAGTTTTTCAGGATTTACACTTAAGGAGATAACAGGAGAGTGGATGCACTAGGGTTTAGTGCAACACTATTATTCCAATACTCTAGGATAGTAGAGTTCATTCCGAGAATAAAAATATTTTCTGCCAAAAATATCTCAGGACTATAAATAGAATTCTGAACCAAATTCATTCATTATTCACATTTCCAACTAGAGAAAAGCCGTTTTCTCTCTCACGGATCTTCGGGTTTTTATCCCAAATCGTGAGTACACTTCTCTAGTTGTCTTCTAATGCTTATTATGTGCTTAATAACTTAGATTACATATCAAATCTGTGAGATTCGGGAGTTTACCACCCAAGAACGTTCTTGGAGAGTAAACTCCAAAATGTATTTAGGACTAGAAAACAATCCAAAACCCCAATATTTGGGAGTTTACCGCCCAAGAACACTTGGGGAGTAAACTCCATTTTAAGGGCCAAAAGAGTCCCAATGCTCCTCAAAGCCTCGGATCTCAAACTAGAAGCCTACATTACATGTTTATACCACCAAATCAATTAAGATTCAAGGGAGAAAGAGAGTTCACGGCCCAAAAGGTTCTAGGGCCGTGAACTCCAATAAATGGTGCCAAATGGTGCCATAATTCCTCCTAAAGCCTTGAACAATTGCCTAGAACATATCCTATATGAGTATGGGACTTGAAAGCATCAAAAACATCATTCCAAGGGAGTTTAAGGCCGTAAACTCCAAGGGAATATGGTCCCAGGTCCGTAAACTCCTAAAAGGAGTTATATTATGCCCTAAAATCTTCCATAGACCAAGCCATTAAGTAGAAATGCTTATTAGGGCCTTATAGAGCATCAAACATCAAATGGTAACATAAGTGTGAGCTTACGGCCGTAAACTCATGAGTTTACGACCGTAAACTCACTTAGTAGGGTCATTAGGGTCGTGAACCTCATGGTGGAGTATTCCTGGAGCCCTACACACAATAGCTTCCCCTACAAACACTTAGATGCAATCCTAGAGGCTAATAACACTTGATAAAGGTGTTTAGCATGTCCTAGGGTGTCTTGACTTGTTTATTAGTTGTTTATAGACTAATTTGTTACATATATGTGAAATTATATGTTAACTAGGATCATAAGTGTGCTCAAGACTTCACTTGACACCTAGCAGTCCTACCTCTTCAGTTCATCCGTATCACCCACAACAGGTGAGTTCATACCCCTTAATCAACATTTTAACTACTTTTAAATGTTTTATGAGGGGGGGGGGGATACAAGTAGAATCATGCCACTTATTATATCAATCACATGTGATTAATAAGCAGCATTTAAATGATTTACTACTCATTATCCGTTTTACCAAACAGTTTCCTTCAAATGATTTTCATAAACACTTTATATGTTTAAAACACCTTTTACACTGTACATTTTACTCTGTATATTACATTTCAAACTCATTTACACTTTTGTTTCAAACAAATGCTTCTTTATACTAAACCGTTTTATCAAACCCATGCCTTCAAAACCCTTTTATAGATCGACATCAAGTCGATCTTTTCTTAGAAAATATTTATGTTTAAAGGTTTTTACAAAACTTATTTCATGCTTTTATATTATAAATTGCATGCCTATATATGTATAATTATATAAGCAATGTTTAAAGGACTTAGGAAGGCTATCCACCCTATTTCCTTTTTCTCGATTTGGATGTGGTCTGGTGGGATATCGGGTACTCGTCCGAAGGTCGTTTAAATATTAGTTATATATCATGTGTACATATATAATCATAAAAGGTCTTCCAGTTCATCCCATGCCCTTGGGTAGCAAGAGTATACATCCATGTTCATACGTCCCAGTTAGATTACTAGTAAACTACCATATGAGTAGTTTAGGAAGATACTAGAACTATTACTAGAACGCGATATCATACAATGAGTCAGTTCATTCATGAGTCTATACTTGCTAGATAGAGAGCACATACACTATAGCTAGAACATTTCATTACTATGAGTACATATACAACTATACTAGGAAGAGAACATATACAACGATACTAGAACGAGTACATTACTATACTTGCTAGGTAGAGAGCACGTACATTACAGCTAGAATAGTTCATTACATTACATATACATGAATATGTTAATAATTGTGATCCACTGTACCGGAGCATGCCTTAAATGTCATGGCCCGAGTTGTAGCCAGAATTCTCTTGGAGGGAGAGCGTGAGTTTGCGTATAGATCTATACTGGATTGACTATCCTTAAACCTTGCTGCTAGCTACAGCCGGACCTGCAGGTCTGCGGGTGCCAAACGTCATTCCGTTTTACGACCATTCGTATGTCGTTGTTACCAGTCGATAGTATGGTACAATTAATCACATGATGCCTTAATATAAATCCGGTTTAAGGTAGTTAGTATAACAGTAGTTCTTATAGCGCTACATTTTAGTACTACATTAATTTTCCTTGTACATATATTTAGTGATCATTTCACTTAAACACTTAATGTAAAAACTATATTTTGTTAATGATAGTTACACTTGGGAAAATTACACACTTTTACATGAAACGAACATTTAGAACAGTTAAGTCTTGGTAGAAGACTACATTGAGAACAGTTAGGTCTTGGTAGAAGACACACTTTACATAATAGTAGGAATCATAGGGATTTCTAGGGTTTTTCAAACGTTTACAGTTGTTTTATAAACATTTTTACACTTACAGTTCATATACATTTTAATACTTACAAATTCTTACATACAAATTAAGACACTAAAATATGTATGATCTCACCAGCTTCAAAGCTGATACCCGCTTTCAAAATTACTTGTATCCTCAGGTCATCATAGACAGGTACCGATGCAAGGACTAGGGAAGATGGAGCTCGTTGAAGAATCATCTTTCATTTTGATTTATGCTTTAGTGTTTATCAAAATTTGACAGAACACACTTGTATAATAATTCTATTATTAATGCAATTGATGATGTTGTTGCTTGTTTACTACTTTACATTGTTGTGATACTGTACATGGCGTCCTCCGCTCCAGAACGTTTCCGCCGTTCTTGGTTTTGGGGTGTGACATACTCGCCATTCCAGCACTATAAATAGAAGGCATGAGCTACAGATTTTGGCACACCTTCTCAAACTCCACTTACTCCGACATACTTTCAAGCACCAGAAGCTGTCCCGACGCACTCTATTTCCGCACCCGAGTCCCCGACGAAGGTTCTACGCTATAGAGATCCCCGAAGAGCTCGAAGACGCAGCTTTCCGCGGTTGAAGTTCTGCTCGACTCTAGCCCCACCCTCTTCAAACCAAACAAGTGAGTTCATACACCTACTTTTTAAGTCTTTTCATGTTTTAGGGGGGGGGGGATACAAGTACAATACAAGTAAATGTATCGTTTTATAAACATAAATGCAACTTCTATCTTATTAATTATCAATACCAACATCTTACTTTACATATAAGGGTTAGTATATCATCAAGTTATTTTCACCAAATGGAACATACTTTTTGAAAAACTATAATGGGTATAGTCAGCAAGTTATTTATACATTCTTACGTATACATCTTGAAAAACGAAATGCTTTCAACAAAAATGAAGTAAAGTCTTTCTTATCGTAAATCTATTTATACTAAGTGATGTGAGATATTAAAACTTCAACGTACTCTTATGTATGCATTTCAAGTCCTGTATTATATACCATAATCTCGTAGAGGGAGAGCATGATACTTGTGTATAGATCTATACGGGATTGACAACCCCGCACCTAAACTGTTAGCTACAGTTAGACCGGCAGGTCTGGGGTGACAAACGTCATAACACTACAACACCTCAAGAATGTTGTTACAGGCAGTCCGTGTCAATAGTATGGTTATAAGACTCACATGAAAGTATAAAAACAAGTTTGATTTACGAGATTCATATATGCATTCAGTTTCTACATTATTTTGAGCACAAAGTTTATCTTTATCATTCAAGTACGAAAGATACTAACGCACTCCAACTTTGGGAACTTTTCAAACTAGTTATAGAAAATATTGGATTTTCTGAAAACCTCGTTCATCGATTTTCTACCAAAAGGACATACTTTTCAATACAAAACACTTATGAACTCACCAATTTAATTGTTGACACTTTTTTGAAACCACTTGTATTTCTCAAGGAATCAGTAATACAGGTAACCACCAGCTTTTGAAGAAGGAACGCTAAGGACGTTTATTATTAAACATTTATATCATCATATTGTAATATTCTTTTGGAAATATGTATAACGCAACAATATACGTTTTTATTATATATATGATGGTTGTGTTACTTTCTTTACAATATTAAATTGTTATGGTACTACGTGAAGTCATCCACCCCCGAATGTTTCTGCCATTCTGGTTTGGGGGTGTGACAGATTAGTATCAGAGCATTGTTTATAGTGAACTAAGTATATCGAACCATATAAGATATACAAACTATACGTGCAAAGGGGACCAAAAACCCTCTGACAAAACGTTTTTCATAAACAATATATTTTCTTTTAAAAATATACATTTTTACTTGCATGTATCAGTCTTGTATCATGACAAGTTTTCTAAAAAGTATTAAGGCAAGTTGCGACACTACGATTGGGCCTCGGGGTATGTAATCAAATCGAGAATAAATATAGCCTGATCAACTATATTTATCCTGGATTTGACCAACGTACGTCGAGGAATGGTCATAGTGGACAGCAAGCCAAAAACTTACCAAATAAAAAATTCTTTTAAGATTCGCCAATTAGGAATACTATAGGAGTATTATTATAAAATAATAGTACAATGAAAAACTTGCACACCGTAAGATATAGTTAAACGTAGGATGTCGTTAAATAGAAATTTCTTTTCTTATAAAATTCTCATACCTCTATCCTAGTACAAACAAATGGCTGGATTCCATTTACCGGGAGATCCCTACTACCCAAACCAAGGCAACGGCGGATGGATAGAAGAAGACCCGGAGGAAATCGAAGAGGAAGTCGAAGAAGAATTCGAAGTCGAAGTCGGAGAGGAATTCGAAGTCGACGAGGAGGTCGAGGAAGTTACTAGTGGGACCGACTCCGAGCCGGAAGTACTCGACCCTCCCGCTCCTCATCCTCTCGAAGTCAGACCATATCAACCAGGACCCATCCCTATCTGGGGAAGCCATCTCTACTACTGGAGCCGCCAACTAGGTGTACGCCCTCCTTTCGGCATGTGTCGAGATTTTTACAATGTCAGTGGGGGAGGCTCAGCTGATCGAGCACTTCCTATTATTGTGGGCATTATAGCTACCCAGAACTACCATGCGGACAAGCAAGTAGCCAGAGTTCGCGAGATCAATGCTGCTACTCAGGGTAACGCCGCAGACATCCGTCGTCTGGAAGGACTACACGAAAACACCCAAATCTACACAGGGACGCTTCAGAATCAAATGGTGACCGCACTAGTAGAAATAAGAGAGATGAAGGAACAACAAGCAGATCTTGAAAGGCGCCTGATGGGAGTCAAGCAGTCGGTTGCCGAATCTAGCTCCAAACGTACAACACGCCGCAAGTAGAACTTGCTCAACTCCAACAATTTTGATATAGAATAGGACCTCGGATAAAGTTTTTCTCTTATTTCCTTTGTACCTGTAATCGGAGACCTCTAGATAGGTCGAATTTTCATAAACATGAAGCATAATGTAACACACCTTAGGTGTGACATATATATATATATATATATATATATATATATATGTATATATATATATATATATATATATATATATATATAAATATGAAGTACTGCTTTATATACCTCTCGAAACTTATGGGATTAACTAAATTGCTATACCTACTTTGAAACCATAAACTAAAGTCAAAACAAATTACAAGATACAACTAACCCTCTAGTACACGATTGTCAAAACATTAGAAACTTATAGTATTCATTCTTATTTTCTCTACCAGACCATGCCTCCTCGTAGATCAGCACGCATAAACTCAACTCCAGCACCACCTCCACCGCCCCCTCCAACTATGGATGCAGCTATGTTCCAAACTGCTGTAACAGCCGCTGTAACCGCAACGATGGCTCAAATGAGCAACAACGGGTTGGGAGGAGGAATAAACAGCTTTACAAATGGCCAAAGCCAAGGCCGTTCTGGGGTATGTACTTACGAGGACTTCACCAATGGAAAACCTATTCCCTTTTATGGGACTGGGGGAGTGTTGGCTCTATCCCAATGGATAGAGAAAACCGAAGCTGTATTCGAAATTTGCGCATGCCTTGAAGAAAGAAAAGTAAAATTTGTTGCTTTTACTTTCTCTGAACGCGCCCTGACATGGTGGAACGGCCACGTCAAGACACTGACCCTAGTGGTGGCGAACTCCATGGACTGGGAAAACCTGAAACGAATGCTCCTACGAGAGTACTGCCCAAGAAGCGAGATTCAGAAGCTCGAACAGGAACTGTGGGGCCTTACGATGGTAGGCTCGGACATCGCAGGCTACACCAAAAGATTTAGTGACTTGATAACACTTTGCCCAGGGATGTTGATCCTGGAAAGCCAAAAGGTGGAGAGGTACATCTGGGGACTATCACCCCAACTTCGAGGAAGTGTGTTAGCTTCCAAACCCATGACCTTCGACAGCGCCAAGGAACTAGCGCAATCTCTCGTTGATCATGGTGTCTGTCAAGGAGTCACAGCTATCGTGGCTGAACTAACCAAAGGGAACAACAACAACGATAACAATGCCAACAACAACAACAACAACAACAAGAAATTCTGGAACTTGAGAAAGGGGCAAACTTCGCAAGAACCTTCAAAGAAACAAATGGTGGCGATTCATGCTGCTACTACTCCCACTACAACTCCTGCTACCCCTGCGCCAACAAAACAATATGCGGGGAACCTGCTCAAGTGCAGCAGATGCAACTACCATCACCACGATAATTGCCGCGAGATGCATTGTAAAAACTGCGACAGGAAAGGGCACACTGCCCGTTTCTTTAAGGCACCAACACGACCAGTCACTCAAGTTCCTGGTACTGGGATAAGCCAGGCATGTTATGGGTGTGGAGAAACTGGACACTTCAAGAGGGACTACCCCAAGGGAAGAAATGTTGGCGGTGTTGGGAGAGTGTCGGCGATAGGTCAAAATGAAGCAATAGCTGACCCAACGGTGGTTACGGGTACGTTTCTCCTCGACAACATTTATGTATGCATACTCTTTGACTGCGGTGTGGAGAGAAGTTTTGTAAGTCATAAATTCAAACACCTCCTTAATCAAAGATCCCAACAACTCAATAAAATATTCACTGTAGAAATGGCTAACGGTAAAACGGAAAGCACAAGCGATATGTACGTAGGGTGCACATTAAATTTAAACGAACACTTATTTCAAATCGACCTTATGCCCATTTCGATAAGAAGTTTTGATGTAATCATCGGTATGAACTGGTTGAGACTTCACCATGCCGATATTCTTTGTCACGAAAAGGCCGTTCGTCTTAATCTGCCCAACGGCGAAACCCTTGTCATATATGGAGACAAACCTAGTTCAAATTTACAAATCATCTCCTGTGTTAAAGCACAAAAATATCTTCGGAAAGAATACCATGCCTTTCTAGCCCACGTAGTAGACCAGAAACAAGAACCAAAGAACATTAAAGACATTCCGGAAGTCTGCAACTTCCCAGACATTTTCCCAGAAGACCTTCCAGGAATTCCACTAGAACGCCAAGTCGAGTTCAGTCGACTTAATCCCCGGAGCTACTCCAGTAGCAAAGTCGCCTTACCGTTTAGCCCCAGCCGAGATGCAGGAACTGTCCAGTCAATTAAATGAATTGCTGAGCTAGGGCTTCATCAGACCGAGCTTCTCACCATGGGGAGCAACGGTCCTATTCGTGAAGAAAAAGGACGGATCGTTTCACATGTGCATCAATTACCAGGAGCTGAAAAAACTCACGATCAAGAACCGATATCCCTTTTCGCGCATAGACGATATGTTCGACCAACTACAGGGAGCGAGCTACTTCTCAAAGATCGATCTAAGATCTGGTTATCACCAACTGCGAGTACTGGAAGGAGACATCCCCAAAACGGCTTTCCGAACACGTTATGGTCACTATGAGTTTGTAGTAATACAAATGCTCCAGCGATGTTCATGGACTTGATGAACCGAGTATGTCGTCCCTTCCTGGATAAATTTCTGATCGTGTTCATAGATGACTATTCAAGAAGCCAGGAAGAACACATCCAACACCTCCACCAAGTTTTGGAAACATTGAGGGCAGAGAAGCTTTACGCAAAATTTTCAAAGTGCGAATTTTGGATTCGGGAAGTGGATTTCCTAGGACATGTAGTAAGCAAGGAGGGGATACACGTGGACCCTTCTAAGATCAAGGCAATAGAGAGTTGGACGATTCCAAGAACCCCTACAGAAATCCGGTAATTTTTGGGACTCGTCGGGTATTACCGAAGGTTCATACAGAACTTTTCAAAGATTGCCAAGCCACTCACCACCCTAACTCAGAAGAGTGTGACCTTCGACTGGGGAGAAAAACAAGACATCGTGTTTCAGACACTAAAGCGAGCCTTATGTAGTGCGCCCATCCTAACCTTGCCGGAAGGAACAGAGGACTTCGTAGTCTATTGCGATGCATCAAACCAAGGACTCGGGTGTGTCCTGATGCAACGAGGGAAGGTCATCGCCTACGCCTCAAGGAAACTAAAGACATACGAAGTAAACTACATGACGCACGATCTTGAGCTATGAGCAGTCGTCTTCGCTTTAAAGATATGGAGGCACTATCTCTACGGCACGAAATGTACAATCTTCACCGATCATAAAAGCCTCCAGCATATCCTCAACCAGAAAGAACTCAACATGAGACAAAGACGGTGGGTAGAACTACTAAATGATTATGAATGTGAAATTCGATATCATCCCGGAAACGCTAACGTGGTGGCCGATGCACTCAGCCGGAAGGAATACTCGGGCCGCAGAGTGAAGTCTTTAACCATGACAATCGTCGATAGGTTAACTAAATCAGCGCACTTCCTACTGATCAAAGAGACGGATAAATAGAAGAAGCAAACTAGAACATACCTCAGAGAAATTGTACGACTGCATGGTGTGCCCATATCCATTATCTCGGACCGAGATAGTAGATTCACCTCAAGGTTCTGGCAGTCACTACAAAAAGCTCTAGGAACAAGACTAGACATGAGTACCGCTTATCACCCACAAACTGACGGCCAGAGTGAGAGAACCATACAAACCCTAGAGGATATGTTGAGGTCTTGCGTAATCGATTTTGGCAAAGCATGGGATGCCCATCTACCCTTGGTCGAGTTCTCGTACAACAATAGCTACCACACTAGTATCAAGGTTGCCCCGTTTGAAGCCCTCTACGGCCGTAAATGCAGGTCACCACTGTGCTAGGCCGAAGTGGGGGACACTCAACTAGCAAAAGGACAAGCAATAGACAACACGCTCACTGGACCAGCAATCATAAGGGAAACTACAGAGAAAATTCTTCAGATCCGAGAACGTCTGAAAGCATCAAGGGACAGACAAAAGAGTTACGCGGATAAAAGACGGAAACCCTTGGAATTCCAGGTTGGAGATCGATTCCTACTAAAAGTCTCGCCCTGGAAGGGGTTAATACGCTTCGGAAAGCGTGGGAAACTGAACCCAAGATACATCGGACCATTTGAGATCCTTGCCAGGATCAGTCCAGTGGCTTACAAACTTCAATTACCTCAGGAGCTCCACAACGTACTCCCTACCTTTCACATATCAAACCTAAAGAAGTGCTTGTCTGATGAGACCCTTGTCATCCCTCTAGACGAAATTGCAGTAAATGAGAATCTCCAATTGGTAGAAGAACCAGTAGAGATCGTGGATCGGGAAATAAAAAGGACTAAACATAGCCGCATACCTATTGTAAAGGTCCGCTAGAATGCCAAGCGAGGACCTGAATACACGTGGGAACGCAAGGATCAGATGAAACAAAAGTACCCGCATCTTTTTCCTAACCTGTAAACTCTATCTTAGATTAAATTTCGGGACGAAATTCCCCTAATGGGGGGATGATGTGACAACCCTATATTTTCCAAAAGCAATGTAACACTCAAAAGTCAAATACAACGAAAACTATTTGGAATCAACGAAATTAACCTCAAAAATAAAGTGTTCAAATATCTAAATTGGGATGCATCAAATGTTAGATATCGTGCCAAGGTTTCCAAAAACATAAAGAACATTTGAAACCGGGTTATATTGAAGAAATTATAACGACTCGAATATTTACGACACACCGATAAAACATTATTTAACGTAAAAAGTGAAATTACAATAAAATGCATTTTAGCCTTAAGTATCTAAACAAAAGTTGTAGAGTTTGTTAAACTGTAAACGTACATAAAAAGATCGACCAAATTGGATCTCGTATAAAGAAGTTACGAATTTTCTAAGTTTCGTAACAGTAGTAGAGGGCTAAAAACTCGAATTTAAGATCGAGCGTTATTTAGCTATCACAACCTAAACGAAAGTTGAAGGTCTCCACAATAGGAGTAAAATGATAAAAAGACAAATGAAAACCGACGTCGAATAAAGAAACTATGAATTTTTAACGGACTTTAGCAGTCCCGGCCTGTTAAAAACATATAATTTAAAATAAATTCAAAACTAGCCGACAGAGTCTAAATGAAAGTTGAAGAGCATAATCTCACCTACGCGTGGATATAAAGAACGCGAAAAACGGAGCCCGTACGCGAAAGTTACGGAATTTAGAAGATGGAAGCCAAGATTACGCCGAGCGTAATGTAGGCGTACGCCCAGTGTACTCAGGTGCAGGGTTGAGTCCCATCGGTTGCAGCTCTATGCCTAGCTAGACTCGAGTCGTAAGCCATGACGCAAAGTTACGCCCAGCGTAACCGAAGTACGCCCAGCATACTTCGGTGGTACGCCCAACGTACTCGCCTTTCCAACACTATAAATAGAAGGCGTGAGCTACGGATTTTGGCACACCTTCTCAAACTCCCACTTACTCCCACAAACTTTCAAGCACTAGAAGCTGTCCCGACCCCCTCGATTTCCGCACCCGAGTCCTCGACGAAGGTTCTACGCTACCGAGATCGCCGAAGAGCTCGAAGACGCAGCTTTCCGCGGTTGAAGTTCTACTCGACTCTAGCCACACCCTCTTCAAACCAAACAAGTGAGTTCATACCCCTACTTTTCAAGTCTTTTCATGTTTTAGAGGGGGGGGGGGGAATACAAGTACAATACAAGTAAGCATATCGTTTTATAAACATAAATGCAACTTCTATCTTATTAATTATCGATACCAACATCTTACTTTACATATAAGGTTAGTATATCATCAAGTTATTTTCACCAAATGGAACATACTTTCTGAAAAACTATAATGGGTATAGTTAGCAAGTTATTTATACATTCTTACATATATATCTTGAAAAACGAAATGCTTTCAACAAAAATGAAGTAAAGTCTTTCTTATCGTAAATCTATTTATACTAAGTGATGTGAGATATTAAAACTTCAACGTACTCTTATGTATGCATTTTAAGTCCTATATTATATACCATAGTCTCGTAGAGGGAGAGCGTGATACTTGTGTATAGATCTATACGGGATTGACAACCCCGCACCTAAACTATTAGCTACAGTTAGACCGGCAGGTCTGGGGTGACAAACGTCATAACACTATAACACCTGAAGAATGTTGTTACAGGCAGTCCGTGTCAATAGTATGGTTATAAGACTCACATGAAAGTATAAAAACAAGTTTGATTTACGAGATTCATATATGCACTCAGTTTCTACATTATTTTGAGCACAAAGTTTATCTTTATCATTCAAGTACGAAAAATACTAACGCACTCCAACTTTGGGAACTTTTCAAACTAGTTATAGAAAATATTGGATTTTCTGAAAACCTCGTTCATCGATTTTCTACCAAAAGGACATACTTTTCAATACAAAACACTTATGAACTCACCAACTTAATTGTTGACACTTTTTCGAAACCACTTGTATTTCTCAGGGAATCAGTAATACAGGTAACCACCAGCTTTTGAAGGAGGAACACTAAGGACGTTTATTATTAAACATTTACATCATCATATTGGAAATATGTATAACGCAACAATATACATTTTTATTATATATATGATGGTTGTGTTACTTTCTTTACAATATTCAATTGTTATGGTACTACGTGAAGTCATCCACCCCCGAATGTTTCTGCCATTCTGGTTTGGGGGTGTGACAGTATAATAGTAAAGTCAAGCAATAACATCCATTTCATTTATATAATAATTGTAATACAAGCGTGTTCTGTACAACTAGATAGACACCAAAAGTATAATCAAAATAAAAGATGAGTCTTGTATATGCATAATCTTCTAAAAAGCTGCATTTGTACCTGTCTACTGATGACCTAAGAATACAAGTTACTTTGAAAATGAGTATCATCATAAAGCTGGTGAGTTCATAAGTATTTAGTGTCATTGCTTGAATAAAAGTGTTTAAAAATTTAGTGATACAGTAATTGTTATCACGTTTTAAAAATGGTGCGATCCCTAGAAAATCCTATATTTTCCAGCAAAAGTAGTCTGCTACTAAGACTCGGTTATTTACCGGCTTGATTCTTTGAAAATGTACAGGTTTCCTCCAATGAAACTAGCAATGTAAAAATATAGTTTTATATTTCATTCATATAAAACAATTAAGAAAAATAGAGTTTTACCCTAGCAGAGGTGCAAGCTCCAAGTGGTATTAAATGTGTATACACCTCGGGGAGTCTGTTTTATTTTTAATTCTTAATGTGTTAGTTAAGGTCTGAATGTGAACTTGTATGTAACCATGCTGAGTGACAGTAGTATAACAGTTGACCCTCCAGGTCACAAGTAGTGTAGTGATGTTTTGTTATCCCTAGGCCTAGCCGGCTCGGACTGTAGCTAGCAGTCCGGATGTGGGAGTGTCCATCCCGTATAGATCTATACACATAGTGTTCGCTCTCCCTCCAAGAGGCTCTGGTTACACGACGATCGCATAGCGAAGTGTCGTATCGAGAAGTAGTGCCATCACATTCTATTTTAGTATATATTTTCTCGTATAGTGTATAGTATTCTCTTCATGTAGTATATAGTGTTCTCTTCGTATAGTTTATAGTATCTCTTCGTATAGTGTATAGTACGTATAGACTCGTAACTGTACTGACCATAGTGAGTATCATAGTAGCATTTAGTAATGAGTGGTAATCCTTAACTATACCTATTATAGTTAAATAGAGATGTTGGTTGAATGCCTTTGATACACAAAGGTGTTGAACTGAAGTGAAGACTTTTATATCCAACACAAATATATATGATATATAACTAAGAATTCAACGACAGTCGGACAGATAACAGAATACCCTAAGTCCACAATCAAACAAGAACAAGAAATAAGGTGAGCTATCAGTTCTAAGTCCTTCAATCCTTACTTATATAAATATATTAGTGTAGATATGATTTGGAAATAAAATGAGTTTAAAAGCATTGAAAAATAGTTTTAGAACAATTAAACATGAAAATGAGTTTGATAAACATTTAAAACAATTTTGTTGGCAAGGTAATTTGAAAGTATAGAAAATCCTTTTGGTAACAAGTTATAAATCACATATGATTAGTACCATAACTTGTTTGATTCAACTTGTATTCTCCCCCATAAAAGCGTATAAAAACATTTAAAAGGTTGATTAAGGGGTATGAACTCACCATTTAACGTAGGGTTCGAGTGTGCGATCGATATGAGTGCTGAATGTCAATGGATGCTCTGAACACAAGTGGTCGCTATTAATCATATGGTGACACGTATATGAGTTAGGGCTAGGGTGTTTCATGACTAAACATGATGGGAAATCACCCTAAAGACTTTGATTCATTTGGATTAAGTGTCCCATGTTTCGTACTTAGTGATCCTTAAGGCCAAATATGGGTACTAGAGTGGGTGTATGGCCATAAAAGTGAGTGTGCGGCTAGGGAATGCAGCCAGACTTGTGTGTGAGGCTGCACACTAGAGTGTGCGGCCATAAAGAGGGTGTGTGCGGCCGTACACTCCTTGTTTGATTCCTATGTGTCGATTTTGAGGGGTTTCAAGTGTCAAACTAAGTCTTAGATCGATTAAAGAGGCCATACCCTCACCTTGGAGGATGTTTTGAGTGTGTGCGGCCACCTGATGAAGGTGTGCGGGCGCACTCCTTCAAGGGGTGAAGAACACGAAGAACACTATGAGTTTTAAGCTTAGATTCAAGTGTTTTACCTCTATAACAAGCTGAAAGATGATGTTCTTCATGTTTTGGAGGCCTTCTAAGTGTTCTTGGATGATGTTTCTAGAGAGAGAAAGTAGAGAGAGAGAGAGAGAAGGTGCAGCCAAAAGAGAATGGAAGGGGGGTCCTCTACTATATATAGGGTCATGTGTGAGGCTGGAGGGGGTTTGCGGTTAGGTGTGCTGCTGGCTGGCCGTACACTCTAGTGTGCGGCCGTGCACACCTCTCTTGGTGTGTTTGGCTTGATTTTGTGATGCAACACCCTTTCGAACCCTTCTTAAGGCTCATATCTATGATATACTAAGCCTAAAGCACTCGTGCAGACCCAAAATTCTGCTAAAAGATGCTAAATTCAGTGAATTATAGATATATGGATCGATTGTACAGTGTGAAAGTGTCGGGTTTTCACATCTTCCCCCGTTAGAGGGAATTTCGTCTCGAAATTAGAGTTCAAGCAGCTAAGTTAGTACAAATAACTAAGTAAAAAGATGGGGATATTTAAGTTTCATTTGATCCTCGCGCTCCCAAGTGAACTCCGGTCCTCGTTTGGCGTTCCAACGAACCTTCACAATTGCGATGCGGCTTTGCTTTGTTCGTTTGACCTCTCGGTCCATAATCTCCACAGGTTCTTTTACGAAATTGAGGCTCTTGTTGATCTCGATCTCGTCGAATGGGATTACAAGAGTCTCGTCGGATAGGCACTTTTTCAGGTTCAATACGTGGAACGTAGGATGAATATTACTGAGTTCACAGGGTAGATTGAGTTTGTAAGCTACGGGGATGATTCTAGCGAGAATCTCGAAAGGCCCTACGTATCTTGGATTCAGCTTTCCACGCTTCCCAAAGTGTATCGTGCCTTTCCAGGGTGAGACTTTCAGAAGGACTCGGTCTCCCACCTAAAACTCCAAGGGTTTTCTTCATTTGTCTGCGTAGCTTTTCTGTCGGTCTCTAGCGGCTTTCAATCTTTTACGAATCTGAACGATTTTCTCGGTCATTTCTCGAATGATCTCTGGACCTATGAGAGTGCTGTCAGGAATTCGTCGTTTAGCTAACTGAGTGTCACCCACCTCAGCCCAGCACAGAGGGGATCTGCACTTTCAGCCGTAGAGGGCTTCGAAAAGAGTTGCCTTGACTCTCGTGTGGTAACTATTGTTGTAGGAAAACTCGACAAGGGGTAAGTGGGTATCCCATGCCTTACCAAAGTCGATCACACAGGCTTGCAGCATATCTTCCAGAGTTTGGATAGTCCTCTCACTTTGTCCATCGGTCTGCGGATGGTAGGCTGTACTCATGTCCAACCTCGTTCCTAAGGCGCTTTGCAGTGATTGCCAGAATCTCGAAATAAACCTACTATCCCTATCGAAGATAATAGATATCGGAACACCATGCAGTCGAACAATCTCTTGGATGTAGATTCGTGTGAGTCTTTCCATCTTGAAAGTTTCTTTGATTGGCAGGAAGTGGGCGGATTTCGTCAATCGATCGACAATTAACCAAATGGTATCGTACCCACTCGGAGATTTGGGTAATTTGGTAATGAAATCCATAGAAATCATCTCCCATTTCCACTCAGGTATCTCGGGCTGCTGGAGCAGACCTGAGGGTTTCTGATATTCAACCTTCACCTTGGCACAAGTCAGACACCTGCCCATGAAGGTAGCAATCTCGGCTTTCATGTTTGGCCACTAGTATAACTTCTTGAGATCAAGGTACATCTTATCTGAACCTGGGTGAATGGAGTATTGAGTGTTGTGGGCTTCCTTCATGACTAAGCCTCTGAAGCCACCGTGTCGCAGTGTCCAGATTCGGTCCATGAGATATAAGGCTCCGTCACTCTTGGCTTCCAAATTCTTATCCATTCCTCGCAGGGATTCTCCCGCCACATTTTCAGGTTTCAAGGCTTCGAGTTGAGCCTCCTTAATCTGTACGGATAGATGCAAATGGACAATCATTGTTAATGATTTGACTCTTCGACCAGAATATTCTTTCCGAATTAGGGCGGTTGCTACTACATTGGCTTTACCTGGATGATAACGAATTTCACATCCGTAGTCATTGAGTAGCTCGACCCACCGTCGTTGCCTCATATTGAGCTCCTTCTGGTTGAATACGTGTTGCTGGCTTTTGTGGTCGGTGTATATCGTGTTCTTCGTACCGTACAGGTAGTGGAGATCTTTAGGGCGAACACAATCGCTCCTAATTCGAGGTCGTGTGTGGTGTAGTTGATTTCATGTGTCTTCAACTGTCTTGAGGCGCAAGCGATAACCATACCTCGTTGCATCAGAACACAGCCGAGCCCCTGATTGGATGCATTGCAGTAAACCACAAAATCATCTGTCCCCTCGGGAAGGGATAGTATGTGACAACCTGAAGTTTGCTCCATCGCCGTAACCCGTTTCCGTCCATAAAATTCATCTTTTTCAAATTGTTTCCGTTTAAGTTTTTAAATTAAGTCATTATTTTTGAGACTTCCATTATGACTTAATTGGTATCCAAACACGTTAGAAACTCATGAAAACGCCCCAAATTATTATTTGGAAAAGTTTTAGTTTTATTCCGTCGGGTTATAAACACTTAAATCGGGTACGACCAAAAGCCTCGCTTAACATCAGTATCGGGTAGAATTCCACTGTGTCCCAAACTTTAACCATATATAAAGTGGAATGAGCCTCATTTGAAGCCTTTTCCACTCTCTCTCTCTCTCTCTCTACTCTCTCTCCTCCAATCCAAGCTCTAGGTCCAAAATCATCAAATTAAAGCTCCAAATCATCAAGGTAACTACCCTAACTCATAGTATAACATCTTTAGCCTTCAATTTCGTGTTCAAATCATGGAATAGGACCATAAACATGTGTTTACTGCCCTGGAACAGCCTTAGGCCGTGAACACATGCAAATAGCATTTTGAGCCTTAAAACCCTTCCAAACCACCTTTAGAGCTTAGATATGGCTTAAGGACTTATTGGAATGGACTTGGAACACCTTGAACTCGTCATTTAGGGATTAAACATGAGTTTACTGCCCAAGAACATGTTGGGGCCGTAAACACCCTTTCATGGGTAGTAAACTCCTTTTAAGGTGTTAAAATGCCATTTACACACCTCCTAAGCCTTGAACTAATATCTAGAAGCAACCACAAACGAATTAGGAGCCTTAAACATGATGAAAACCACTCCTATAGGAGCTTACGGCTGTAAACCTCCCAAGGAAGAGTTCCTGGGCCGTAAACTCCGATAAAAGGGTCAAATGATGCCCTAAATTCACCCCATGGCTTGTAAAATGACTTAGAATCACTTGTTATTGACTTAGGACCACCAAAGCACAATAAGAATGGGTACATAAGAGTTTACACCCGTAAACTCCTAGTTTACTGCCGTAAACTCCTCAAATGGTCCTTAGAATGTCCAAATTACTTTCCAATGCCCTAGAACCAAACCTAGCATCACCCATCAAATGTTATAAGGCCATTTGGCACCCTAGAACACCCCACCATGAGTTTACGGCCGTCAACTCATGGGGAGTGGGTCATTAGGGCCGTAAACACTCTTGGGAGTTTACTCTTGAAGAGTAAACTCCATATCCAAGCCATATACGTCCATAGATGTCACCCGGGTTACTCCAAACACTTGAAATGAAGTGTTTTCACAACTAGAAGTGTATATCCTCAAGTAATTAGTAGTTCAAAGCCTAATTAGACACAAATGTGTATCTTTTCATATTACATAGGAACCTCACACGCCTTCAAGCCTCGAACTGACGTTTAGCACCCAAACCGACACGCTTCTCAACCGGTGAGTTCATACCCCGACTCTTTTATCCATGTTTTTCAAATGTTTTCAGGGGGAATACAAGCAAAAGAAGAAATCTTCTACTCAAAAATTTTATTTCAGTTCAAATGTTCATATTCTGTATGTTTTAATATCGAAAACCGTATTAACCAATAGTTCGAATTGCAGAGTTAGCTTTCAGACTAGTAGTAGATTTCTTTATAAAATGTTATAATCTATGTTTCATTTTATAATCTTACGAAAGATTCATACTAATCATAAATTAGGATTAATACAAATAAGATACGCCCTCGAAAGTAATAGAACGAATACGAAAGTACAACTAGGAATAAAACGAATACGAAAGTACGCCTTTGGACATCGACAGAGTTTCGAAAACATACGCCTTTGGATGTCGACAGAGCTTCGAAAATACGTCTAAAGTATGCTTTTGGAAGTCACCAGAACATTGAATACAGAGTCAATGTATGTTTCTGAGCGTATCCAAATATTTGAAAATACGGCTAAGTATAGCAGATATTTGACATTCGTGTGTAGGATAACTAAGATATCAGAATACCTAACTAATACTACAAGTATGGTAAATATTAGTACATTGTGTAACGAATAGATAACTAAACTATTAGGAAAATATGAGATTTTTCTGGAATAACATAATCGCTCGTAATCGAATTATGTAACGAATAGATAACTAAACTATTAGGAAAATAAGGGATTTTCCTGGGATAACATAACTACTCATAATCAAATTATGTAATGAATGATAACTAAACTGTTTATATAAGAAAATATGGGAGTTTGCAAGATATCAACTTTTTCAGAAAAACCAAAGGAAACTCATTGTTTTTCAAAAATGAACCGCTTATGAACTCACCAGCTTTATGCTAATTTTCAAACTGCTTGTATTCCCAGGTCCGCATTAGACAGGTACCCAGCGATCCTTTTTGTCGAAGACGGAGCGTATAGAAGACTCGTCTTAACTTTTGTTCATATGATATATATGTATAATTCTTGTAACACTTTGATTTCAAACAAATGTAATAATTCTATGTAATGTAATGTTTTGTGTTTACTATGCTTACTATGTACATTGTTTGTGATATACATGATGTTCTCCGCCTCAGAACGTTTCCGCCTTCGGTTTCGAGGTGTGAGAGATTGGTATCAGAGCCCTTGTTTATAGTGAACTAGTATACCAAACCTTACATGGTATAAGATTATAAACACTAAGGGGCTTAAGTGCTCTGAACTAGAAGCATACTTTAAAATATAAGTATTTTCAAAAGTATACAAGTATACCTGACCGTCGAAATCCGTAACTACGAGTAGAACAAAACATAAGTATATTGGTGTGGGATGTTGCGGTTAAGCTTGAGCAGTTATGTAGTCGTGTCTAGGGTCAATATAGCCTGATCAACTATATTCATTCGAGACACGGCCAACATGTGCTTGGGAGTGACTGTAGTGTTCAGCATGCCTAAAACTTACCCAATACCCAAATAACGAGCCATCGTCACAGCGAATCATGAAATACTATGGAAGTATTTCTCGATCCAAATCCGTTATAGAAATCCTCAATCCAGCATTGCTCCTCAATCATTCCTATAGCGATAGTTTATCTGCTTTGATAATTATTTCCTGCTCTATCGTTTAATAGAATTCTATATCTGTCTTAATGAGATATCCCCTGTTCCATATCTCTTGATTCAATTCAGAGGACTTATGATCCTCTCTTCCTAGCTAATTTAGATCATGATGCCTCCGAGGAAAAGTCCCAGCTCAAAGAACAACAATCCTCCTCCGCCACCACCACCTCCTCAATTTGATCGTGTCATGTTTCAAGCAGCTGTCAATGCTGATGTGGCTGCTACCCTATCGCAAATGAACCTCAGTGGTTTAGGTGGGCAAGGAGGTGGTCCCCAGCCCCAAAACCAGGAAGGTAGCCAGGGACACCGGAAGGAGTGTTCCTATAAGGACTTTATGAACGCGAAACCCACATTCTTCGATGGCACAGGAGGTGTCATTGCCCTAACTCGGTGGTTAGAGAAAATCGAATCTATCTTCGAGATATGTGCTTGTTCAGAATCCGACAAGGTGAAATTCGCCGCCTGCACGTTCACCGATAAGCTTTGACTTGGTGGAACAGCCGATTCAAATCTCTAACCCTACCTGTAGCCAATGCTATGGGTTGAGAAGTCATGAAGGAACTTCTGCTCGCGGAGTACTGCCCTCGGGGCGAAATGCAGAAGCTGGAGCATGAACTTTGGAACCTGAAGATGAAAGGTTCCGATATCGCCGCTTACACTTCAAGGTTTGACGACTTGGCGCTTCTTTGTCCGGGGATGGTTACCCCAGAGAGTAAGAAGATTGAGAGGTTCATCTGGCCTGCTTTGGTTGCAAAAATTGTGGCCAAGAGGGTCACCTTGCACAAAGCTGCAAAACACTAACCAATCAAGCTTCCGGAGCGGGCATCAGTCAGGCCTGCTTTGGTTGCGGTGAAGTCGGGCATTATAAGAGAAACTGCCCCAAGGCAGCAACAACTGGCAACACCGGGAGAGTCCTAGCTATGGGACAAAATGAGGCAGCCGCCGATCCCACCGTTGCCACATGTATATTCCTGTTCGACAACCCTTTTGCTTGCAATCCTTTTCAATTCTAGTACTGAAAGATAATCTGTTAGAAATCATCTTCATAAACATAGTCCTCAATTAGTAACTGAAACGTTTGTCGTCGAGATAGCTAACGGTGAGAAAGAGGGCATTAGCGATAAACTTAGTTCCCAGCCTATGTGATCAACGAGAAACAGGAAGTTAAATACCTCGAGAGCATCCCTGAAGTCTGCAATTTTTCCTAATGTCTTTTCCGAACAGCTCACGGGAATTCCCTTCGGACGCCAAGTAGAGTTTTTAATCGACCCAAATCCCGGAGCAAACCCTATAGCCAAATCTACGCATCGATAGGCTCCAGCAGAAATGCAGAAGTTACCCAGTCAGCTTCGAGTTCACGAGAATGATGTTCCAAAACAACATTCAGGATTCAATAAGGTCACTACGAGGATGTAGTGATGCCCTTTGGTCTAACCATCTTCTTTGGTCACGTAGTAAGCGAAGAAGGTATGATACATTTTGAAGCGCGTAAAACTTAACCCGAGGAACATAGGACCTTTCGAAATCCTCATTAGGATCGATCCTGTAGCCTACAAAACTCCAATTACCCTCAGAACTTAGAAGCATCCATCCGGTATTCCACGTCTCTGTCCATAAAAAGTGCCTATTCGACAAAACCCTAGTAATCCTTTTGATAAGACCGAAATCAACCAAATTCTGAACCCCATGGTCCAATCGAAATCATAGATCAAGAGATTTAAACGTACGAAACAAAGTCGTATCCCGATAAGTGAAGGATCCGAATTCACATGGGAGCGTGAAGACCCAATGAAACAGAAGTATCCGTATCTCCTTCCAAATCCTTGAGTCGTTTCTAAAGTTTGAATTTTGGGACGAAATTCCCTCTAACGGGGGGATAATGTGACAACCCGAAGTTTGCTCCATCGTCGTAACCGTTTCCGTCCATAAAATTCATCTTTTTTGAATTGTTTCCGTTTAAGTTTTTAAATTAATTCATTATTTTTGAGACTTCCATTATGACTTAATTGGTATCCAAACACGTTAGAAACTCATGAAAACGCCCCAAATTATTATTTGGAAAAATTTTAGTTTTATTCCGTCGGGTTATAAACAATTAAATCGGGTACGACCAAAAGCCTCGCTTAACATCAGTATCGGGTAGAATTCCACCGTGTCCCAAACTTTGACCATATATAAAGTGGAATGAGCCTCATTTGAAGCCTTTTCCACTCTCTCTCTACTCCCTCTCCTCCAATCCAAGCTCTAGGTCCAAAATCATTAAATTAATGCTCCAAATCATCAAGGTAACTACCCTAACTCATAGTATAACATCTTTAGCCTTCAATTTCGTGTTCAAATAATGGAATAGGACCATAAACATGTGTTTACGGCCCTGGAATAGCCTTAGGCCGTGAACACATACAAATGGGGTTTTTGAGCCTTAAAACCCTTCCAAACGACCTTTAGAGCTTAGATATGGCTTAAGGACTTATTAGAATGGACTTGGAACACCTTGAACTCGTCATTTAGGGATTAAACATGATTTTACTGCCCAAAAACATGCTTGGGCCGTAAACACCCTTTCATGGGTAGTAAACTCCTTTTAAGGTGTTAAAATGCCACTTACACGCCTCCTAAGCCTTGAACTAATATCTAGAAGCAACCACAAACGAATTAGGAGCCTTAAACATGATGAAAACCACTCCTATAGGAGCTTACGGCCGTAAACCCCCCAAGGATGGGTTCCTGGCCCGTAAACTCCTATAAAAGGGTCAAATGGTGCCCTAAATTCACCCCATGGCTTGTAAAATGACTTAGAATCACTTGTGATTGACTTAGGACAACCAAAGCACAATAAGAATGGGTACATAAGAGTTTACGGCCGTAAAATCCTAGTTTACTGCCGTAAACTCCTCAAATGGTCCTTAGAATGTCCAAATTACTTTCCAATGCCCTAGAACCAAACCTAGCATCACCCCTCAAATGTTATAAGGCCATTTAGCACCCTAGAACACCCCACCATGAGTTTACAGCCGTAAAATCATGGGGAGTGGGTCATTAGGGCCGTAAACACTCTTGGGAGTTTACTCTTTCCATATCCAAGCCATATACGTCCATAGATGTCACCCGGGTTACTCCAAACACTTGAAATGAAGTGTTTTTGCAACTAGAAGTGTATATCCTCAACTAATAAGTAGTTCAAAGCCTAATTAGATACAAATGTGTATCTTTTCATATTACATAGGAACCTCACACACGTTCAAGCCTCGAACTGACGTTTAGCACCCAAACTGACACGCTTCTCAACCGGTGAGTTCATACCCCTAATCTTTTATCCGTGTTTTTCAAATGTTTTTCGGGGGGAACACAAGCAAAAGTAGAAGGAAATCTTGTACTCAAACTTTTTATTTCAGTTCAAATATTCATATTCTGTATGTTTTTAATATCGAAAACCGTATTAACCAATAGTTCGAATTGAAGAGTTAGCCTTCAGACTAGTAGTAGATTTCTTTATAAAATGTTATAATCTATGTTTCATTTTATAATCTTACGAATGATTCATACTAATCATAAATTAGGATTAATGCTAATAAGATATGCCCTCGAAAGTAATAGAACGAATACGAAAATATCAGAACGAATACGAAAGTATAGCTAGGAATAAAACGAATACGAATAAAATGAATACGAATAAAACGAATACAAAAGTACGCCTTTGGACATCGACAGAGTTTCGAAAACATACGCCTTTGGATGTCGACAGAGCTTCAGAAATACGTCTAAAGTACGCTTTTGGAAGTCACCAGAACATTGAATATACAGTCAATGTATGTTTCTGAGTGTATCCAAATATTTGAAAATACGGCTAAGTATAGTAGACAGGTACCCAGCGATCCTTTTGGCAAAGACGGAGCGTATAGAAGACTCGTCTTAACTTTTGTTCATATGATATATATGTATAGATCTTGTAACACCTTGATTTCAAACAAATGTAATAATTCTATGTAATGTAATGTTTTGTGTTTACTACGCTTACTATGTACATTGGTTGCGATATACATGATGTCCTCCGCCCCAGAACGTTTCCGCCTTCGGTTTCGGGGTGTGAGAGATTGGTAAAGAAGCCCTTGTTTATAGTGAACTAGTATACCAAACCTTACATGGTATAAGACTATAAACACTAAGGGGCCTAAGTGCTCTGAACTAAAAGTAAACTTTAAAATATAAGTATTTTCAAAAGTATACAATTATACCTAACCGTCGAAATTCGTAACTATGAGCAGAACAAAACATAAGTAAATGGGTGTTGGATGCTGCGGTTAAACCTGAGCAATTATGTAGTCGTGTCTAGGGTCAATATAGCCTCATCAACTATATTCATTCGAGACACGGCCAACATGAGCTTGAGAGTGAATGTAGTGTTCAACATGCCTAAAACTTACCCAATACCCAAATAGCGAGCCGTCGTCACAGCGAATCATGAAATACTATGGGAGTATTTCTCGAGCCAAATCCGTTATAGAAATCCTCATTATAACATTGCTCCTCAATCATTCCTATAGCGATAGTTTATCTGCTTTGATAAGTCTTTCCTGCTCTATCGTTTAATAGAATTCTATATCTATCTTAATGAGATATCCCCTGTTCCATATCTCTTGATTCAATTCAGAGGAATTATGATCCTCTCTTCTTGGCTATTTTAGATCAAGATGCCTTCGAGGAAAAGACCCAGCTCAAAGAACAACAATCCTCCTCCTCCTCCGCCACCACCTCCTCCCTAATTTGATCCCGTCATGTTTCAAGCAGTTGTCAATGCTGTTGTGGCTACTACCCTATCGCAAATGAACCTCAATGGTTTAGGTGGGAAAGGAGGTGGTCCCCAGCCCCAAAAACAGGAAGGTAGTCAGGGACAGCGGAAGGAGTGTTCCTATAAGGACTTTATGAACGTGAAACCCACATTCTTCGATGGAACAGGAGGTGTCATTGCCCTAACTCGGTGGTTAGAGAAAATCGAATCTATCTTCGAGATCTGTGCTTGTTCTGAATCCGACAAGGTGAAATTCGCCGCCTGCACGTTCACCGATAAGCTTTGACTTGGTGGAACAGCCGATTCAAATTTCTAACCCTACCTGTAGCCAATGCTATGGGTTGGGAAGTCATGAAGGAACTTCTGCTCGCGGAGTACTGCCCTCGGGGTGAAATGCAGAAGCTGGAGCATGAACTTTGGAACCTGAAGAAAAAAGGTTCTGATATCGCCGCTTACACTTCAAGGTTTGACGACTTGGCGCTTCTTTGTCCGGGGATGGTTACCCCGGAGAGTAAGAAGATTGAGAGGTTCATCTGGGGTTGACCGAGCCGACCAAAGGGAACATTTTAGCTACAAAGCCGGATACATACGACAGCGCCAAATGCTTAGAGCAAATCCTGATCGACCATAGTGAGGACATAGAGGAAGCAGCCACCACTCCTGATCCGACAGAGAAAAGTGGTGAGAAAAGAAAGTTTTGGAAGATGAAGAAGAAAAGTCAGCCTTCACAGGAGTCCTCGAAGAAACAGCAGATAGTGGCAGTCCACGCTGCCACTACCCCTACTGTTGTTTCTGTCGTTGGTTCCTCAGCCCAAGCCCTATCACCAGATATGCCGGTATTCTCCCGTGGTGTAACCGATGCAGTTACCACCACCGCATCCCCGGTCCCTGTCGTGAGAAATTTTGCACAAACTGTTGCCAAGAGGGTCACCTTGCACGAAGCTGCAAAACACCAACCAATCAAGCTTCCGGAGCGGGCATCAGTCAGGCCTGCTATGGTTGCGACGAAGTCGGGCATTATAAGAGAAACTACCCCAAGACAGCAGCAACTGGCAACACCGGGAGAGTCCTAGCTATGGGACAAGATGAGGCAGCCGCCGATCCCACCGTTGCCACATGTATATTCCTCTTCGACAACCCTTATGCTTGCAATCCTTTTTAATTCTAGTACTGAAAGATAATCTGTTAGTTATTTATTCGAACATCTTCATAAACATAGTCCTCAACTAGTAACTGAAACGTTTACCGTCGGGATAGCTAACGGTGAGAAAGAGAGCATTAGCGATAAACTTAGTTCCCAGCCTATGTGATCAACGAGAAACAGGAAGTTAAAGACCTCAAGAGCATCCTCGAAGTCTGCAATTTTTCCTGATGTCTTTTCCGAAGAGCTCATGGGAATTCCCTTCGGACGCCAACTAGAGTTTTGCATCGACCCAATTCCCGGAGCAAACCCTATAGACAAATCTCCGCATCGATAGGCTCCAGCAAAAATGCAGAAGTTACCCAGTCAACCTCGAGTTCACGAGAATGATGTTCCAAAACAACATTCAGGATTCGATAAGGTCACTATGAGGATGTAAGAATGCCCTTTGGTCTAACCATTTTCTTTGGTCACGTAGTAAGCGAAGAAGGTATGATACATTTTTAAGCGCGTAAAACTTAACCCGATGAATGTAGGACCTTTCGAAATCCTAATTAGGATCGATCATGTAGCCTACGAAACTCCGATTACCCTCAGAACCTAGAAGCATCCATCCGGTATTCCACGTCTCTATCCATAAGAAGTGCCTATTTGACAAAACCCTAGTAATCCCTTTGATAAGACCGAAATCAACGAAATTCTGAACCCCATGGAAGAACCAATCGAAATCTTAGATCAAGAGATTTAAACGTACGAAACAAAGCCGTATCCCGATAAGTGAAGGATCCGAATTCACTTGGGAGCGTGAACACCCGATGAAACAGAAGTATCCGTATCTCTTTCCAAATCCTTGAGTCGTATCTAAAGTTTGAATTTCAGGATGAAATTCCCTCTAACGGGGGGATAATGTGACAACCCGAAGTTTCCTCCATCGTCGTCACCCGTTTTCGTCCATAAAATTCGTCCTTTTCGAATTGTTTCCGTTTAAGTTTTTAAATTAAGTCATTATTTTTTAGACTTCCATTATGACTTAATTGGTATCCAAACACGTTAGAAACTCATGAAAACGTCCCAAATTATTATTTGGAAAAATTTTAGTTTTATTCCGTCGGGTTATAAACAATTAAATCGGGTACGACCAAAAGCCTCGCTTAACATCAGTATCGGGTAGAATTCCACCGTGTCCCAAACTCCTCAAATGGTCCTTAGAATGTCCAAATTTCTTTCCAATGCCCTAGAACCAAACCTAGCATCACCCCTCAAATGTTATAAGGCCATTTAGCACCCTAGAACACCCCACCATGAGTTTACGGCCGTAAACTCATGGGGAGTGGGTCATTAGGGCAGTAAACACTCTTGGGAGTTTACTCTTGAAGAGTAAACTCCATATCCAAGCCATATACGTCCATAGATGTCACCCGAGTTACTCCAAACACTTGAAATGAAGTGTTTTCGCAACTAGAAGTGTATATCCTCAACTAATTAGTAGTTCAAAGCCTAATTAGATACAAATGTGTATCTTCTCATATTACATAGGAACCTCACACGCGTTCAAGCCTGGAACTGACGTTTAGCACCCAAACCGACACGCTTCTCAACCGGTGAGTTAATACCCCTACTCTTTTATCCGTGTTTTTCAAATGTTGTCAGGGGGAATACAAGCAAAAGTACAAGGAAATCTTGTACTCAAACCTTTTATTTCAGTTCAAATGTTCATATTCTGTATGTTTATAATATCGAAAACCTTGTTAACCAATAGTTCGAATTGCAGAGTTAGCCTTCAGACTAGTAGTAGATTTCTTTATAAAATGTTATAATCTATGTTTCATCTTAAAATATTATGAAAGATTCATACTAATCATAAATTAGGATTAATGCTAATAAGATACGCCCTTGAAAGTAATAGAACGAATACGAAAGTATAGCTAGGAATAAAACGAATACGAATAAAACGAATACAAAAGTACGCCTTTGGACATCGACAGAGTTTTGAAAACGTATCCTTTGGATGTCGACAGAGCTTCGGAAATACGTCTAAAGTACACTTTTGGAAGTCACCAGAACATTGAATATACAGTCAATGTACGTTTCTGAGTGTATCCAAATATTCGAAAATACGGCTAAGTATGGTAGATATTTGACATTCGTGTGTAGGATTACTAAGATTTCAGAATACCTAACTAATACTACAAGTATGGTAAATATTAGTACATTGTGTAACGAATAGATAACTAAACTATTAGGAAAATAAGGGACTTTCCTGGAATAACATAATGGCTCGTAGTCAAATTATGTAACGAATAGATAACTAAACTATTAGGAAAATAAGGGATTTTCCTGGGATAACATAACTACTCATAATCAAATTGTGTAACGAATGATAACTAAACTGTTTTTATAAGAAAACATGGGATTTTCTTGGATATCAACTTTTTCAGAAAAACCAAAGGAAACTCATTCTTTTTCAAAAATGAACCGCTTATGAACTCACCAGCTTTATGCTGATTTTCAAACTGCTTGTATTCTCATGTCCGCATTAGACAGGTACCCAACGATCCTTTTGGCGAAGACAGAGCGTATAGAAGACTCGTCTTTACTTTTGTTCATATGATATATATGTATAATTCTTGTAACACTTTGATTTCAAACAAATGTAATAATTCTATGTAATGTAATGTTTTGTGTTTACTATGCTTACTATGTACATTGGATGCGATATACATGATGTCCTCCGCCCCGGAACGTTTCCACCTTCGGATTCAGGGTGTGAGATAGTATCGGTGCAGTGCATAAGGCTCGTTTCAGGGTTTGGAATGCCTTCTCTTGTTTCTCTCTCTAGTCAAAGGCTACGCATTTCTGGGTCAATGCTGTAAGGGGTTTTGCGATCCGAGAGAAGTTCTGAATGAATCTGCGGTAGTAGCCACCGGGGCCTAGAAATTGACGAATTTCTATTGGTGTCTTCGGTGCTGACCAGTTCTCAATAGCTTTAATCATGGATGGGTCCACGTGGATTCCTTCTTTGCTAACCACGGGTTCTAAGAATTCGACTCTTCGGATCCAAAATTCGCACTTAGAGAACTTCGCATATAGCTTCTCCGATCGTAGAGTTTCCAGGACTTGTTGTAGATGATCGCTATGCTCTTCCTTACTTCGAGAGTAGACGAGTATGTCATCAATGAAGACGATGACGAATTGATCTAAGTAAGGACGGCACACCCTATTCATTAAGTCCATGAATACTGCGGGCGCGTTGGTTAGTCCGAAGGGCATCACTACGAATTCGAAGTGTCCGCAACGAGTTCAGAAGGCTGTTTTTGGGATGTCCTCCTCAAGCACTCGTAACTGATGATACCCGGACCTCAGATCAATCTTGGAGAAGTAACTCTCCCCTTGTAGTTGGTCAAATAAATCGTCTATATGAGGAAGAGGGTAACGATTCTTGACCGTTAGCTTGTTGAGTTCTCTGTAATCGATGTACATACAGAACGACCCGTCTTTCTTCCTTACGAACAAGACCAGTGCTCCCCAGGGTGAGAAGCTTGGTCTTATAAAGCCCTTGTTGAGCAGTTCGTTAAGTTGACCGGACAGTTCTTGTATCTCAGCAGGCGCTAAACGATAGGGCGATTTGGCCACGGGGGTAGCTCCTGGAATTAAGTCGATCCTGAATTCTACCTGACGTTGGGGAGGTAAACCTGGCAGTTCTTCTGGAAAGATGTCGGGGAAGTCGCATACTACGGGGAAGTCTTTTAGATCTTTCGTTTTCCAGCTCGTATCGATGACATGTGCAAGGAATGCATGATATTCCTTACACAAGTACTTTTGGGCTTGGATACTTGAGATGATTCGAAGGCTCGTACTGGTTTTGTCTTCGTTATTCGATAGATTTAGACGGATGGCTTTATCGAAACACCGGATATCGGCATGATGGAGACTCAACCAGTCCATGCCCACGATGACATAAAAAGTTTTGATCGATACTGGTATGAGGTCAATTGGGAATAAGTGATTATCTAGCGTGAGGGTGCAACCCATGTAGATCTCATTAGAACTCTTTGTCTTCCTGTTAGTCGTTTCTACGACGAAGGTTTCTTTTAACGGTTGCGGGGATTGTTTAAGTAGGTGTTTAAAGTTTTGATTTACGAAGCCTCTTTCTGCTCCACTATCGAATAGAATACAAGCATAAGAGTTATCAAGAAGGAATTTACCCGTGACTATTGTGGGGTCTGCTACTGCTTCATTGTGGCCAATAGCAAGTAGTCTTCCTGTTCCTCTAGTATTCCCAGCTTTTGGACAGTTTCTTTTGAAATGACCTACTTCGCCACAGCCATAGCAGGCCTGGCTTACTCCCATGCTGGGGACCTAAGAAATGGGTTTGGGTTAAGACTTGCAAAACCGGAAGGTATGGCCCTTCCGGTCGCAGTTAGTGAAGTGCAATTCACGGTAGGGGTCGTTATGATGAAAAAGGGCACTTGGTGCACTTGGGTAGGTTCCCTGCATATGTTTTGGCTGGTACAGGGGCAGCAGGAGTAGTGGCAGCATGGACAGCTACCACTTGTTGGTTCTTTGAAGAGGATTGGGTTGATTTGCCCTTCTTCCGGTCCCACCGTTTCCTCTTGTTGTCGGATGTCTTGATTGGTGCGGTAGCAATCGCCGTCGTCGTTGATGGAGTGGAAGGAGCTTCATGATCAATCAACCTTTGGGTCAATTCCTTGGCGCTGTCAAAGGTCGTCGGGCGTGATGCTAAAACGTTCCCTCGATACGGAGGTACTAAACCCCAGATGTATCGTTCAATCTTCTTGCCCTCAGTGGGGATCATGTTAGGACACATAGTTACCAGGTCGCAGAACTTGGTCGTATAGGCCACCACGTCTGTCCCTTTCATCTTGAGGTTCCAGAGTTCCTCCTCAAGTTTCTGAACTTCGCCCCTAGGGCAGTACTCCCTTGTCAGAAGGTCTTTCAATGTGTCGCAGCCCATGTCATTGGTTGTTACCAAGGAGAGTGATTTGACATGGCCATTCCACCATGTCAGTTAGGCGGGCACGCATGGGGTGACAAACTCTGGATATCGTCCGACGCCTGAAGAACGTCAAGGAGGTCTCGGGTCATATTAGCATGGTTATACGACTCACAATATGTATTAAAATATAAAAGTTTGTTCACGGATTTTATATCTTCCTTTAATCTATAGATTTATATATTAAATCTACCTACTATTGTACTGGATGGTAATCCAGGGTTTTCAATCTATAGTTTTACATATTAAACTATCTACTGTTGTACCAAACGGAATTCAAAAGTTTTAACTAAACTATGTTTATAAGAAAATATGAGATTTTCTTGGATAACAACTTTTCAGAAAAACAAAGGAAACATGTTCTTTTTACATAAACAAACAGCTTATGAACTCACCAGCTTTATGCTGATTTTCAAACTGCTTGTATTCTCAGGTCCACATTAGACAGGTACCCTGCGACCTTTTGGAGAAGACGGAGCATATAAAAGACTCGTCTTAACTTTTGTTCATATGATACATATGTATAACACTTGTAACACTTTATTTTCAAACAAATTTAAATACTTCTATGTAATGTAATGGTTGTGTTTACTACGCTTACTATGTACATTGGTTGCGATACTACATGAAGTCACCTCCGCCCCGGAACATTTCCGCCTTCGGTTCCGGGGTGTGACAAGTGTATGCAATTTAAGAAAAGCTTTGATGAGCATTGTTCCATTCTAGAGTTCAAAATTAGAAGTCTACGGAATTTAGCAAAGTTTTGATGATCATTGTTAAATTCTTGAGTTCCACAACAGATGTCGTCTTCGCAATTTAGCAAAGCTTTGATGAGCATTGTAAAATTCTTGAGTTCCACAATAGAGGTCTATGCAATTCAAGCAGTGCTTTGATGAGAATTGTTTTTTTCTTGAGATCCACATTAGAACTCTATGCAATTTAGCAAAGCTTTGATGAGCATTGTTTAGTTCTTGAGTTCCACAATAGAAGCAATCTTCGCAATTTAGCAAAGATTTGATGAGCATTTCTTTATTCTTGACTTCCACAATAGAAGTCTATGCAGTTTAAGCAAAGCTTTGACGAGCATTGTTTCATTCTTGAGTTCCATATTAGAAGTCTATGCGATTTAGCAAAGCTTTGATGAGCATCGTTTAATTCTTGATTTCCACAATAGAAGTCTATGCAATTTAAGCAAAGCTTTGATGAGCATTGTTTGATTCTTGAGTTCCAAAATAGAAGTCTATGCAATTTAGCGAAGCTTTCATGAGCATTATTTCATTCTTAGGTTCCACATTAGAAGTCTATACAGTTTAGCAATGCTTTGATGAGCATTGTTTATTACTTGAGTTCCACAATAGAAATCTATGCAATTTAGCAAAGCTTTGATAAGCATCTTTTAATTCATGAGTTCGAAAATAGAAGTCTATGCAATTTAAGAAAAAATTTGATGAGCATTGTTTGATTCTTGAGTTGTCACACCCCGAAACCGAAGGCAGAAACGTTTCGAGGCGGAGGTGACGTCATGCGTAGTATCACAACCGATGTACATAGTAAGGTTAGTAAACACAACCATTACATTACATAAAAGTAATTACATTTGTTTGAAAGTAAGGTTATACATGATTATAAATATGTACATCCAAAATGAATAAAAGTAAAGACAAGACTACTAAAATGCTTCGTCTTCTCCAAAAGATCGCGGGGTACCTGTCTAATGAGGACCTGAGAATACAAATAGGTTTAAAATATTAGCATAAAGCTGGTGAGTTCATGCATGTTTGAAAGGAAAACCGGTATATAATCTTGTGATAAATAATTCATTTCCTTTGATAAAGAGTTCTGTAATATTGAAAATCATTGATACTGAGTTATGAAATACAAATTGTAACATCCCGAAATATCAAGAGTAGAGATGAAGGGCTAAAAGAGTAAGTTGTGAAAGAGTGACTCGGCGAGTCCATGGATGGACTCGGCGAGTAGAGTCGCGACTGGGTCGCGTGCTAAGTAGCCGACTCGGCGAGTCAGTGAGGAGGACTCGTCGAGTAGGCACTGATTGGAGAAAACCCTAATTCTCGGGGTTGAGCCCTATATAAAGAACATTATGTTTTCCTCCCAGCCTCCTTATCACCCCTTGAGCCCCAGAAAACCCTAAATCGCGGAGAAGCACCATTGTTGAGTGGATTGGAGCTTGGAGAAGTAATTGTTGAAGGAATTTTGGGAGATTGAAGGCTTGGAGCAAGGGGCTTTGCTTGGATTCGAATTACATTGCAGTTGGGGCATCTCTTGGAGGTAATATCTCGTTCTTGGGCTGTTATTATGTGTTTCTTCATTTTGGGGTTTGTGGGAACTTGTCTATGGATGTAATGAGAAGTCTAGAGGTTAGATCTGAGGTTGCTACCTCAGATCTGGAAGGCAGAAGAATCAGAGAGCATGAAAGTCCCTGTGTTGGAGTGTTTAGTGAAGCTTTCATGTCCCAAACCCTAGCCCAATGTGCAAATGGCCTAGATCTCTTTGGATTCACGTAAAGTTTGCCACTTTACGTGATGGATGAGTGGTAGGAGGCTAGATCTATGTTTTGGAGCAATTGCATGGCCTGGAATGCTTCTGAATGGATTCAGACCGGTGGTACTCGGCGAGTCACATGGGTGTACTCGACGAGTTGGATGAAGATGGCTTGGAACTCGGCGAGTTGTATGAACAACTCAGCGAGTAGGTTGATGATAGTCTTGGACTCGGCGAGTCTGTTCTTGGACTCGGCGAGTATTGTCGAAGAGTCCCGATATTCCCTGGTTGAGTCGAGAATCGATGAGTCAAGGGATGACTCGGTGAGTTGTGTGCGAGTGGACTCAGAGTTGTTGGACTCGGCAAGTCTCGAAGTGACTCGGCGAGTTAGGTCGCGGATTGAGTGAAGTTCTGATTATAGGAACTCGGCGAGTCATAGGGTTGACTCGGCGAGTAGGGTCAGTCAGGGGTTGACTTTGACTGAGGACTTTGATTTTGACCAAGGGTTGACCGTTGACTTTTAGGGTTTGGTCGGCGATGTGGCCTTTGGGCCAAGAGAGGGGTAAAATAGTCTTTTACCCTAAGAGGGTGCATTGAGAGGATTGATTCTAGTCTCGAGAGTTATAGTCATGAGAGTTTTGCCTTACGTGTTAGGCGGTGGCGAGTTCGAGATTCAAGTATGGAGATATCTGCTTTCTGCTTGCCAGGTGAGTCTTCTCACTATACTTTACCATGAGTAGGTAACCAGAGTTATGTGACAGAGTGTTTGTATGCTATGTATGTTATGTGTTGTACTGCATTATTTCTATGTGATTTATGCTGTGCATGTTTGCAGAGTTGGAACCGAAGGGTTCCTAGAGTTAGAACCGGAAGGTTCACAGAGTTAGAACCTGAGGGTTCACAGAGTTTGGGTGCACGGACCCAAAGAGTTATAGCCTCGAGTGGCTTATATGTGTTATGTGTGTGGTATTTTGGGGAACTCACTGAGCTTCGTGCTTACAGTGTTTTGTGTTATGTTGTTTTCAGGTTTCTTTCAGTATCACGGGACGGCACCGGCTTGATTGTACACACCAGAGAAAGAGTCATATTTTGGAGGATCCTGGTTTTCTATGCAAGTGAAAATGGAGCTATGTTTTGTAATTCGATTATGAATGAGATTTTAAACAAGTGTTCTAAGAATAAAATGATTATTTAAAATGAAAATTTTGTCTTGAAATTTACGGTGTTACAAGTTGGTATCAGAGCCTTGGTTTGAGGGATTCGGATGCGCCTTCGGGTAATTCTGGACTCACACTGAGGAAGTAAGAAAAGTTTTCAAAGAAATAATTTTCTAAAGCGAATAAGAGTTCAAAGAGAAAACGAGAAAGAGCAGTGTGTACAATCAGCCAGAGCCCGAACGGTGATTTCCCAAAATACCCTTACTTTTGTGTTATGAGATATTTATGATGCACTTTATGAGATATTATTGCATGCTAGAGACAGGCTAGGTATTCCATATATTAGGACTAGAGTGGTCTGATTTGTGATGCCTTAGCCTAGGAATTGCTGTGATATGCGTCGTGCTTTTGAGTATGTGATGAGTGAGAATATTTGATTGGAATCCTTTAGGGGATTTGAGTAGAGGAGACTAGGGAAGATACCTAGATGAGTACTGTAGTACTTGGAGAAAGAATAGTTAGAGCCCGCGAGGGGAAGAGTTAAAGAGTTCGATGGTGGTACTTCCGAGGATGAGCAGAGCAAGCGGAGTTATCACCCAGAGTGAGTCATATATATTCTTCGATGCTCGAATGCTGCTTGTTTCGTGCTTTATGGAACTCTCGATGATGGGAGTCAGCTACCAAGCGAATATGACGATATTCAGGAGGTAGATGGCTGGCATCATTAGGAGCTCTTCAGCAACTGATGGCAGAGAAGTGTAGGAATCTGAGAAGAGCCTAGGGAGTAACCTTAGCCAGATGAGTGCACTAGCAGGGTAGAGAATTTCGCTGGGGAGCGAGCACGCGATGGAATTGGTGAACGAGAAGGTCGAGCAGCTACTTAGGAGCTCCGGGATAGTCCGTGTGGAAAGTATGGGTAGATGTGGCAGGTAGGATGGGCCCGTACTCCTAAAAGCAGAGGACCCATACTTGATACAGGGAGTATTCTGAAGATTCTAATGAGCGTATTAAGGAGTGATGTATGGTTCGAGTACCATACATCAGAGCAGATTAAGGAGTGATGATATGGTTGAGTACCATACATCGGAGCAGATTGAGGAGTGATGTTATGGTTCAAGTATCATACATCGAAGCAGATGGAGGAGTGATGATATGGTTCAGGTACCATACATCGGAGCAGATTGAGGAGTGATGTTATGGTTCGAGTATCATACATCAGAGCAGATGGAGGAGTGATGCTATGGTTCAGGTACCATACACCGGAGCATATTGAGAAGAGATGTCATGGGATGAGTACCATGGTTCGTAGTGAATGATGCTTGTGATTCTCTGGTTATCCGGTCACGATTGATGAGGTAGAGATTAGACGCTATGGGTTTTAGGCCTGTAGGCCATGATTGAGTTTGGAGAGGCGTCCCTCGAGAGGGAAGTCGAGAGCCTATCAGAGTATTTTGGTAAGGAGTTAGAGGGAGAGGAGAATTTCGGTCTGAGTTGAGCAATCAGTCGATAGAGGAGAGGTCATGTGACAACCCGAAATTTCCATTGTACGAACATTTTCTATCCAATAGAAGCTAGTCCAGTTTCTGTGATTTTCACACTTTTCCGAACAAGTTTGTGTACATTAGGGTTTATGTTTAAAGAGTTATCAGGAGAGTGGATGCTCCTGGTTTTGTGAAATTTGAGCATTTCAAGTTTCATAATGTTACAGTCCTATATCAGGAATAAAAATATTTTCTGCCAAAATATTCCAGGACTATAAATAGTTTTCTAAATTAAATTAATTCATTATTTACAATTCCAAATAGAGAAAAGCCATATTCTCTCTGACGGATCTTCGGGTTTTCATCCCAGATTGTGAGTCTACTTTACTAAATGTGTTTCAATACTTGTTAGATGCTTATTAACATCAATTACATGTTTAGATTACAAGATCCGGGAGTTTACCGCCCAAGAACGTTCTTGGGGAGTAAACTCCAAAATGGAGCCTTAATGCTTCCTAGACCCATTCCCATGTTAGGCATCTTATTAAGGACCTTGTGTAAGATCTTTATAGGCTAGAAATCATCCAAGAAACCCAAGTAATATAGGAGTTTACGGCCAAGAACTTCTCTTGGGCCGTAAACCCCTTTTCAAGGGCATTTAGTGCCTTAAACTTCCCCTAATGCTTAAGGACTTTAACCCTAAAATGCTTGTGCCTATTTTGGACATCAAAACACTTCAAAATCATAAGTTTGTAGGAGTTTACGGCCAAGAACCTCTCTTGGGCCGTAAAACCCTTTTCCAAGGGCTAAATGCACCACAAACACACCTTAGGCCTTAAGACAATTTACCTTGAACACATGGGACTTGAATGGAGAACAAAAGACATCATAATCACTCCTTAAAAGGAGTTTACGGCCAAGGAACATCTCTTGGGCCGTAAACTCCAATTGAAGGCACAAATGTGTGCATCTTGTCCCCATTAGCCTTAGATAAAAGTATGGAAGCTATCCTACACATGCAAGGGCCTCAAAGCAATTAAAAGCCATCACCCATAGGAGTTTACGGCCGTAAACTCTAGGGTATATGGACTATAGGCCGTAAACTCCCCTATGGAGCATTCTAGGGCCTTAAACTACTTCATGTGTTATTCCAACAAAGCTAGGAGTGTTCTAGGATCAAGATAACACCATAAAACACCCAAAACCACCATGTGAGGAGTTCACGGCCATAAACCCATGAGTTTATGGCCGTAAACTCCAAAGGGTGGGGTTTGTTGGGTGGTGAACTCTTATGCAAGGCCATTTGATGTTTCAAACCCTTTTGCCTTGTCCCGTAGCAACTTAGATGCAACCATTTGGACCTTAAACACTTATAAAAAAGTGTTTACATGTTCCTAAGTGTCTTAACTTATTTATTAAGTTTTTATTTGTCTAATTAGTTATATATATGCTTATTATATGATAACTAGGCTCGTGCGTGTAAACAAGTCTCCGTTTGCCACCTAGCACGGTATCCGACACTGCAATTCAAACGACTCACCACAAGTGAGTTCATACCCCTTGAATCAACCTTTGACATGATTTTAAATGTTTTAAATACTTTATGGGGGGAATACAAGTCAAATACTTATAGTTATTGCTTCAATCACATGTGATTGCATTTAATCACATGTGATTAATAACTAGGAAAATAACGATTTTTACCACTGTTCAAACTGTTTATCAAACTGCTTTACTTTGAAATGTTTTACAAACTCTTTTACTATCCAAACTTATTTACAAACTGTGATTCAAACAAATATTTCTTATACTCAAACTGTTTTATCAACTTATGCCTTCAAATTGTTTTATAAATCGACATCAAGTCGATCTTCTCTTGAAATTATATTTATGCTTCAAATGTCTTATGAAAACTTATTTATGCGTTTATATATTCAATTGCATGTCCATATATGTATAGATGTATAAATAATGTTTAAAGGACTTAGGAAGGCCATCCGCCCTATTTCCTTTTCGCGCCTTGAGATGTGGTCTGGTGGGATTTCGGGTGACCATCCGAAGGTCGTTTCAATATTACTTATATATCATATATACATATATAGAAATAAAAGTACTTCCATATTCATACTTATCAGTACATCAATAGTTGGTTACCATCGGGGTAACACAGGAACATATACAGCTATACTAGAAACAAGTACATATACAGATATACTAGAAACAAGTACATATACAGCTATACTAGAAACATGAACATATACAACTATACTAGAACGAGAAACATTACACATACATGAATACGTTAATAATTGTGATCCACTGTGTCGGAGCATGCCTTAAATGTCATGGCCCGAGTTGTAGCCAGAATTCTCTTGGAGGGAGAGCGTGAGTTTGCGTATAGATCTATACTGGATTGACTATCCTACACCTTGCTGCTAGCTACAGCCGGACCTGCAGGTCTGCGGGTGCCAAACGTCATTTCTTTATTACGACCATTCATTATGTCGTTGTTACCAGTCGATAGCATGGTGCAATTTATCACATTATACCTTAATATAAATCCGGTTTAAGGTAGTAGTAATTAGTACAACAGTAGTTCTTATTATACAAAGCTATAGTACTACAATGATTTACCCATTACATATTTTAGTGATAGTCTCACTTAAGCATTAATGTACAAACTATATTTTATCAAATGATAGTTATACTTGGGTAATTACACACTTTTACATCAAACGAGTATACAAGACAGTTAAGCCTTGGTAGAAGGTTACTTTTATAGAAAATATAGGATTTTCTGAGAGATTCAAACTTTTACAAACACTTTCAAACATTTACTTACATTTTTACAAACTTATACATTGAGACAGGTTCAAACGTTTTTGACAACAAACATTGACACTAAACTACTTATGAACTCACCAGCTTAATGCTGATAAACTCTTTCAAAATAACTTGTATTCTCAGGTCATCAGTAGACAGGTACCGAGGCTAGCTTTTGAGAAGATGGAGTGCATTCAAGACTCATCTCACATTATTTTGGTGTCTACAACTGTACAGAACACACTTGTATTAAAATTAAATATTTAATGCAATGGATGATGTTGTTTGCTTATTTACATTTACTGTGTTGTGATACTATACATGACGTCCTCCGCCCCAGAACGTTTCTGCCGTTCTTGGTTTTGGGGTGTGACAGATTGGTATTAGAGCATTGTTTATAGTGAATCAAGTATATCAACCCATAAAAGATATACTAATCTATAAACCCAAATGGGATTAAAACACTCTGACCAAGAGTCTATACTTTAAATAATAAAATATTTAATTAAGTATACTAGTCTGCATTCATACTAAAATCAGTGTCACAATGACAAGAACAAAAGTATTACGATTGTTAAATATCACAAGTGAGCTCGAGGATGTATGGTCAGTCCTGGGAATGGCATAGCCTGATCAACTATGCAGTCTATGCTGGTCCTAGGAGTGATTAGCATATGCCCTAGAATGGTTGTGATATGTTAACAAGTCTAAAAACTTACCAACACTACCACAAGAAGGTCAGTAGAACTTAAACTTAAAATACTATAGGAGTATTTTGTGCTACTAGTTACACGTATACTATATTCTTATACCTCTCTTCTCGCGTAGATCTAAATGGCTGGATTCCATAATGGCGACCCGTACTTTCCCAATGAAGGCAATGCCGGATGGATCGATGAAGAACCCGAAGATGAACATCCAATCCCTTTGGATGATCACCTCGCAGAAGGCTTTTCTGATGGATCTGACTCCGAGCCTGAAGTCAACAACCTACCGCTTGTAGGTCAAGCCCCGAACAACAACCCTCGACCAACGTTTCCAGGTCCTACACCCATGTGGGCAAACAACCTGAACCACTGGAGTGATGAACAGGGTCAACCCTTACCATATTTTGGGGACCGAACCTTTTACAACATTAGCAATGGTGGCTCTGCTGACAGAGCTCTGCCGGTAATCATCCGCAGAATAGCTCGTAATGTCGAGCAAGGTCGAGCAGCCATCGACCGGGTCATGGAGATTGATGCCAATTCAGGTGTCAACACAGTCCGCATCCGCCGTCTTGAAGAAGACATGGAACGGACCCGGAGAACCAACGAAACCCTACAACAACAACTGGCTGCCTCCCGTGCTGAAGTCTTAGAACTTCGAGCTCGTCAGAGAGCTCAGGATCGACACCTTCAAGAGGTGTTTCGCCAAGTGTCCAACCTCAGGGCTCGCCCGAGGAATGCCCATCGCCATTAGATGATGTCTGGTACATCTCTGTCTTTTGATTTAGGGATAGCCTTGAACTTATGTGCTCTAAGTAGCACTTGTTTGTAAAATATTCCTAACTTTCGATACTCTAATTAGGAACCTAAGACTGTCAGTCTTGCCCTTTTGGTATGATGTAAGACCTACTGTTAGGTCGATTTTCCTTGAACTTATTACACCAGTAATACCCGTACTATTGAAATCTATCTAATATGTGGGAAAAATTTGTACACTTGTGTATTCCTACTGATATTTCTTATTGTGATTTCAAACACTCATTCAACTATTGGGCTATGGTTAGTTAGTCCATGTGTCACTCTCACGTTGCTTACAAATTGATTCTTACCATCTTTCTTGTCTTTATAAACTTATAGCTGAAAGATGCCTCCTCGCAAGACTCCCAGGAATAGGAATAATCCTGCACCTCCACCGCCTCCACCGCCTCCGGTCATCGATACTGCAGCCCTGAATGCTGCCGTAGCTGCAGCAGTGGCAACTGCCATGGCTCAGTATCACTCATCAGATGCCAGCCGAGGTGGAACCCCTGTGGAATCTATTCCGATCGAAATCCCTGTGCGCTCGGGAGAGTGCTCCTACAAGGATTTCACAAACTGCAAGCCGAAGCCTTTCTATGGCACCGACGGAGTCATTGCTCTCTCGCAATGGTTCGAGAAGACTGAATCAGTCTTCGAAATCTGTTCGTGCCCTGCTGCGTGCAAAGTGAAATATGCCGCATGCACCTTTGAGGATAAAGCCCTAACGTGGTGGAACGGGCACGTCAAAGCCCTAACTCTCGTCGTGGCTAACGACATGGGCTGGGAAACGATGAAGGACCTCATGACTGAGGAATACTGCCCGAGGGGCGAAGTCCAGAAGTTAGAACATGAACTCTAGAATCTGACCATGAAGGGCACCAACGTGATCGCTTACACCGCCCGATTTAGCGAACTGGTGGCCCTCTGCCCCAATATGGTTCCCACTGAAGGGAAAAAGATCGAACGGTTCATATGGGGGCTAGTGCCTCCGTACCAGGGGAATGTCTTAGCATCCAACCCCGCTACCTTCGACAGTGCCAAGCGATTGGCACAAAGACTCATTGACCATGGAGTCAAGACCCCTGCAACCACAACCACCCTAGCCATCCCAGAACCCTCCAAACCCGCTGGCACCAAGCAGAAGTTTTGGGATGAGAGGAAGAAGCAGCGAGCTGCAAAGAAACAACAAATCGTGGCAGTGCATGCTGCGGTAACCCCTACTGCTGTTACTGCTCCGGGGAAGCAGTATGCTGGAAGTTTGCCGAAGTGCAACAAATGCAACATCCACCACAACGGCGCCTGCCGTGAAATGCAGTGTTCTAACTGCAACAGAAAAGGACACACCGTCCGTTTCTGTAAGTTCCCGGCACAACCGATCTCCCAAGTTCCTGGCCCAGGCGCGAGCCCAACTTGCTATGGATGTGGCAAAACAGGCCACTTTAAAAGGGACTGCCCCAAGGCGAGGAATACTGGAGGAGCAGGGAGGGTACTAGCTATAGGCCACGGGGAAGCAGTTGTTGACCCGACAGTGGTGACTGGTACGTTCCTCCTTGATAACTCCTATGCATGCATTCTGTTCGATAGTGGAGCGGAGCGAAGCTTCGTAAACCACAAATTTGCTCGCATGCTTAAGCAACAGCCTCACGCACTTAATGAACAATTCACAGTAGAAATGGCCAATGGGAAAACTGAAAGTACTAATAGCATATATTTAGGTTGTCTTCTAACCTTAGATAACCATTCATTCCCAATCGACCTTATGCCGGTCTCAATAAAAAGTTTCGACGTTATTATCGGCATAGATTGGTTAAGTCTAAATCGCGCCGACATCATGTGCTACGAGAAAGCAGTCTGTCTAAACCTCCGGTCTAACGAAACTCTTATAGTCTACGGCGACAAACCTGGTGCGAGTCTTTGCATAATATCTAGTATTCAAGCACAGAAATATCTGTGCAAAGAATACCACGCATTCCTTGCTCACGTCGTCGACACGAACCTAGAAACGAAAGAACTAAAGAACCTCCCAGTAGTGAGCGACTTCCCCGACATTTTCCCAGAAGAACTACCCGGATTACCTCCGCAACGACAAGTCGAGTTCAGAATCGACTTAGTCCCAGGAGCTACCCCAGTAGCCAAGTCGCCCTACCGCTTAGCACCAGCCGAGATGCAAGAACTCTCTGGTCAACTTAACAAACTGCTCAGCAAGGGCTTTATAAGACCAAGTTTCTCACCTTGGGGAGCACCGGTCTTGTTCGTTAAGAAGAAAGACAGATCATTTTGTATGTGTATTTGGAGGCCATTTGTCCACCATTTTGTGTGTTATTGCAAGAAAGGAGGGAGAGGATCAAACTTGAGGAGTTGGGGAGCTTGGATCTGTTGCTAATTCATCAAGGGAGTCTTCTTGAGGTAACTTTCAGAGCCAAACTTCGTGTTTTGTGTTGATGTGTCAAATCTAGGGTTTCTTCTTGCATTTCTTGGCTTAAATTGGAAGTATGAAAGGTTCCATGGAGATATGGAACCTAGATCTGGGCCTTAGCAGGTCCAGGAGACCCCATATGACTAGCTTTATGTCCATCCTTTTGAGTTAGAAGCTAAGGTGGTCATATTAGAGGTTGTTTCCCCAAAATAAGCCTTGTACGCATTGCATGGCAACCAAGACTGAGACTTTACGTGACAAATAAGCTTGGGAAGGCCAGATCTATGAATGGATGGAACGGATCTGACCGCAAAAGTCAGTTTTAGCTGGTGCATGGCATGGACTCGCCGAGTCTGATGAACAGACTCGACGAGTCGCTTGAAGATTGTCCTTGAGGACACCCAGTGGGTAATCCTGACCGAGTTGTGGTTGACTCAGTGAGTCAGGACGAGTTAGAGAGGGTCGACAGGTGGACTGAGTCGAGCTGGGACTCGCCGAGTTGTTCTTGAGACTCGGCGAGTTGAGTCGGGGTGGCCCCGCGACTCTCCCAGGTGGAACTCGTCGAGTCAGGGGAAGTACTCGACGAGTAAGAAGGGAATCCTATGGAGTTGGCGGATGCGTCTAGACTCGCCGAGTTGCCCTTGTGCACTCGCCGAGTCCGGTCAAGTCGACCATTGACCGTTGACCAGAGTTGACCTATGTTTGACTTCTTAGGGATAGTCAAACTTAGAAGATAAAAGTGTTAATAAGAGATGTATGATGTTATAGGGAGATTGTAGCTCGGCGGATCGAGCACGAGTGACTTCGGGATTTGCTAGCTTTCGATATTTACTAGGTGAGTCTTCTCACTATACTGTACCCGGAAGGGTTTGCCTGTGTGACCGGAAGGTCGGATATGATATGAGATATATGTGCTATATGTGATAAGTTAATTGTTATACGTGCTATGTATGTTATGTGGGCCGGAAGGCATTATGTTATGGGCCGGAAGGCGATTATGTTATGGGCCGGAAGGCGATTATGTTATGGGCCGGAAGGCGTTGTGAGTCTTGGACCGTAAGGTTGGCGTGGGTAGGACCGGAAGGTTTACCCAGCAGGGACGAAAGTCCCCCGAGACCCATGGACCGGAAGGTCAGGGCCTGGAAAGGCGTATGTGCGTAAGTTGTATTTTGGGGAACTCACTAAGCAATTATGCTTACAGTTGTTGTGTATGTGTTTCAGGTACTAGCGAGGACCGTGGGAAGGCGCCAGCGTGATCTGTACACACTGATAGATGTTTTGTGATCTTGGGATTCGTATGATTTGTATTCTGTTATGACACATGGAATGTTTATGCCTTGTTTTGAATGAAAATACCTTATTTTGAAATGAAAAATTTGTTTGAAAAATTACGTTGTTACAAATTGGTATCAGAGCCTTGGTTTGAGGGATTCGGGTGCACCTTCGGGCGTAACTGAACTCAAACCGAGGATTTGAGGAAAACTTTTAAAATAAAGGCATAAACTTTTATAAATAATTTTGTGGTAAACAAGAAAGAAGCAGTGTGTACAATCAGTCAGCGCCCGAACGGTAAAGATCCCCAAAATACCTTACAATGTTATGTTGAAAGATAAGATATGATATGAATTGTTATACATGCTAGAAGACTAGGTATTCATGATAGGACTAGAGTGGCCTGATTTGTGATGCCTTAGTCTAGGAAAGTTTGCCGATATGAGATGCTTTGATAGCGTGTGGGTAGATAGTGCATAACAAAAGTAGAGTACTCACTATCCGGGGTTTGGGGAGGAAGACTTGGGATGAATGCTGATGCGATGTGGTCGGTAGTATTGGGCCTGTACTACCGAAGACACCGGGTCAGGGGGAAACCCAAGTAAGAATCCCTAGATATCGGAGACTGAGTAGGGTTGCGTTATCGAGTGCGAATATACTCGATGAAGTCTCTGATAGTTTTATGTTGTATTCCAGAGACATCATGGTTGGACCACGCCACAGACCGAGTACGAGCGGTGTGAGTGACGAGGAGATTCGTCAGATGATTCATGAGGAGGTGGCTGCAGCGATCCGGGCTGAGATTCCGGAGATGTTTGGGTCTATTAAGACCACCTTGATGGAGACTTTTGATGAGCGGTACGCCGCATTGACTGAGACTGCAGGCGCTGCAGCTACCGCAGCTGTGGCCGCTGCCAGGCCGCAGGGGGTGACTCGTTGCTGTTTCGGGAGTTCAGCAACACGAAGCCACCTGAGTTTGATGGGACGCAGGATCCGATTGCTGCGATGAGGTGGATCGCTGATATTGAGGGGTGCTTCTACACTTGTTCATGTCCGGAGCATCTGAGGGTACGGTTCGCTTTGAACCAGCTCCGTCTGGGAGCGAAGGACTGGTGGAAGTTCGTGACGGCGAACTTCACTTTGGCAGAGATTTCAGCAGTGACATGGGAGAGGTTTACCTCTATGTTCAGAGACGAGTACGTTCCCCCGGTGGAGAAGGAACGATTGGTTCAGGAGTTCTTGACCCTCAAGCAGGGTACTGATTCGGTTACGGTGATCACGCGGAAGTTTCATGAGAGGGCGATGTTCTGCCCCGAGTTGGTGTCCACAGAGCAGGCTCGAATGAGCCGGTACTTAGGTGTTTTGAGGAGGGATATCCGGGAGTTTGTGTCAAACTCCACCTATCATACCTTTGCTGAGCTTCAGGCGAATGCCAGTAAGCGCGAGATCGAGTTGGAGACCCAGGCCAGGGAGGAGGCCGAGTCTCAGCGGGTGGACCGGCGGCCGGCTCAGTCTCAGCCGGCAGCCAAGCGAACTAAGTCCGCCGATTCGAGGACGGGAGGTCCGAAGGGCCGCACTTGCGGAAAGTGCGGCAAGAGTCACGAGGGGACATGTCGATCTGGTGCTTGCTACAAGTGTGGCAAGGAGGGGCACATCGCTACGGATTGCCCCAAGGGGTTTACGGTTTGCTTTCATTGCAACCATACCGGCCATCGGAAGGCCGAGTGCCCGCAGCTTCTTCAGGGATCTGCACCTGCTGCCAGGGTTTCTGAGACTCGACCGGTGAAGGTCGAGGCCCCGAGGGCTCGTGGGAGAGCCTTTCAGCTGACTGCGGAGGAGGTCCGCGCTGCGCCCGATGTTGTGGCAGGTATGCTTTATTTCATGTATTTATTTTGATGTTGAGATGTTATGCTTATGTTATGTTATGCGTAGGTACTTTCCTTGTGAACTCTGTGCCTGCTTTAGTGCTATTTGACGCGGGTGCGAGTCGGTCCTTTGTATCTTTGGCCTTTAGTCAGCATATCAGCGTTAGTCGTGAGCCGTTGAGTCGGCCTCTGAGAGTTTCTATAGCTGACGAGAGGGTGATTTGTGCCACGGAGGTTCTCCGGGGATGCGTGTTAGAGATTTTCGGGGTCGAGTTTCCGGTTGATCTGATTCCTATTGCGATGGGTGATGTCTGTGTCATTGTGGGCATGGACTGGTTGAGCCGATTCGGCGCCGTCATCGACTGTGAGCGTCAGTGGGTGACTATACGAGACCCTAGTGGGGGAGTTCTTTCGGTGTACGGCGAGGGTACCCGTTCAGGATCGGCTTTTTGTTCGGCCGCTAGGGCGAGGCAGTGTTTACAGCAGGGCTGTAAGGGTTTTGTGGCGTATGTGGTGGATAAGCGGGAGGCTTCCGGGAGACCGAGATCAGTTGAGGAGGTTCCAGTGGTGCGTGAGTTTCCAGATGTTTTTCCCGAGGAGCTGCCGGGAGTACCTCCTGTGAGGCAAGTGGAGTTTGGTATTGATCTGGTTCCGGGGGCCACGCCTATCGCTAAGGTGCCTTATCGTCTTGCACCTCCAGAGATGCAAGAATTGTCCTCGCAGCTTCAAGAGTTGCTGGGAAAGGGATTCATTCGGCCAAGCGGCTCGCCGTGGGGAGCACATATTCTGTTCGTCAAAAAGAAGGATGGTTCACACCGGATGTGCATTGATTACCGGGAGTTGAACAAGTTGACGGTCAAGAATCGTTACCCGTTACCGAGGATCGACGATTTATTCGATCAGTTGCAGGGGGCATCTTGGTTTTCCAAGATCGATCTGAGGTCGAGGTATCATCAGGTGAGGGTACGGGATGAGGACGTCCAGAAGACAGCGTTTAGGACGCGATATGGACATCATGAGTTTGTGGTGATGCCTTTTGGGCTCACCAATGCCCCGACTGTGTTCATGGATCTCATGAACAGGGTATGCAGGCCGGGGCTGGATCGGTCAGTGATTGTATTCATCGACGATATTCTGGTGTATTCGAGATCTAGAGAGTAGCATGAGGAGCATTTGAGGGAGGTCCTTGGGGTGTTGAGATCGGAGAAGCTTTATGCAAAGTTCTCCAAGTGTGATTTCTGGTTGCAGGAGGTCCAGTTCCTAGGACACCTCGTTAACCAGGAAGGGATTCTGGTCGATCCGGCCAAGGTTGAGGCGGTGATAAGTTGGGAAGTGCCGAAGTCACCATCTGAGATCAGGAGTTTCCTCGGGTTGGCAGGGTATTATCGGAGATTTATCAAGGATTTCTCCAAGATCGCAGTGCCGCTCACCAGATTGACCCGGAAGGGTGTTGCATTCTCATGGGGTCCCGAGCAGCAGACCTCCTTTGAGACACTTCGCCAAAGGTTGTGCGAAGCCCCGGTATTAGCTCTCCCGGAAGGGATGGAGGATTTTGTAGTATATTGTGATGCATCGATTTTGGGGCTAGGTGCAGTGTTGATGTAGAGTGGTCATGTGATAGCTTATGCGTCGAGGCAGCTGAAGCCTCATGAGACGAGATATCCCACACATGATTTAGAGTTAGGGGCAGTAGTGTTCGCTCTCAAGATTTGGCGTCACTACTTGTATGGGGTTCGATGTACGATATACACGGACCATAAGAGCTTGAAGTATTTGATGGATCAGCCCAACCTAAATATGCGTCAGAGGAGGTGGTTGGATGTGGTCAAGGATTATGATTGTGAGATCCTGTACCACCCAGGCAAGGCTAATGTGGTAGCCGATGCGTTGAGCCGCAGGGCGGAGAGCACTCCACTGCGAGAAGTATGTTTGAGATTGACCGTGATAGCTCCAGTATTAGATGCTATTCATGGGGCGTAGGCCGAGACTGTGCGACCGGAGATGCAGAAGAGAGAGCGGGTCGTTGGTTTGGTTTCAGAGTTCGTTACGGATGGACGAGGGCTTATGACGTTTCAGGGTCGGATTTGGGTACCGTTCGTGGGTGGTACGCGTATTACTTTGATGGAAGAGGCTCATCGGTCAAAGTTTTCGATCCATCCGGGGGCTACGAAGATGTATTTGGATTTGAGGAAAGAGTATTGGTGGCCCTGTATGAAGAGGGACGTCGCATGGTTCGTTGAGAGGTGCTTGACCTGCCGCAGGGTTAAGGCCGAGCACCAGAGACCGCATGGCAAGTTGCAGCCATTGGAGGTTCCCGAATGGAAGTGGGAACAGATCACTATGGATTTCATCACCAAATTGCCGAGGACTGCCAGAGGAGTTGATGCAATTTGGGTGATTGTGGATAGGTTGACGAAGAGCGCTCACTTCCTTGCCATCAGTGAGAGTTCTTCAGCGGAGAAGTTGGCGGAGATATATGTGAGAGAAGTGGTATCTTGGCATGGGGTGCCGATCTCGATTGTTTCAGACCGTGATGTGCGCTTCACTTCCAGATTCTGGAAGAAATTCCATGAGGAGTTGGGTACTAAATTGCATTTTAGTACCGCATATCATCCCCAGACAGACGGCCAGAGCGAGCGGACGATTCAGACGCTGGAAGACATGCTTCGAGCGTGTGTGTTCGATTTCGGGGGTAGCTGGGATGCGTATTTACCCTTGGCAGAGTTTTCCTACAACAACAGCCATCATTCGAGCATTGGTATGCCACCCTTTGAGCTGTTGTATGGTAGGAGGTGTCGGACCCCCATTTGCTGGGGAGAGGTTGGGCAGAGAGTGATGGGCAGTACAGAGATCGTGCTTCAGACGACAGAGCAGATTCAGCAGGTCAGACATAGGTTATTGACCGCCCAGAGCCTACAGAAGAGTTATGCAGACAGACGCCGGTCCGAGCTTGAGTTTCAGGTCGGCGACTTCGTTCTCCTGAAAGTTTCTCTTTGGAAAGGAGTGATTCGATTCAGGAAGAGGGGCAAGTTGGGGCCCCGGTATATTGGGCCATTTCGTGTGATTGCAAGGGTTGGCCGGGTAGCCTATCGTTTGGAGTTGCCAGCCGAGTTGGGGCAGATCCACGACACTTTTCACGTGTCGCAGTTGAGGAAGTGTATAGCCGATGAGTCGGCAGTGGTTCCATTAGAGGATATTCATGTGGATGCGAGTCTGAATTATGCTGAGAGGCCTGTGGCCATCAGGGATCGGAAGATCAAGGTTCTGAGGAACAAGGAGGTACCTCTGGTGTTGGTTCAGTGGCAACACCGGAAGGGATCGGAGATGACCTGGGAGCCGGAGCGCGAGATGCGGGAGCTGCATCCGGAGCTATTTTCAGAGCGAGACTTCGAGGACGAAGTCTAGTTCTAGTGGGGGAGAATTGTAACAGCCCGGAATTCCAGGTATCTTTATTGATTTGATTATTTTGTGTTTTGAGAGGCAACTCGGCGAGTTGGAGCTCAAACTCGCCGAGTAGGGTCGCGATTCTGGACACGGGATTCATTTGGACTCGGCGAGTCCAGGATATGGACTCGGCGAGTCTGTGCTGTTTAATGAAACCCTAATATCCCGGTCCTAAGCCTTATTTAAAGGACCTTATGGCCCTCATTTGCGGCCACCTTGAACCCTAAGAGCCCCCATTCGACTGTGAGCCCTTGTGAGTGTATTTGGAGGCCATTTGTCCACCATTTTGTGTGTTATTGCAAGAAAGGAGGGAGAGGATCAAACTTGAGGAGTTGGGGAGCTTGGATCTGTTGCTAATTCATCAAGGGAGTCTTCTTGAGGTAACTTTCAGAGCCAAACTTCGTGTTTTGTGTTGATGTGTCAAATCTAGGGTTTCTTCTTGCATTTCTTGGCTTAAATTGGAAGTATGAAAGGTTCCATGGAGATATGGAACCTAGATCTGGGCCTTAGCAGGTCCAGGAGACCCCATATGACTAGCTTTATGTCCATCCTTTTGAGTTAGAAGCTAAGGTGGTCATATTAGAGGTTGTTTCCCCAAAATAAGCCTTGTACGCATTGCATGGCAACCAAGACTGAGACTTTACGTGACAAATAAGCTTGGGAAGGCCAGATCTATGAATGGATGGAACGGATCTGACCGCAAAAGTCAGTTTTAGCTGGTGCATGGCATGGACTCGCCGAGTCTGATGAACAGACTCGACGAGTCGCTTGAAGATTGTCCTTGAGGACACCCAGTGGGTAATCCTGACCGAGTTATGGTTGACTCAGTGAGTTAGGGCGAGTTAGAAAGGGTCGAAAGGTGGACTGAGTCGAGCTGGGACTCGCCAAGTTGTTCTTGAGACTCGGCGAGTTGAGTCGGGGTGGCCCCGCGACTCTCCCAGGTGGAACTCGTCGAGTCAGGGGAAGTACTCGACGAGTAAGAAGGGAATCCTATGGAGTTGGCGGATGCGTCTAGACTCGCCGAGTTGCCCTTGTGCACTCGCCGAGTCCGGTCAAGTCGACTGTTGACCGTTGACCAGAGTTGACCTATGTTTGACTTCTTAGGGATAGTCAAACTTAGAAGATAAAAGTGTTAATAAGAGATGTATGATGTTATAGGGAGATTGTAGCTCGGCGGATCGAGCACGAGTGACTTCGGGATTTGCTAGCTTTCGATATTTACGAGGTGAGTCTTCTCACTATACTGTACCCGGAAGGGTTTGACTGTGTGACCGGAAGGTCGGATATGATATGAGATATATGTGCTATATGTGATAAGTTAATTGTTATACGTGCTATGTATGTTATGTGGGCCGGAAGGCGATTATGTTATGGGCCGGAAGGCGATTATGTTATGGGCCGGAAGGCGTTGTGAGTCTTGGACCGTAAGGTTGGCGTGGGTAGGACCGGAAGGTTTACCCAGCAGGGACGGAAGTCCCCCGAGACCCATGGACCGGAAGGTCAGGGCCTGGAAAGGCGTATGTGCGTAAGTTGTATTTTGGGGAACTCACTAAGCAATTATGCTTACAATTATTGTGTATGTGTTTCAGGTACTAACGAGGACCGTGGGAAGGTGCCGGCGTGATCTGTACACACTGATAGATGTTTTGTGATCTTGGGATTCGTATGATTTGTATTCTATTATGACACATGGAATGTTTATGCCTTGTTTTGAATGAAAATACCTTATTTTGAAATGAAAAATTTGTTTGAAAAATTACGTTGTTACAGCAGGTGCGTTATTGCTGGTGGAAATAGTTCGTGAGGTTATTGATGTGTCAGATAGTGACGGTTCGAACCCTAAGTGGGGGAGAACCGGGTGGTTTATTGAGAGGACCAGAGATTGGTGCAAGAGCGGTTAGGGGTTGGATACAGAACCTGCGGCTTGAATTCATGAGATCAGGGTCATGGGTGATTAAGGAAGGTGCAGGGTGAGATAATGCATGTGATATATGTCTAAGAGAAGGATGGGTGTCTCCATGGCGGGTGGTCAATGATCAGGAATCTGATGGTGGTCAGAGTCGTCTCGAGTGGAAGGCTCGTAATGATGGTATGGGCAGTTGAGACCTTCTGGGTTGAGATATGGGTAGCCGATTATCGAGTAGCCAATCCCGGGCTAGGATGTGTATTCTTGCTTGAATTTTGAGTGGTAGTGGAAAGGGTTTCGGAGGATCATCAGTGTGTTCTGAAGGGTTAGCGCCTTCCTTGTATTCCAATTGAGTGTTTGGATGCACTGAAGTTGCACATCGTGTGATATCAGAAATTATTATGGGATTCAAAGGAAATGTATTGTCGTGAGTGTATGGTATTGGGAGTAAGGGAATCAATGGTTGTGGCAGGATCTTGTGATGTTCTGTTGGGATATTCTGAGGTATCCGGGTATGATACCTTTATTTCGGAGTTACTCGTAAATCTTGAGTTGAAACGATTTGTGGTGTATCAGGTATCTACGGATCTAGTGGGAGCCCTTCGAGTATGGGCATCCAGGGAGATCATTAAGAGAATGGAACTTCGCAAGGGTGGGCATTTTGATATATCGATTGCTTCCAGAGTCTGGAATGTGTATTCGAGCCGAGTATGGGTAGCTGCCTGTGATAGTCTGCGGAGCATGAGCTAGTGGAGTCAGAGGGTGTTGTGATACTGCAGGGAGCCGTAGTACTCACTAGCCAGAGAGTGTTGTGATACTGCGGGGAGCCGTAGTACTCACTAGTCAGAGAGTGTTGTGCTACTGCGCGGAGCCGTAGTACTCACTAGTCAGAGAGTGTTGTGATACTGCGGGGAGCCGTAGTACTCACTAGTCAGAGGGTGTTGTGATACTGCGGGGAGCCGTAGTACTCACTAGTTAGAGGGTGTTGTGATACTGCGGGGAGCCGTAGTACTCACTAGATGGCAAGAGAATGTGATGATGGAATGATCTCCGATCAGTATATGATGTGGAAGAGTTTTGGGCTTGAGTATCCCTAGTATTGAGTTCTGGAGCCTGGGTGTTGAACCAGGGGCGAGACTGGGGTCACCGTCTCGTCGGGAGATGCGGTGAGATGTGCAAGGGATATGCGCAGCAGAAACCAGAGATTAGAGTTGAGGTGATCCTCGGTTGGATTGTATTTTCTCGCATGAGGAAAAGAGAATTTTGTGACTTGCGCGTCCCTGGGCCGGGATAGTGGTCACGAGGAGGAAGTTAGTGGGTTATTTGGATCATGATGATGTCTGAGGACACTTCAGAGCGAACGAGCGATTCAGACGCTCGAAGACATGCTTCGGGCATGTGTATTAGATCTCGGAGGGAGTTGCGGCACGTATTTATCTTTGGTTGAGTTATCCTATATCAACAGCCATCATTAGTGCATTTGTATGCCACCCTTTGAGCTGTTGTATGGGAGGAGGTGTCGGACCCTTATTTGTTGGGGAGAGGTAGCGCATGGACCCGAGGGCCCTTGCGAGCAGATCCAGAGCATGTGTGATACATGGAGTAGTGGCAAGGTTGGCTAGTGGTTTCCCTGGGTAAGGGAAGAGAAAGGTATGTAACCCCCGGGGGGGAGTGTTGGTTCACGGAAGTGAAAGTAGTAGTGAGAGTGGATGATTTGGAGTATGGTGGTTGAACATTGTGTCTGTGACAGTGGTATGGAATGACATCATGTTGGGATGTCTGCTGAGGACGCGGAAGGGGTTCCGCGAGAGTAGGGCCAAGAGTCTCAGGATGAATGCAGGGAGGGAGTCGGGGACTCCCAGCTTGATTCTGATCAGGGTATTGGATATGTACTAGTGGTTCATCCTGGGGGGATGTTGGAGGATATCATCAGTGCATCGGGTTTTTCCCAACCCGAGGGTACTGGGCAAGTTCAGCATGCGTATGTGATTGCAAGAGGAGAACTCGTGGGAGTTGCTCTGAGATTGAAGAGTGGGTCTTTCTGTCAGCACGGAATGGATAAAGTGGGCTTTGGATCGGGGATCCGATGGTTCATGGCTTTCTAGCCCTTATGGGTCGAGCGGTTGTTGAGATTTGGAGCAGTGATACATCTTGGGTAATTCTCGATTGTTGAGTGTGATTATCAGAGGATACAGCCGGTGCCCGGTTTGAGACGGTGGTCAGGATACCGCAAGGAAAGAGGAAGTGAGTTCGAGTTCGATGGTTATGCTTGAGGAACCTGGTCCAGTTAGGGCCAGGTGGCGCATCGTGGGAATATTTCGGAGTTGAGTTGCCATAGGCTTCGAGGACGAAGCCTAATTTAAGTGGGGGAGAATTGTAACATCCTGAAATATCAAGAGTAGAGATGAAGGGCTAAAAGAGTAAGTTGTGAAAGAGTGACTCGGTGAGTCCATGGATGGACTCAGCGAGTAGAGTCGCAACTGGGTCGCGTGCTAAGTAGCCGACTCGGCGAGTCAGTGAGGAGGACTCGGCGAGTAGGCGCTGATTGGAGAAAACCCTAATTCTCGGGGTTGAGCCCTATATAAAGAACATCATGTTTTCCTCCCAGCCTCCTTATCACCCCTTGAGCCCCAGAAAACCCTAAATCGCGGAGAAGCACCATTGTTGAGTGGATTGGAGCTTGGAGAAGTAATTGTTGAAGGAATTTTGGGAGATTGAAGGCTTGGAGCAAGGGGCTTTGCTTGGATTCGAATTACATTGCAGTTGGGGCATCTCTTGGAGGTAATATCTCGTTCTTGGGCTGTTATTATGTGTTTCTTCATTTTGGGGTTTGTGGGAACTTGTCTATGGATGTAATGGGAAGTCTAGAGGTTAGATCTGAGGTTGCTACCTCAGATCTGGAAGGGAGAAGAATCAGAGAGCATGAAAGTCCTTGTGTTGGAGTGTTTAGTGAAGCTTTCATGTCCCAAACCCTAGCCCAATGTGCAAATGGCCTATATCTCTTTGGATTCACGTAAAGTTTGCCAATTTACGTGATGGATGAGTGGTAGGAGGCTAGATCTATGTTTTGGAGCAATTGCATGGCCTGGAATGCTTCTGAATGGATTCAGACCGGTGGTACTCGGCGAGTCACATGGGTGTACTCGACGAGTTGGATGAAGATGACCTGGAACTCGGCGAGTTGTATGAACAACTCGGCGAGTAGGTTGATGATAGTCTTGGACTCGGCGAGTCTTGTCGAAGAGTCCCGATATTCCCTGGTTGAGTCGAGAATCGGTGAGTCAAGGGATGACTCGGTGAGTTGTGTGCGAGTGGACTCAGAGTTGTTGGACTCGGCAAGTCTCGAAGTGACTCGGCGAGTTAGGTCGCGGATTGAGTGAAGTTCTGATTATAGGAACTCGGCGAGTAGGGTCAGTTAGGGGTTGACTTTGATTGAGGACTTTGATTTTGACCAAGGGTTGACCGTTGACTTTTAGGGTTTGGTCAGCGATGTGGCCTTTAGGCCAAGAGAGGGGTAAAATAGTCTTTTACCCTTAAGAGGGTGCATTGAGAGGATTGATTCTAGTCTCGAGAGTTATAGTCATGAGAGTTTTGCCTTACGTGTTAGGCGGTGGCGAGTTCGAGATTCAAGTATGGAGATATCTGCTTTCTGCTTGCCAGGTGAGTCTTCTCACTATACTTTACCATGAGTAGGTAACCAGAGTTATGTGACAGAGTGTTTGTATGCTATGTATGTTATGTGTTGTACTGCATTATTTCTATGTGATTTATGCTGTGCATGTTTGCAGAGTTGGAACCGAAGGGTTCCTAGAGTTAGAACCGGAAGGTTCACAGAGTTAGAACCTGAGGGTTCACAAAGTTTGGGTGCACGGACCCATAGAGTTATAGCCTCGAGTGGCTTATATGTGTTATGTGTGTGGTATTTTGGGTAACTCACTAAGCTTCGTGCTTACAGTGTTTTGTGTTATGTTGTTTTCAGGTTTCTTTCAGTATCACGGGATGGCACCGGCTTGATTGTACACACCAGAGAAAGAGTCATATTTTGGAGGATCCTGGTTTTCTATGCAAGTGAAAATGGAGCTATGTTTTGTAATTCGATTATGAATGAGATTTTAAACAAGTGTTCTAAGAATAAAATGATTATTTAAAATGAAAATTTTGTCTTGAAATTTACGGTGTTACACATATGCATGTTTTCCCAAAAAATCCCATATTTTGTAACATGTAAGTCGATTTCCATAAGATAAGAAAAACCCCGGTTATCACCAGCACGATAAGAAAACCATAATTTAAGATCCCTGGAATACCCTCCAATACGAAAGTAGGTAGTTTTAATACATAAAACTATAGATTAAGAACCCTGGAATACCCTCCAGTACGAAAGTAGGTAGTCTTATTACATAAATAAGGTTATAGAAGAAAGAAAGAAATAAATCCGTGAATAAAACTATTTAGTTTAATACGTATTGTGAGTCGTATAGCCATCCTGATTTGACCCGTCACCTCCTTGATGTTCTTCAGGCGTCGAACAATATCCGAAATTTGTCACCCCAGGCGTACCCGCCTAACTGTAGCTAACAGTTAAGGTGTGGGATTGTCAGTCCTGAATAGATCTATTCACAAATTCCACGCTCTCCCTCCAGGAAACTCTAGTTATACTTCCGGAGAGGATTTACTAGTACCCCGAAGGGTATAACGAAGACGAATCTCACAAGCTAGTAATAAATAATTCACGGTGCACTTGGTCGTTATCGAGTTTTGAAATTGTTTGAAACGAAGTAGAGTATAAATAATTAAATACAAAGTAATTATTTAGCATGATACTCTAGATTAAACATGGAAAAACTAAATCAAACATAGTTTATATATCGCCTTTTCATGAAATCTGAATCCGTTAAACAAGTAATGAAAATCCCAAATTATTCCCATAATAATTTGATTGGTTTGATAAATTTCCCCACACTGTATTGAAAACTATGTAATTATATTCAGAAAACATCCCTTATGCTCTGCATATTACAAAGGGATAAAGATATCTAAAAGTTTGTCAGAAAATCGTATAATTACATCATTTTTTAAGTTACACAAACTTTTATGGTTTGCTTGTATTCCCCCCCCCCCCCCCCTGAAAACATGAAAAACTCAGAAATAGAGTAGGGGTATGAACTCACCAGTCGAGAAATGTGCCGATTGGGATGCTAAGTGTCAGTTCGGGGCTTGAAAACACGCGAGGTTCCTATGTAATATTAAGAGATACATAATTGTATCTAATTAGACTTTAAACTACCAATTAAGTAAGACAATACACTCCAAGACACGAAAACACTTTATTTCAAGTGTTAGGAGTGATCCGGGTAGCATCTAAGGGTGTGTAGGGCTTAGATATGGAGTTTGCTCTTCAAGTGTAAACTCCTAAAGGAGATTACGGCCCTATGACCATATCCCCATGAGTTTACGGTCGTAAACTCATGGGTGGAGTGTTCTTGGATGCTTAATGTCCTTACAACACTTGTGGAATTAGGCTAGGCTCAATTCTAAGGCATTGGAAGGGATTTAACCATCAAATGGACCATTATGGGGAGTTTATGGCAGTAAACATAGATTTTACGGCTGTAAACTCTTACTTACCCTTTTCTTTTGTATTTTGGTGGTCCTAGGTTAATCATAAGTGGTTCTAGTCCAAAGTACAAGCCATGGAAGGAAGTTAGGGCGCCGTTTGACCACTATAGAGGAGTTTACAGCCCAGGAACCATTTCATGGGGGGTTTACGGCCGTAATCTCCTAAGGGGGTGGTTTCTTTCATGATTAAGGTCCCTAACACAATGGTGGTTGATTCTATACATTATTTCAAGGCTTAGGAGGTGTTTAAGGGGCATTTTAACACCTTAAAAGGTGTTTGCGGCCTTAGAAGAGGTGTTTACGGTCCAAGCATGCTCTTGGGCCGTAAACTCATGTTTACTCCCCAAATGTTAAGATTTTGGTGATCCAAGTCCAATCATGAAATCCCCTAAGTCATATCTAAGCTCCATAAGTGGTTTGGAAGGGTTTAGGGCTCTAAAACCCCATTTAAGGGTGTTTACGATTTGGGATTGTTCCTGGACTGTAAACACATGTTCTTGGTCCTTTTGAATGATTCAAACACGAATTTGAAAGCTAAATGTGCTAAACTATAAGCTAGGAAGGATTTACTTACCAAATTGGAGCTTGAATGGGATGATTTTGGATCAAGGTTTGGATTTGTAGAGAGAGAGTAGTGTGAGAGAGTGAAAAAGCTTCAAATGATGTCCTCTCAACTTTATATATGGTTTGAGTTTGAGACCCGGTGGAAATCTACCCGATACTGACGTTAAACGAGGCTTATGGTCGTACCCGATTTAGTTGTCGTAACCCGGCGTGGATGAAACTAAAGATTTTTCCAATTAAAAATTGGGATGTTTTAACGTGTGTCAAATGCGTTTGGACACTCACGAGATTATAATAAAGGTCTCAATTTAATTAACTTAACCCAAAAGTTAACGGAAAAATTGGAAATACAAACGGTTTTATTAACGGGAACGGGTTACAGTGCTGGAATAAATTACGGGTTGTCACATAAGTCTATGCAAGTTAGCAAAGCTTTGATGAGCATTTTTTCATTCTTGGGTTCCACCTTAAAAGTCTATGCAATTTAGCAAAGCGTTGATGAGCATTGTTTAATTCTTGAGTTCCACAATAGAAGTAGTCTTTGCAATTTAGCAAAGCTTTGATGAGTATTGTTTAATTCTTGAGTTCCACAATAGAAGTCTATGCAATTTAAGCAAAGCTTTGATAAACATAATTTCATTCTTTAGTTCCACATGAGAAGTGAATGCAATTTTACAAAGCTTTGATAACCATTGTTTAATTATTTAGTTCCACAATAAAAGTCGTCTTCGCAAGTTATCGAAGCTTCGAAGAGCATTGTTTAATTCTTGAGTTCCACAACAGAAGTGACAATTTCAGCAAACTTTGATGAGCGTTGTTTCATTATTGAGTTCCACATTAGAATTCTATACAATTTAGCAAAGCTTTGATGAACAATGTTTAATTCTTGAGTTTCACGATAGATGTAGTCTTCGCAATTTAGCAAAGCTCTGGTAAGCATTGTTTAATTCTTGAGTTCCACAATAGAAGTCTATGCAATTTCGAAAAGCTTTGATGAGCATCGTTTAATTCTTGATTTCCACAATAGATGTCTATGCAATTTAAGCAAATCTTTGAGGAGAATTGTATTATTCTTGAGTTCCACAATAGAAGCCTATGCAATTTAGCAAAGCTTTGATGAGGATTGTTTCATTTTTGGGTTCCACATTGGAAGTCTATGCATTTAGCAAAGCATTGATGTGCATTGTTTAATTTTTGAGCTCGACAATAGATGTAGTCTTTTCAATTTAGCAAAGCTTTAATGAACATTGTTTAATTCTTAAGTTCCACAATAGAAGTGTATGAAAATTAAACAACGCTTTGATGAGCATTGTTCCATTGTTGAGTTCAACATTAGAAGTCTATGGAATTTAGCAAAGTTTTGATGATCATTGTTTAATTCTTGAGTTCCATAACAGACGTCGTCTTCATAATTTAGCAAAGCTTTGATGAGCATTGTAAAATTCTAGAGTTACACAATAGAAGTCTATGCAATTTAGCAAAGCTTTGACGAGCATCATTTAATTCTTGAGTTCCACAATAAAAGTCTATTCAATTTAAGCAAAGCTTTGATGAGAATTGTTTAATTCTTGAGTTCCACAATAGAAGTAGTCTTCGCAATTTAGCAAAGATTTGATGAGCATTTCTTTATGCTTGACTTCCACAATAGAAGTCTATGCAGTTTAAGCAAAGCTTTGACAAGCATTGTTTCATTCTTGAGTTCCATATTAGAAGTCTATGCAATTTAGCAAAGCTTTGATGAGCATCGTTTAATTCTTGATTTCCACAATAGAAGTCTATGCAATTTACCAAACCTTTGATGAGGGTTGTTTCATTCTTGGGTTCCACATTGGAAGACTATGCAATTTAGTAAAGCATTTATGAGCATTGTTTAATTGTTAAGTTCCACAATAAAAGTAGTCTTTGCAATTCAGCGAAACTTTAATGAACATTGTTTAATTCTTGAGTTCCACAATAGAAGTGTATGCAATTTATGTAAAGCGTTGTTGATCATTGTGTCATTCTTGAGTTCAACATTAGAAATCTATGGAATTTAGCAAAGTTTTGATGATCATTGTTTAATTCTTGAGTTCCATATTAGATGTCGTCTTCGCAATTTACCAAAGCTTTGATGAGCATTGTAAAATTCTTGAGTTCCACAATAGAATTCTATACAATTCAAGGAATGCTTTGATGAGAATTGTTTATTTCTTGAGTTCCAGATTAGAAGTCTATGTAATTTAGCAAAGCTTTGATGAGCATTGTTTAATTATTGAGTTCCACAATAGAAGAATTCCTCGCAATTTAGCAAAGCTTTGAGTTGCATTTCTTTATTCTTGACTTCCATAATAGAAGTCTATGATGCAATTTAAGCAAAGCTTTCACAGGCACTGTTTCATTCTTGAGTTTCACATTAGAAGTCTATGCAATTTAGCAAATCTTTGATGAGCATCGTTTAATTCTTGATTTCCACAACAGAAGTCTATACAATTTAACAAAGCTTTGATGAGCATTGTTTGATTTTTGAGTTCCACAATAGAAGTCTACGCAATTTAGCGAACCTTCATGAGCATTGTTTCATTCTTGGGTTCCACAATAAAAATCTATGCAATTTAGCAAAGCTTTAATGAATTCGAAAATAGAAGTCTATGCAATTAAGCAAAGCTTTGATGAGCATTATTTTATTCTTCAGTTCAACATTAGAAGTCAATGCAATTTAACAAAGCTTTGATAACCATTTTTTAATTCTAGAGTTGCACAATAAAAGTCGTCTTCGCAATTTAGCAAAGCTTCGAAGGGCGTTGTTTAATTCTTGAGTTCCACAACAATAGTCTACAGTTTCGGCAAAGCTTTCCACTGCTTCATTATTGAGTTCCACATTAGAATTCTATGCAATTTATCAAAGCTTTAATGAGCATTGTTTAATCCTTGAGTTCCACGATAGATGTAGTCTTCGCAATTTAGCAAAGCTCTGATAAGTATAGTTTTATTCTTGAGTTCCACAATAGAAGTCTATGCAATTTAGCAAAGCTTTGACGAGCATCATTTAATTCTTGAGTTCCACAATAGAAGTCTATGCAATTTAAGCAAAGCTTTGATGAGAATTGTTTAATTCTTGAGTTCCACAATAGAAGTAGTCTTCGCAATTTAGCAAAGATTTGATGAGCATTTCTTTATGCTTTGACGAGCATTGTTTCATTCTTGAGTTCCATATTAGAAGTCTATGCAATTTAGCAAAGCTTTGATGAGCATCGTTTAATTCTTGATTTCCACAATCGAAGTCTATGCAATTTACCAAAGCTTTGATAAGGGTTGTTTCATTCTTGGGTTCCACATTAGAAGTCTATGCAATTTAGCAAAGCATTGTGAGCATTGTTTAATTGTTAAGTTCCACAATAGAAGTAGTCTTTGCAATTTAGCGAAACTCTAATGAACATTGTTTAATTCTTGAGTTCCACAATAGAAGTGTATGCAATTTATGTAAAGCATTGTTGATCATTGTGTCATTCTTGAGTTCAACATTAGAAGTCTATGAATTTAGCAAACTTTTGATGATCATTGTTTAATTCTTGAGTTCCATATTAGATGTCGTCTTCGCAATTTACCAAAGCTTTGATGAGCATTGTAAAATTCTTGAGTTCCACAATAGAATTCTATACAATTCAAGGAATACTTTGATGAGAATTGTTTATTTCTTGAGTTCCACATTAGAAGTCTATGCAATTTAGCAAAGCTTTGATGAGCATTGTTTAATTATTGAGTTCCACAATAGAAAAAGTCTTCGCAATTTAGCAAAGCTTTGAGTTGCATTTCTTTATTCTTGACTTCCATAATAGAAGTCTATGCAATTTAAGCAAAGCTTTGACGAGCACTGTTTCATTCTTAAGTTCCACATTAGAAGTCTATGCAATTTAGCAAAGCTTTGATGAGCATCGTTTAATTCTTGATTTCCACAACAGAAGTCTATATAGTTTAAGCAAAGCTTTGATGAGCATTGTGTGATTCTTGAGTTCCACAATAGAAGTCTACGCAATTTAGCGAAGTTTTCATGAGCATTGTTTCATTCTTGGGTTCCACATTATGAATCTAATTAGATGTATTTGTATGCCATTTCATGTTACATAGGAACCTCGCGTGTTATCAGGCCTCGATTCGACGTTTAGCATCCGAAATCGACACATTTCCGCGTCCGGTGAGTTCATACCCCTACCCTTTTTCAATGGTTTTTCAATGTTTTCAGGGGGGAATACAAGCAAAAGTACAAGAATATCTTGTACTTAAACACATGACTTCAGTTAAATGGTTTCATAATTGTACATTTTTAAGAATTAAAAACCATTTAACAAACTGTTTTAACTTGCAGAGTTATTTGTTTTAACCCGATTTTCAATTCTTATTATACATTGATGTATTGTATACCTTATATTTGATTGTTCACATTTAAACTGTTAGAACACATAAACCATTGTAATGTCTCTAATAAAACACTAAGGTTCGAGTGTAAAAGACAGACACCATCAGAAAACATAAAACATCTGTATGTCCTTAACAATACACCTAGGCTCGAGTGTGATAGATAAATACCATCATAATACACAAATCAATTGTAATGTCCTTAATAATACACCTAGGATCGAGTGTAAAGGACAATCACCATAAGATAACACATATATCATTTGTAACGTCCTTAATAATACACCTAGGATCTAGTGTAAAGGACAGTCATCATTAGATAACACCTAGGCTCGAGTGTAATGTCCTTAATAAAACACCTAGGCTCGATTGTAAAGGACAAGTACGTTAGAACTTAGCTAGTCGTAGATATTACTTTCCTAGTCGAAAAGTAAAGAGTAATCTTAAAGATTGGAGACACGTCCTTGTAACACTTCCTTGGCATGAGATAGTGGAGGACTAACCCTGTAACCAAAATCTCCGAGCGTAGGAGAGCGTGGCTTGAGTGTATAGATCTATACAGGACTGACAATCCCACACCTGGCTGCTAGCTACAGCCGAACCGAAAGGTTCAAGGGTGACGAAAGTCATAAAAAGGATACTGGCCCTGGTCCGAGTCATATCTAGTCTGAGTATGGTTAAGGACTCGCAATTAGGATTATTAACACTTTACGAGTATTTATTAGTTTTATGTACGTAATAAAACTAATGTACGTTCAAGGATGACAGGCACACATATACACACATTCAGGAAAACATGGGGTTTCCTGGGAGAACACTGAACATAACCAGAATCGGTAAAGATACACACACATACACACTTTCAGGAAAACATGGGGTTTTCCTGGGAAGGACACTGAACATAATCAGAATCGGTAATAGTTCACACACACATAGTCAGGAGAACATGGGGTTTTCCTGAGTAACCGTAGTACGTAACTAGAAATGTGTAACAAATTAAATAACTGAACTACAATTCACAAGAACAATCATGTTTTCATTGTACATCGTTTACTTTACTTTTCGGATTTGGAAACTAACTTTACATAAGAAAATATGGGATTTTCTTGGATAAACGCTTTTTCAGGAAACCAAAGGAACTCGTACATTTTCAGAAAATCTAACCGCTTATGAACTCACCAGCTTTATGCTGATTTTCAAACCGCTTGTATTCTCAGGTCCACGTTAGACAGGTACCCGAAGATCTTCTTGTTTGAAGACGGAGTTCTCAGAAGACTCGTTTCGTGTTGTTTATATATGATATGTATCACTTGTATAACTTATGCTTTTGAAACGAATGTAAAACTTTCATATATGTAATGTAATGGTTGATTTACTTTACTTACTATGCACATTGGATTTGATATTCAACGTGGAGTCAACCCCGTAAATGTTTCTGCCTTCGGTTTTCGGGGTGTGATAGATTGGTATCAGAGCCCTTGTTTATAGTGAATGAAGTATACCAAAACTTACATGGTATAAAACTATAAACATTAAGGAACCTAAGTGCTCTGAACTAAAAGTATCATTCAAAATATAAGTATTTTCAAAAGTATATAAGTATACCGACCCGTCAAGATCCGTAACTACAAGTAGAACAGAACATAAGTAAATGGGTGTTGTACGCTGCGGTTTAACCTGGGCAGTTATGTAGTCGTATCTAGGATCAATATAGCTTGGCCAACTATATTCATTCGAGACACGGCCAACATGTGCTTGGGAGTGACTGTGGTATGCGGCATGCCTAAAACTTACCGTAATACCACAAACATCGAACCAGCGTCGTAACGAATCATGAAATACTATGGGAGTATTTCTCGAGCCAATCCTTGGTAGAAATCCTCGTTCATGCATTTTTCTTTGATCATTCCCTTAGCGATAATTTTCCCGCTTTGATAACTCTTTCCTGCTTTATCGCTTGTTAGCATATATTTGTCATATCTCTTGATTCAATTCAGAGGACTTATCATCCTCTCTTCCTTGATCTTATTAGATCAAGATGCCTCCAAGAAAGAGACCTAGCTCCAAGACCAACAACCCTCCGCCACCACCGCCTCCCCAAATTGATCCAGCAGTATTCCAGGCAGCTGTTACAGTCGCAGTAGCAACTGCCATGTCTCAACGGAACTCCGACGGTTCCGGTGGTTCGGGAGGTGATACCCAAACCCAAAACCAAGAAAGCAGTCAGGGACGCCGGAAAGAGGGTTCCTATAAGGATTTCATGAACGCCAAATCCACGTCCTTTAATGGCACTGGAGCTGTCATTTCCTTCGCCCGATGGTTCGAGAAGATTGAATCCATCTTTGAAATTTGCGCCTGTTCAGATTCAGACAAGGTGAAGTTTGCCGCCTGCACCTTTATCGACAAAGCCTTGACTTGGTGGAATGGCCGAGTCAAATCCCTAACCTTACCTGTAGCCAACGCCATGGGTTGGGAAGCCATGAAGGAACTTCTGCTGGCTGAGTACTGCCATCAGGGCGAAATGCAGAAGTTAGAACATGAACTTTGGAACCTGAAGATGAAAGGTTACGACATCACTGCTTATACTTCCAGGTTCGACGACTTGGTACTACTCTGCCCGAGAATGGTTACCCCGGAGAGTAAGAAGATAGAAAGATTCATCTGGGGGCTGACCAGCCAACGAAAGGAAACGTCATAGCCGCGAGGCCGGATACATACGACAGCGCCAAACGCTTAGCACAGATCCTAATCGATCATAGCGAAGACCTTGAGGAGGCAGCTACCACTCCTGAGCCGACAGTGAGGAGTGGTGAGAAAAGAAAACTTGGGAAGAAAGAGAAAAGTCAGGCATCGCACAAGTCTTCGAAGAAACAACAAACGGTGGCAGTTCACGCTGTCACTTCCCCTGCAACTGTCTCTGTTGATGGATCCTCAACCCGAAAACCTGCTAATATGTATACTGGAACCCTTCCTAGTTATGGCAAGTGCAACTATCATCATCTTCCTTCCAGTCCATGTATTGAGATAATTTGCAACAAATGTAGCATAAAGGGTCACATGGCGAAAAACTGTAAGACACCAACCCAATCAACGAGTCAAACTTCCGGAGCGGGCATTGGTCGGGTCTGCTATGGTTGTGGAGAAGTTAGGCATCTTAAGCGAAACTGTCCCAAGGCTGTAACACATGGCAATACCGGAAGAGTTCTAGCGATAGGACAAGAGGAGACAGCCACCGATCCCACCGTTGCCACAGGTATATTTCTCCTTGTTAAATTATATGCCTGTGATTCCTTTCGATTCTAGCACCGAAAGAAATTCGTTAACCATCCATTTGAACATTTTCTAACCCCGTCGTTTGCAAGTAACCGAAAATGTATATCTTCGAGATGGTTATCACGTGAGAACGAGAACGCTTGTGTCGTATCCATAGATTGTATTCTCAATCCGAGCGATTACTCTTTTTCCATTCGACCTATTGGCAAACTTTTTATGAAATGCTTTGATGTCACCTTTAACATGTAATGAACGAGCCTCATTCATGCTGTCATTCCTGGATTCGAGAAAGCCGTTCATTCTAACTTCCCTACGACCCGACTCTCATGATCTTCGTACATCAAAGCTTAAAAAGTTTTCTCGTGTATCCCTCGTCCGAGTAATCATCGAGAAACGAGAAGTCTACGATTCTTTCCCCGATACTATTTCCAAAGAATTCTTGATAATTCTTTCCGAACGTGTAGTCAAGTCTCACATCGACCTAATCCCTGAAATTATCTCGTAGCCAAACTTCAGAAAGCACGATATGTGCAAGGCAGCAATCAGGGCATGATACGATCACTACGAGTTAATAGTGGCGCCCTTCGGTCGAACCATTTTCTTGGTCATGTAGATAAGCAAAGCAGTCATACTCGTAAACCCTTCCAAAGGCAAAGGCAATAAAGAATTAGTCGACACCAGGAACACCCATGGAAACCTGTCGATTCTTGGGTTCTGCCGACTATAATCGTAGACTCATGTAGAAGTTTCCCTTAGAACCATCGGACCCTTAGTTACTCTGCCATGTGAAAATGTACCCACTTGTTGGAGGTTTTACCCTGGAAAGACATAGTACACCTTAGACTCTTCGAGATCCTCGTTAGGAATCAATTCCATAGCCCTCTCCGAGCTATCTTCAGGCACTCCGCAGCGAGCATCCGGTATTCCACATCGTTGTTTGTGAGAAGTGCTAACCTAACGAAAACCTTAGTCGCCCTTTGATGAGGTCAAAACCAATGAAAATCCGAACCTTCGTGTATGAATTAATTGAGATCGTGGATTTAGAGGTTAACCATGTGTAACAAAGCCACATCCTGACAGTGAGGGTTCGCTGGAATGTCAAGCGGAGACCCGATTCCACTTAAGAGCTTGAAGACCCGAAGCAGTAGATTCATCCTCATATCTCTTTTCACTTCGTGATCTGTGTTCGAATCTTTGAATTTCGGGACGAAATTCCCTCTAACGGGGGGATAATGTAACAACCCGAAATTCATATCCCTAAATGTAACCCTTCATGTGACTCGTTCTGATAATCCAATCGCCGTTTCCGTTTCCGATTTCGTTTCCGATTCCGACATTTTATTAAGTCATTAATGTGGATTTTATTTTATGACTTAATGAGTGTCTTAATACCCTTAGAACTTATTCTAACGCCTCATATTAATGATCAGAACATTTCTGGAATCAACCATATCGGGTTACGGCAAATTGGCCGGGTGCGACCAAAAGCCCCGTCTAACGCCGGTATCGGGTAAAATTTTACCGTGTCCCGAACTTGTACACTATTTAAAGTGATCCAAGTCTTCATTTTGAACCTTTTGCTTCATTCTACAACTATCCCTCCAACCTCTCTCCTCAAACTAGATTTAAAGGTCCAAATCTCAAGTTTAAGGCTTCAAATCTTCAAGGTACCTTCCTATACTCATTGTGTATCATATTGAACCTTCAAATTCGAGATTTATTCATGATTTAGAGCCTTGTATATGAGTTTATGGCCCAGGAAGGTGCTTAGGCCGTAAACCCATATTTAAAGGGTTTTTAAGCCCTTAAACCCTTCTATGACTCAAACTAGACCTAGATATGACTTTTAGAAATCTAGTAATGGACTTAGAACACTTTAAACATGAATTTTGAGGGATTTGTATAAGTTTACGGCCAAGGCATGTGCTTGGGCCGTAAACTCCTAAAAGTATGTTAAATTATGCCCCAAAATCATTTCAAGGCTTGTAGGAATTTTTAGAATCACATGTGATTAACTTTGAGACATTAAAAACACTTATTCATGGGGGTATGAGAGTTTACGGCTGTAAGCTCCATGCTAAGGCCGTAAACTCCCCTAAGTGTTGTTATTTGATGTTTTAAATTAATTCCAAGCCTTAGGTAAAATTGTTCCAACTCTTCCCAAGTGATATTGGCCATTTAAGATCCATTACCCATGCTTACATGAGTTCACGGCCGTGAAATCATGTGTGAGTGTTGTTTAAGGTTGTAAACTCATTAGGAAGTTTACTCTTGGGGAGTAAACTCAAATCCCAAGTCCCTCGTTTCATTTCAAGTCCGTAGATGTCACCCGGGTCACTCCAAACACCCGTTTTGAGGTGTTTTCGTTCATTGGAGTGTGACTTCATATCTAATTAGAGTTTATGAATCTAATTAGATATATTTGTATGCCATTTCATGTTACATAGGAACCTCGCGTGTTATCAGGCCTCGATTCGACGTTTAGCATCCGAAATCGACACATTTCCGCGTCCGGTGAGTTCATACCCCTACCCTTTTTCAATGGTTTTTCAATGTTTTCAGGGGGGAATACAAGCAAAAGTACAAGAATATCTTGTACTTAAACACATGACTTCAGTTAAATGGTTTCATAATTGTACATTTTTAAGAATTGAAAACCATTTAACAAACTGTTTTAACTTGCAGAGTTATTTGTTTTAACCCGATTTTCAATTGTTATTATACATTGATGTATTGTATACCTTATATTTGATTGTTCACATTTAAACTGATAGAACACATAAACCATTGTAATGTCTGTAATAAAACACTAAGGTTCGAGTGTAAAAGACAGACACCATCAGAAAACATAAAACATATGTATGTCCTTAACAATACACCTAGGCTCGAGTGTGATAGATAAATACCATCATAATACACAAATCAATTGTAATGTCCTTAATAATACACCTAGGATCGAGTGTAAAGGACAATCACCATAAGATAACACATATATCATTTGTAACGTCCTTAATAATACACCTAGGATCTAGTGTAAAGGACAGTCATCATTAGATAACACCTAGGCTCGAGTGTAATGTCCTTAATAAAACACCTAGGCTCGAGTGTAAAGGACAGGTACGTTAGAACTTAGCTAGTCGTAGATATTACTTTCCTAGTCGAAAAGTAAAGAGTAATCTTAAAGATTGGAGACACGTCCTTGTAACACTTCCTTGGCACGAGATAGTGGAGGACTAACCCTGTAACCAAAATCTCCGAGCGTAGGAGAGCGTGGCTTGAGTGTATAGATCTATACAGGACTGACAATCCCACACCTGGCTGCTAGCTACAGCCGAACCGAAAGGTTCAAGGGTGACGAAAGTCATAAAAAGGATACTGGCCCTGGTCCGAGTCATATCTAGTCTGAGTATGGTTAAGGACTCGCAATTAGGATTATTAACACTTTACGAGTATTTATTAGTTTTATGTACGTAATAAAACTAATGTACGTTCAAGGATGACAGGCACACATATACACACATTCAGGAAAACATGGGGTTTCCTGGGAGAACACTAAACATAACCAGAATCGGTAAAGATACACACACATACACACTTTCAGGAAAACATGGGGTTTTCCTGGGAAGGACACTGAACATAATCAGAATCGGTAATAGTTCACACACACATAGTCAGGAGAACATGGGGTTTTCCTGAGTAACCGTAGTACGTAACTAGAAATGTGTAACAAATTAAATAACTGAACTACAATTCACAAGAACAATCATGTTTTCATTGTACATCGTTTACTTTACTTTTCGGATTTGGAAACTAACTTTACATAAGAAAATATGGGATTTTCTTGGATAAACGCTTTTTCAGGAAACCAAAGGAACTCGTACATTTTCAGAAAATCTAACCGCTTATGAACTCACCAGCTTTATGCTGATTTTCAAACCGCTTGTATTCTCAGGTCCACGTTAGACAGGTACCCGAAGATCTTCTTGTTTGAAGACGGAGTTCTCAGAAGACTCGTTTCGTGTTGTTTATATATGATATGTATCACTTGTATAACTTATGCTTTTGAAACGAATGTAAAACTTTCATATATGTAATGTAATGGTTGATTTACTTTACTTACTATGCACATTGGATTTGTTATTCAACGTGGAGACAACCCCGGAAATGTTTCCGCCTTCGGTTTTCGGGGTGTGACAATTGTAAAATTCTTGAGTTCCACAATAGAATTCTATACAATTCAAGGAATGCTTTGATGAGAATTGTTTATTTCTTGAGTTCCACATTAGAAGTCTATGCAATTTAGCAAAGCTTTGATGAGCATTGTTTAATTATTGAGTTCCACAATAGAAGAAGTCTTCGCAATTTAGCAAAGCTTTGAGTCGCATTTCTTTATTCTTGACTTCCATAACAAAAGTGTATGCAAGTAAAGCAAAGCTTTGACGAGCACTATTTCATTCTCGAGTTCCATATTAGAAGTCTATGCAATTTAGCAAAGCTTTGATGAGCATCGTTTAATTCTTGATTTCCACAATAGAAGTCTATACAGTTTAAGCAAAGCTTTGATGAGCATTGTTTTATTCTTGAGTTCCATAATAGAAGTCTACGCAATTTAGCGAAGCTTTCATGAGCATTGTTTCATTCTTGGGTTCCACATTAGAAGTCTATGCAATTTAGCAATTCTTTGATGAGCATTGATTAATACTTGAGTTCCACAATAAAAATATATGTAATTTAGCAAAGCTTTGATGAGGATCTTTAAATTCATGAGTTCGAAAATAGAAGTCTATGCAATTTAAGCAAAGCTTTGATGAGCATTATTTCATTCTTTAGCATTAGAAGTCAATGCAATTTAACAAAGCTTTGATAACCATTTTTTAATTCTAGAGTTGCACAATAAAAGTCGTCTTCGCAATTTAGCAAAGCTTCGAAGAGCGTTGTTTCATTCTTGAGTTCCACAACAAAAGTCTATAGTTTCGGCAAAGCTTTGATGAGCACTACTTCATTATTGAGTTCCACATTAGAATTCTATGCAATTTATCAAAGCTTTGATGAGCATTGTTTAATTCTTGAGGTCCACGATAGATGTAGTCTTCGCAATTTAGCAAAGCTCTGATAAGTATAGTTTTATTCTTGAGTTCCACAATAGAAGTCTATGCAATTTAGCAAAGCTTTGACGAGCATCGTTTAATTCTTGAGTTCCACAATAGAAGTAGTCTTCGCAATTTAGCAAAGCTTTGAGGAGCATTTCTTTATTCTTGACTTCGACAATAGAAGTCTATGCAGTTTAACCAAAGCTTTGAAAAGCATTGTTTCATTCTTGAGGTCCACATTAGAAGTCTATGCAATTTAGCAATGTTTTGATGAGCATTGTTTAATACTTGAGTTCCACAATAGAAATCTATGCAATTTAGCAAAGCTTTGATGAGGATCTTTGAATTCATGAGTTCGAAAATAGAAGTCTATGCAATTTAAGCAAAGCTTTGATGAGCATTATTTCATTCTTTAGTTCAACATTAGAAGTCAATGCAATTCAATAAAGCTTTGATAACCATTGTTTAATTCTTGAGTTCCACAATAAAAGTCGTCTTCGCAATTTAGCAAAGCTTCGCAGAGCATTGTTTAATTCTTGAGTTCCACAACGGAAGTCTACAATTTCGGAAAAGCTTTGATGAGCACTCCTTCATTATTGTGTTCCACATTAGAATTCTATGCAATTTATCAAAGCTTTGATGGGCATTGTTTAATTCTTGAGTTCCACGATAGATGTAGTCTTTGTAATTTAGCAAAGCTCTGAAAGGCATTGTTTTATTCTTGAGTTCCATAATAGAAGTCTATGCAATTTAGCAAAGCTTTGATGAGCATCGTTTAATTTTTGAGTTCCACAATAGAAGTCAATGCAATTTAAGCAAAGCTTTGATGAGAATTGTTTGATTCGTGAGTTCCACAATAGAAGTCTATGCAATTTAGCAAAGCTTTGATGAGGATTGTTTCATTATTGGGTTCCACTTTGGAAGTCTATGCAATTTAGCAAAGCATTGATGAGAATTGTTTAATTTTTGAGTTCCACAATAGAAGCAGTCTTTTCAATTTAGCAAAGCTTTACTGAACATTGTTTAAATCTTGAGTTTCACAATAGAAGTGTATGCAATTTAAGCAAAGCTTTGATGAGCATTGTTTCATTTTTGAGTTCAACATTAGAAGTCTATGGAATTTAGCAAAGTTTTGATGATCATTGTTGAGTCCCACAACAGATGTCGTCTTCGCAATTTAGCAAAGCTTTGATGAGTATTGTAAAATTCTTGAGTTCCACAATAGAAGTCTATGCAATTCGAGCAATGCTTTGATGAGCATTGTTTATTTCTTGAGTTCCACATTAGAAGTCTATGCAGTTTAGCAAAGCTTTAATGAGCATTGTTTAATTCTTGTGTTCCACAATAGAAGTAGTCTTTGCAATTTAGCAAAGCTTTGAGGAGCATTTCTTTATTCTTGACTTCGACAATAGAAGTCTATGCAGTTTAAGCAAAGCTTTGACGAGCATTGTTTCATTCTTGAGTTCCACATTAGAAGTCTATGCAATTTAGCAATGTTTTGATGAGCATTGTTTAATACTTGAGTTCCACAATAGAAATATATGCAATTTAGCAAAGCTTTGATGAGGATTTTTGAATTCATGAGTTCGAAAATAGAAGTCTATGCAATTTAAGCAAAGCTTTGATGAGCATTATTTCATTCTTTAGTTTAACATTACAAAGTCAATGCAATTTAACAAAGCTTTGATAACCATTGTTTATTTCTTGAGTTCCACAATAAAAGTCGTCTTCGCAATTTAGCAAAGCTTCGAAGAGCATTGTTTAATTATTGAGTTCCACAACAAAAGTCTACAATTTTGGCAAAGCTTTGATGAGCATTGCTTCATTATTGAGTTCCACATTAGAATTCTATGCAATTTATCAAAGCTTTGATGGAGGAGTAAACATGAGTTTACTGCCCAAGAACATGCTTGGGCCGTAAACTCATATTCATGGGGAGTAAACTCTAATTCAAGTGTTTAAATGCCACTTAAACACACCATTAGCCTTGGATTAAATTCTAGAACCAACCACAATCGATTTAGGGGCCTTAAACATGATGAAAACCATCCCTTTGAGAGTTCATGGCCGTAAACCCCCCAAGAATGGGTTCGTGGGCTGTAAACTCACAAACACAAGTCAAATGATGCCCAAAATTCATTCTAAGGCTTGTAAAATTGGTTTGAATCACATGTGATTGATCTAGGGCCACAAAATCATGTAAGGAATGGTCACATAGGATCTTACAACCGTAAACTCCTAGTTTACAGCCGTAAACTCCATCTGGTAATGTTCTTGATGGTTAGATCCATTCCTAAGCCTTAGAATAAATCATAGCAACTTTTCCCAAGTGTTATTTTACCATTTAGCACCATAAAACCCCTCAACCATGAGTTCACGGCCGTGAAATCATGTGGAGTTGGTCTTAGGGCCGTAAACTCCCTAAGGAGTTTACTCTTGAAGAGCAAACATGTGACAACCCAAAGTTATTCCGTTACATTACTCCATTACCGTTAACGGAATATTCCACTGTATAAAAGTTCCGTTAATTAGAGGTCACCAATTAAATCAATATATCATTTATTTACAACTTTATGTCGTTAAGTCGTGATAAGAGAAATAAAAACTCGTAATACACATTTCCATTTAATTGGAAAAGTTAGTTATTATTATTACGACTACTAAATCGGGTGCGACCAAAAGCCCCGTATAACCGCAGTATTGGGTAGAATTCCACCGAGCTCCAACTCCCACCCATATATAAAGGGGAGTAAGCTCCATTGGAGACTTTTCACACTCTCTCTCTCTCTCTATACTCTCTCACTAGACCCGTTTTCGCCCCAAATCCGCAACCAAACGCTTCCAAATCGTAAGTCCGCTTATCCTAGCTTGTTCTAAACATATTGATTCGTGTTTATAGCTTAAAAATCGGACTTGGAAGCTGTTGAAAAGGAGTTTATGGCCCAAGATTCTCCTTAGGCCGTAAACCCCTTATATGTGGCCAAAATGACCCAAGCTTGTCCCTTTAAGCCTAGGAACCAATTAAGGAACTTGTCTAGGAGTGTTTAATCATAAAAACACAATGATTTGAGGCATAAAAGAGAGTTTACGGCCCAAGCACATGTTTAGGCCGTAAACACCTCTAAACCTTGCAAAAGTGCCCCAAAACACTCCTAAATCACCCTAGGGCTTAATACATAAATTAAGGGCATACCATTTAGGGTTTAGATCATTTAAACACAAGGAAATGAAGGGGTAAAAGGAGTTTACAGCCCAGACATGTGTCAAGGCCGTAAACACCTTCAAACATGCCAAAATAATGGTTTTGATTCCCCAAATGGCCTTAGACTATTTCTATAAAATGCTAGGAGGGTATTAGGGGCTTGAAACTTCATTAAACTCATGGCATAGGAGTTCACGGCCATAAACTCCCTTAGGGATGGTTCATGGGTCATAAACTCCCTAATGAAGCCCTTAAAGACCTTAAACTCACTCATGCCTTTTGGATTTGGACTTAGAAAAAAATCCACTAACAAGATAGAGCCTTAAAACACCAAAAGAAAGTGTGTATAGGAGCTTACGGCCGTAAGCTCCCTTGCTTAGGGCCGTAAACTCCTCAAAGGGGCCATTTAATGCTTTAAACCCATTCACACATTTGATATTTGAGCCTAGCATAAATCTACAATTGATATGAGACACTTTAGCACACTAGAACCCTTCACCATGATTTTACGACCGTAAACTCATGATGAGATGTCCCTGGGCCGTAAACTAAGCTTTGGGAGTTTACTCTCGGAGAGTAAACTCCATTCCTAAGCCATACACACCTTTAGACGCTACCCGAGACACCCAAACACTTAACCAAAGTGTTTTCCGCTCCTTTGAGTGCATATACGTGTTTAATTAGTATTAAATATACTAATTGTATGTGAACATATGTTATCATATGTTAAATAGGGCATTGAGTGTGTTCGAGTCCCTACGTGACACCGAACGCCCAAACGGCACCTTCGTCGGACCTACTTACACTAGGTGAGTTCATACCCCTAAATGAACCTTTTAAATGTTTTTACATGTTTTATAGGGGGGGAATACAAGTTAAACATGCCAGTTATCATATCAATCACATGTGATTGATAACCCACATGCACAAGATTTTACCACACTATATACTGTTTTACCGAGTAGGACACTATAAATGGTTTTCTAAAAGGTTTTCACTTGTTTAAGTTCTTACTTTTACTGCTTTATCAAATTTCCATTTTCAAACTGATTTATGAAAGGTTTCCAAAGAATTTCTAAAGGTTTTAAATCAAACTTCTTTCACAAAGGAATACCAAGTCGTGATTTTCTTATATAAAGGTTTTCCAAAGTTTACGTCTATGTTTTTATACTTCTACTTGGTTAAGATACCACTGCGTTATTTCTGCTTAGATAACGTTTCCACTTCATGATACACTTATACCTGATGGACGCTTATACTTGTTCACACTCTTACTTAGTGATACGTTTCTACTTCACTTATACTTGATATCGCTTCTACTTCACTTATACTCGATATGCTCCTACTTCACTTGATGTTGCGTCTACACTTGTTAGACACTCCTACTTCACTTGTTGAATGCTCTTACTTCACTTGTTAGACACTCATGCTACACTTGTTGATTTCTCTTACTTCACTCGTTAGACAATCCTACTTCACAAGAATCACTCCTACTTGTTACACACTCAGTAGTAGATAGATGTATGTCTGTGCTTGTATAGATACATATAAATAATGATTGAAAGACTTAGGAAGGCTCGTCCGCCCTATTTCCTTTTCTTCGTTGAGATGTGGTCTGGTGGGATCGGATGGCCGTCCGAAGGTCGTTTGGTTCATTAGTTATATACTATGTATATGAGTATGGACATACAGGAATTCTCTAGTCAGTTCAGTTAAGAGTCTCTACCTCTAGTCTACACTTACATTAGAAACACACTACCCACTATTTGGAAGTCTCAACCTCTAGTTCAGCACTCACAGACTACCCACTATTTAGAAGTCTCTACCCACTATTTGGGATGCATCTTTAGGACACGACCTTCTCCGTCGTCTAGTTGGTAACCAGAATCTCATGTAGGGAGAGCGGACATCGTGTGTATAGATCTATACGGGATTGACACCCCCGCACCCAGACTGCTAGCTACAGTCCCAGCCTACCAAGCCAACGGGTGACAAATGTCATATTTTAGATGCTTGTAGGGCGTCTGGTACTTCATTTTCAGAGTCACACTGTTTACACTGTATGTTGGTAATTCATTTTCAGAGTCACACTGTTTTGACCTTACAAGACGTATCTTTCATTTGATACTGTCTGGGGTCTGTTTTCTCTGTTTTGACCTTACAAGACGTATCTTTCATTTGATACTATCTGGGGTCTGTTTTCTCCGTTTTGACCTTGCAAGATGCATCTTTCATTTGATACTGTCTGCGGTCTGTATTCACTGTTTCAGACCTTACCAGCTGTACCTTTCATTTGGTACCTTATGGGGTCTGTGCCTCCATTTGTTAGACTGAAACAGGCGTGTCGTTCGTTCGATACTTTCCTGGAGTCTATGATTCCTTGCCTTAGTCAGCAGTCCTCACCGCTGAGGCATATGTTATTCCCTGATGTCGTTTGCTTTCCTCAATAATCAAATTCAATATTTTGATAATGATAGCAATTTAGGGAAAATGACTTTTTACCACATAACACTGACCAGTCTTGGTAGAAGGCTGCTTTATTAAAGAAAATATAGGATTTTCTGGAAGGAACTCTAGTACACAGTAAACACTTAAACTACTACTTTATAAAGTTATTTGAATAAATGGCACTAAATACTTATGAACTCACCAGCATTTGTAAAAATGCTGATACTTGCTTTTTAAATAACTTGTATTCTCAGGTCAGAAATTAGACAGGTACATCCCAGGAGCTGTTGATGAAGATAGCTTAGTGCCATGCCGTACTTACTTATATTTACTTGTATTACTTTGATGTATTGTAATGTAACCATGTAAAACTATTACTATTAATGCAACGTTTTGTTGTACTTTAATTACTATATGCATGTGTTGTGATACTTGATATGAAGTCATCCACCCCAGAACGTTTCCGCTGTTCCGGTTTTGGGGTGTGACAAAACACATTATCCGAGCCCTATACGTCCGTAGATGTCACGCGGGTCACTCCAAACACTTGATTTGAAGTGTTTTCTTGTATTAGAGTTTATAATCATATCTAATTAGTGATTTAAAGTCTAATTAGATACATTTGTATACCATTTCATATTACATAGGAACCTCGCGCGTTATCAAGCCTCAAATCGACACTTAGCATCCAAACTGTCACGTTTTCTCGCCTGGTGAGTTCATACCCCTACCCTTTTTCAATGTTTTTCACTGTTTTCAGGGGGAGAATACAAGCAAAGTACAAGGAATACTTGTACTCAAAAACTTGTTTTACATGTGTTGTGTTTCATATTTCCTATGCTTTTAACGTTGACAATCATAACAGATAACCGTTTGAACTTGCAGAACACATTACCGTATTATTTGTGAAAAACGTTATAAAATGTTGTATTTTATATTTTCACAAATGGTTTTCCACATTTTATCAGTTAAAAGCATAACATTTGATCTTTGAACATGAAACTTAGTACACTATTTTGTCCTCGGTAACACTCCACAGAGATACGTGAGTGGATGATCATTGTTTGTAACAGTATCTTTCTGTATTATTACTAGTAAATTTGTTATTCCTATAAATTGGAGACACGTCCTTGGAGAACACTCCACAGAGATACGTGAGTGGAGGACTGCACCCGTAACCAGAATCTCTTAGATAGGGAACGTGACTTAAGTGTATAGATCTATACGGGGCTGACTACCCCACACCTGGCTGCTAGCTACAGCCGAACCGAAAGGTTCAAGGGTGACAAAAGTCATAAGGTGATGTGGACTACTTATTGCCATATCTAGTCTATCGTATGGTTATGGAACTCACGATTTGGATAACAGAGATTTACTTGATGGTAATAATAAATAAAGTAACTAGTTTACTTGTACATATTAGTTTTATATACGTGTTAAAACTAATACATTTCACAAGGACAACCAGGTTTTCGGTATACATCTTTCACATTACAGATTGGTAACCAACTTTCAGGAAAATATGGGATTTTCCTGGGTTAATATTTCTACACAACCAGATTCGACTAACAAACCAGATAACTAAACCTTACAATTCACAAGAGTAACCATGTTTTCAGTGTACATCTTTTACATTACATTTCGGATTAGTAACCAACTTTTAAGAAAATATGGGATTTTCTTGGTGAGTAACTTTTCAGAAACAGAAAGGAAACAAATACATTTTCAGAAAACAAAACCGCTTATGAACTCATCAGCTTTATGCTGATTTTCAAACTGCTTGTATTCTCAAGTCCGCATTAGACAGGTACCCGATGATTCCTTTTGGCGAAGACGGATTACGTAGAAGACACGTCCTACTTTTGTCTATATATACATATGTATCACACTTGTAATACTTTTTACTTAAAAACAAATGTAAAATCTTTATATGTAATGTAATGGTTATTTACTTTGCTTACTATGTGTAACCGCCCGGATTTCCAGGTATCTTTTATGTTTATGGTTTTGGTGTTTTGAGAGGGGACTCGGCGAGTTGGAGCTCAGACTCGCCGAGTAGGATCGCGGATCTGGTCGCGGGTTCGCGCCTGGACTCGGCGAGTCCAAGATATGGACTCGGCGAGTCCGCGCTGTTTAATGAAACCCTAATTTCTCGGGTTTGGGACCTATTTAAAGGGCCTTATGGCCGTCATTTGTGCTCACCAGTCCGTTGAGTGAAACCCTAATCGAGTGTGAGCGTTTGGAGCAAAGTAGGAGGCCATTATTGATCTCGGAGGTGTCATTTTGCAAGGAAAGGGAGAATCAGCTAAGGGGAAAGCAAGAGGAGCCATTTTCTGAGAGTTTGGAGTCCAGAGCATCACTATTGTGGTAATATCTTCGAGCTATCCTCTTCTATGTTGATGTTTATATTGATTTAGGGTTTATTGAACCCTTTTGTGGCTAGATCTAGTGCTCCCTTGGTCCCTTAAGCGATTTAAACCATAGATCTGGACCCTTGGAGGTCCAGAGTGTCCCTATGCCCAAGCTTTTTGGGAATCAATGGAGGTTTTGGATTGGAATTCTTATGCCTTAGGTCAAAATGCTATTTATGAGCCATGGGGTGTGTTATGGACACCAAGTTAGGGGCTTTACGTGATGAATCAGTCTAGGAAGGCCAGATCTATAAATTGTTGGAGCAGATCTGACCTTAGAAGCAAGTTGGAGTGGTTGCATGGCATGGACTCGCCGAGTCCGACGAACAGACTCGACGAGTAGCTTGAAGATTGCCTTGAGTTTTCTTAGTGAGTGTTCCAGTCGAGTCATAGGTTGACTCAGTGAGTCAGGGTGAGTTAGAGAGGGTTGACAGATGGACTGAGTCGAACTGGGACTCGCCGAGTTGTTCTTGAGACTCGGCGAGTTGAGTCGGGGTGGCCCCACGATTCTTCCAGGTGGAACTCGTCGAGTCAGGGGGAGTACTCAACGTGTAAGAAGGGAATCCTAGAGAGTTGGTGAAAACGTCTAGACTCGCCGAGTTGCCCTAGTGCACTCGCTGAGTCCGGTCAAAGTTGACCGTTGACTAGAGTTGACCTGTGTTGACTTCTTAGGGATAGTCAACCTTAGAGATAAAAAGTGTTAATTAGAGACATATGATGTTATTGGAGGATTAGAGCTCGGAGGATCGAGCACGAGGGATTTCCAGGATTCGTGAGATACCGAGATACGCGAGGTGAGTCTTCTCACTATACTTTACCTTGAGTAGGTAACCAAAGTTATGTGACAGTGTATTTGTATGCTATGTATGTTATATGTTGTACTGCATTATTTCTATGTGATTTATGCTGTGCATGTTTACGGAGTTGGAACCGGAAGGTTCCTAGAGTTAGAACCTGAGGGTTCACAGAGTTTGGATGCACGGACCCATAGAGTTATAGCCTCGAGTGGCTAATATGTGTTTTACGTGTGGTATTTTGGGGAACTCACTAAGCTTCGTGCTTATAGTGTTAGTGTTGTTGTTTCAGGTACCAGCGATGACCGTGGGAAGGCCACGACCTCATCTGTACACACGCAGGGGACTTTTGATATATTTATGTGATCTTGGGATTTGTATGATATGAATTGGAATTTTAAACTTAATGTTTTATGAAATTAAATGAGAAATGTTTTTATATTTGCGAAAAATTATTTTGAAAATTCACGGTGTTACAAGTTGGTATCAGAGCCTTGGTTTGAGGGATTCGAGTACACCTTCGGGCGTATTTGAACTCAAACTGAGGATTTGAGATGTATTTTCAAAAAGAGTAAAAGATTTTTGGAAAAACGCAAAGCAAGAGATGTGTGTACGATCAGTCCGCGCCCGAACGGTGATTTCCCAAAATACCTTTATGTTATGTGATATTGATATTGATATGATGTATCTGCATGCTAGAGTAGGCTAGGTATTGCTATTAGGACTAGAGTGGCCTGATTTGTGATGCCTTAGCCTAGGGAGAGGTGAGCTGCTATGAGATGCTTGAGAGTGAGTAGGTAGCAGCGAGGGGCTTATGAGAGATCTATTAGAGAGTGGTCTACGCATGATAGAGTACTTGGGACTTGGGATCCGAAGAGGAGGACTTGGAGTGTATTCTGGTGCGGTGCGGACAGTAGTATTGGGCCCGTACTACTGAAAGCACCGGAACGGTGTGCAGCCCAAGTAAGAATCTTTGGAATACCAAGAATCAAGGAGGAAAGAGTTGACGAGTGTGAGTATGCTCGTGTGGATTCTAATTTATCGTATGTTGTATTTCAGAGGTAGATCATGGTGAGGACACGTTTGATGCCCGAGAGCAGTGGTACCAGTGAGGAGGAGATCCGCCGGATCATCCAGGAGGAGGTGGCTGCGGCCATCAGGGCAGAGATACCGGAGATGTTTGGGTCTATAAAGACCACACTGATTGAGACGTTTGACGAGCGTTATGCCGCTCTTTCTGAGGCTGTCGTTGCAGCGGCTACCGCAACGATTGCTGCTGCGAGGCCGCAGGGTGGTGATGCGTTGCTGTTTTGGGAGTTCAGCAACACCAAACCACCAGAGTTTGATGGGACTCAGGATCCGGTGGCAGCTATGAGGTGGATATCTGATATTGAGGGGTGTTTCTTCACTTGCTCGTCTCCTGAGCATTTGAAGGTGCGGTTCGCGCTGAACCAGCTTCGCTTGGGAGCGAAGGACTAGTGGAAGTTTGTGACGGCGCATTATACGCTTGTTGAGCTTTCGGCGGTGACTTGGGAGAGGTTCACTACCATGTTCCGGGATGAGTACGTTCCCCAGGTGGAGAGGGAGCATTTGGCACAGGATTTTCTGACCCTCAAGCAGGGTACTGAGTCAGTTACAGTGATCACGAGGATGTTCCATGAGAGGGCGATGTTCTGCCCTGAGCACGTGTCCACTGAGCAGGCACGTATGAGCCGCTACTTGAGCATTTTGAGGCGGGATATTCGGGAGTTCGCTGCGAACTCCTCGTACCGGACATTTGCTGAGCTTCAAGAAAATGCCCGGAAGAGGGAGATTGAGCTTGAGACTCAGGCCAGGGAGGAGGCAGAGTCTCAGGGGAGGGATCGGCGACCGGCACAGTCTCAGCCGGTAGCCAAGCGGGCCAAGCCTGCTGATCCCAAACCAGGGAGCCAGAAGGGCCGCACTTGCGGGAAGTGCGGCAAGGGTCATGATGGAGTCTATCGAGCGGGATCTTGCTACAAATGTGGCAAGGAGGGGCATATGGCCAAGGACTGCCCCAAGGGGTTTGCAGTGTGTTTTCACTGCAACCAGACCGGACACCGGAAGGCGGAGTGTCCGGAGTTTCGCGGAGCATCTCACGGATCTGCTCCTGCCTCCATCAGAGCTATAGAGAGTCGGCCTGTGAAGGCCGAGGCATCGAGAGCTCGAGGGAGAGCCTTCCAGCTGATTGCGGAGGAGGTCCGCGTTGCGCTCGATGTTGTGGCTGGTATGTTTCCTTTCATGTATTTATTTTGATGTCGAGATATTATGCTTATATTATGTTATGCGTAGGTACTTTCCTTGTGAACTCTGTACCCGCTTTAGTGTTATTTGACTCGGGTGCGAGTCGGTCTTTTGTATCTTTGTCCTTTAGTCAGCATATCAGTGTTAGTCGTGATGCGTTGAGTCGGCCTCTGAGAGTTTCCATAGCTGACGAGAGAGTGATTTATGCCGCGGAGGTTCTCCGAGGATGCGTGTTAGAGATTTTCGGCGTTGAGTTTCCGATTGATCTGGTTCCTATTGCGATGGGTGATGTCTGTGTCATTGTGGGCATGGATTGGTTGAGCAGATTTGGTGCAGTTATCGACTGCGAGCGTCATTTGGTGACCATACGAGACCCTAGTGGGGGAATTCTTTCGGTGTACGGCAAGGGTACACGTTCGGGATCGGCTTTTTGTTCGGCCACTAGGGCAAGGCAGTGTCTACAGCAGGGCTGTAAGGGTTTTGTGGCGTATGTGATGGATACGCGAGTGACTTCCGAGAGACCAAGTTCAGTTGAGGAGGTACCGGTGGTGCGTGAGTTTCTAGATGTTTTTCCCGAGGAGTTGCCGGGTGTGCCTCTTGTAAGGCAAGTGGAGTTTGGTATTGATTTGGTTCCGGAGGCCGCGCCTATCGCTAAGGTGCCTTATCGTCTTGCACCTCCAGAGATGCAAGAGTTATCTTCGCAGCTCCAGGAGTTGCTGGGGAAGGGATTTATTCGGCCAAGCAGCTCGCCGTGGGGAGCACCTATCCTGTTCGTCAAGAAGAAGGATAGTTCACACCGGATGTGCATTGATTACCAGGAGTTGAACAAGTTGACGGTCAAGAACCGTTACCCATTACCGAGGATCGAAGATTTATTCGATCAGTTGCAGGGAGCATCTTGGTTCTCTAAGATCGATTTGAGGTCGGGATATCATCAGGTGAGAGTGCGGGATGAGGACGTCCAGAAGACAGCATTCAGGACGCGATATGGGCATTATGAGTTTGTGGTGATGCCTTTTTTGCTCACCAATGCCCCGACTGTGTTCATGGATCTCATGAATAGGGTATGCATGCCGATGTTGGATCGGTCGGTGATTGTATTTATCGATGATATTCTGGTATATTCAAGATCTAGAGAGCAGCATGAGGAGCATTTGAGGGAGGTCCTTGGGGTTTTGAGATCGGAGAAGCTTTATGCAAAGTTCTCCAAGTGTGATTTCTGGTTGCGGGAGGTCTAGTTCCTAGGACATCTTGTTAATCAGGAAGGGATACTGGTCGATCCGGCCAAGGTTGAGGTGGTGATGAGTTGGGAGGTGCCGAAGTCACCAGCTGAGATCAGGAGTTTCCTTGGGTTGGCAGGGTATTATCGGAGATTTATCAAGGATTTCTCCAAGATCACAGTGCCACTCACCAGATTGACCCGGAAGGGTGTTGCATTCTCATGGGGTCCCGAGCAGCAGACCTCCTTTGAGACACTTCGCCAAAGGTTGTGCGAAGCCCCGATATTAGCTCTCCCGGAAGGGATGGAAGATTTTGTAGTATATTGTGATGCATCGATTTTGGGGCTGGGTGCGGTGCTGATGCAGAGAGGGTATGTGATAGCATATGCATCGAGGCAGCTGAAGCCTCATGAGACGAGATATCCCACGCATGATCTAGAGTTGGGGGCAGTAGTGTTCGCCCTCAAGATTTGGCGTCACTATTTGTATGGGGTTCGGTGTACGATATACACGGACCATAAGAGTTTGAAGTACTTGATGGATCAGCCCAACCTAAATATGTGACAGAGGAGGTGGTTGGATGTGGTCAAGGATTATGATTGTGAGATCCTGTACCACCCAGGCAAGGCTAATATGGTAGCCGATGCGTTGAGCCGCAGGGCGGAGAGCACTCCACTGCGAAATGTATGTTAGAGATTGACCGTGATAGCTCCGGTACTGGATGCCATTCGTGGGGCACAGGCCGAGGCTGTGCAACCGGAGATGCAGAAGAGGGAACGGGTCGTTGGTTTGGTTTCAGAGTTCGTTACGGATGGTCGGGGGCTTATGACTTTTCAAGGTCGGATTTGGGTACCGTTTGTGGGCGGTACGCGTACTACTTTGATGGAAGAGGCTCATCGGTCGAAATTTTCGATCCATCCGGGGGCCACGAAGATGTATTTGGATTTGAGGAAAGAGCATTGGTGGCCCTGTATGAAGAGGGACGTCGCATGGTTTGTCGAGAAGTGCTTGACCTGCCGTAGGGTTAAGGCCGAGCACCAGAGACCGCATTGCAAGTTGCAGCCATTGAAGGTTCCCGAGTGGAAGTGGGAACAGATCACTATGGATTTCAGAACCAAATTGCCGAGGACTGCCAGAGGAGTTGATGCAATTTGGGTGATTGTGGACAGGTTGACGAAGAGCGCTCATTTCCTTGCCATCAGTGAGAGTTCTTCAGCGGAGAAGTTGGCGGAGGTATATGTGAGAGAAGTGGTATCTCGGCATGGGGTGTCGATCTCGATTGTTTCGGACCGTGATGTGCGCTTCACTTCCAGATTCTGGAAGAAATTCCATGAGGAGTTGGGTACTAGATTGCATTTTAGTACCGCATATCATCCCCAGACAGACGGCCAGAGTGAGCGGACGATTCAGACGCTTGAGGACATGCTTGGAGCATGTGTGTTGGATTTCGGGGGTAGCTGGGATGCGTATTTACCCTTGGCAGAGTTTTCCTACAACAACAGCCATCATTCAAGCATTGGTATGCCACCCTTTGAGCTGTTATATGGGAGGAGGTGTCGGACCCCCATTTGTTGGGGAGAGGTTGGGCAGAGAGTGATGGGCAGTACAGAGATCGTGTTTCAGACGACATAGCAGATTCAACAGGTCAGACAGAGGTTATTGACCGCCCAGAGCCGACAGAAGAGTTATGCAGACAGACGCCGGTCCGAGCTTGAGTTTCAGGTCGGCGAATTCGTTCTCCTGAAGGTCTCTCCTTGGAAATGAGTGATTCGATTCAGGAAGAGGGGCAAGTTGGGGCCCCGATATATTGGACCATTTCGTGTGATTGCGAGGGTAGGCCGGGTAGCCTATCGTTTAGAGTTGCCAGCAGAGTTGGGGCAGATCCACGACACTTTTCATGTGTCGCAGTTGAGGAAGTGTATAGCCGATGAGTCGGCAGTGGTTCCATTAGAGGATATTCAGGTGGATGCGAGCCTGAATTATGCTGAGAGACCAGTGGCCATCAGAGATCGGAGGATCAAGGTTCTGAGGAACAAGGAGGTACGTCTGGTGTTGGTTCAGTGGCAACACCAAAAGGGATCAGAATGACCTGGGAGCCAGAGCGTGAGATGCGTGAGCAGCATCCGGAGCTATTTTTAGAGCGAGACTTCGAGGGCGAAGTCTAGTTTTAGTGGGGGAGAGTTGTAACAGCCCGAATTTCCAGGTATCTTTTATGTTTATGATTTTGGTGTTTTGAGAGGGGACTCAGCGAGTTGGAGCTCAGACTCGCCGAGTAGGATCGCGGATCTGGTCGCGGGTTCGCGCCTGGACTCGGCGAGTCCAAGATATGGACTCGGCGAGTCCGCGCTGTTTAATGAAAACCTAATTTCTCGGGTTTGGGACCTATTTAAAGGGCCTTATGGCCGTCATTTGTGCTCACCAGTCCCTTGAGTGAAACCCTAATCGAGTGTGAGCGTTTGGAGCAAAGTAGGAGGCCATTATTGATCTTGGAGGTGTCATTTTGCAAGGAAAGGGAGAATCAGCTAAGGGGAAAGGAAGAGGAGCCATTTTCTGAGAGTTTGGAGTCCAGAGCATCACTATTGTGGTAATATCTTCGAGCTATCCTCTTCTATGTTGATGTTTATATTGATTTAGGGTTTATTGAACCCTTTTGTGGCTAGATCTAGTGCTCCCTTGGTCCCTTAAGCGATTTAAACCATAGATCTGGACCCTTGGAGGTCCAGAGTGTCCCTTTGCCCAAGCTTTTTGGGAATCAATGGAGGTTTTGGATTGGAATCCTTATGCCTTAGGTCAAAATGCTATTTATGAGCCATGGGGTGTGTTATGGACACCAAGTTAGGGGCTTTACGTGATGAATCAGTCTAGGAAGGCCAGATCTATAAATTGTTGGAGCAGATCTGACCTTAGAAGCAAGTTGGAGTGGTTGCATGGCATGGACTCGCCGAGTCCGACGAACAGACTCGGCGAGTAGCTTGAAGATTGCCTTGAGTTTTCTTAGTGAGTGGTCCAGTCGAGTCATAGGTTGACTCAGTGAGTCAGGGTGAGTTAGAGAGGGTTGACAGGTGGACTGAGTCGAACTGGGACTCGCCGAGTTGTTCTTGAGACTCGGCGAGTTGAGTCGGGGTGGCCCCACGATTCTTCCAGGTGGAACTCGTCGAGTCAGGGGGAGTACTCGACGTGTAAGAAGGGAATCCTAGAGAGTTGGTGAAAACGTCTAGACTCGCCGAGTTGCCCTAGTGCACTCGCCGAGTCCGGTCAAAGTTGACCGTTGACCAGAGTTGACCAGAGTTGACCTGTGTTGACTTCTTAGGGATAGTCAACCTTAGAGATAAAAAGTGTTAATTAGAGATATATGATGTTATAGGAGGATTAGAGCTCGGAGGATCGAGCACGAGGGATTTCCAGGATTCGTGAGATACCGAGATACACGAGGTGAGTCTTCTCACTATACTTTACCTTGAGTAGGTAACCAGAGTTATGTGACAGAGTATTTGTATGCTATGTATGTTATATGTTGTACTGCATTATTTCTATGTGATTTATGCTGTGCATGTTTACAGAGTTGGAACCGGAAGGTTCCTAGAGTTAGAACCTGAGGGTTCACAGAGTTTGGGTGCAAGGACCCATAGAGTTATAGCCTCGAGTGGCTAATATGTGTTTTACGTGTGGTATTTTGGGGAACTCACTAAGCTTCTTGCTTACAGTGTTAGTGTTGTTGTTTCAGGTACTAGCGATGACCGTGGGAAGGCGCCGGCTTGATCTGTACACACGCAGGGGACTTTTGATATATTTATGTGATCTTGGGATTTGTATGATACGAATTGGAATTTTAAACTTAATGTTTTATGAAACTAAATGAGAAATGTTTTTATATTTGCAAAAAATTATTTAGAAAATTCACGGTGTTACACTATGTACATTGGATTTGATACTCAACGTGGAGTCCGCCCCGGAAACGTTTCCGCCTTGGGTTTTGGGGTGTGACAAAGTTTCGCATTCCTTTGATGCAGAGAGAGAGAGAGAGAGGGAATTATGTGGGCCCTTATTTTAATTTTTTATATGTAAATAATTATAGGAAAAAAAGAAAATGGAAAATAAATATAATAAGGGCAATTTAGACTTTTTAATTTACTGATGGACCAAAATTACAAGCAAACTACCTCAAAAGGACCACCAATCCAAAAAATTCGAGGTTTGGAATAAAACCCCAAAAAAATGCATACGACAGGGAACATTTTTGCAATCTTGTCTTTATGCAATTTAGCAAATATTTGATGAGCTTCATTTAATTCTTGATTTCCATAATAGATGTATATGCAATTTAAGCAAAGCTTTGATGAGAATTGTTTGATTCTTCAGTTCCACAATAGAAGTCTATGCAATTTAGCAAAGCTTTGATGAGGATTGTTTCATTCTTGGGTTCCACATTGGAAGTCTATGCAATTTAGCAAAGCGTTGATGAGCATTGTTTAATTTTTGAGTTCCACAATAGAAGTAGTCTTTGCAATTTATCAACGCTTTAATGAACATTGTTTAATTCTTGAGTTCCACAATAGAAGTGTATGCAATTTAAGCAAAGCTTTCATGAGCATTGTTTCATTCTTGAGTTCAACATTAGAAGTCTATGGAATTTAGCAAAGTTTTGATGATCATTGTTTAATTCTTGAGTTCCACAAAAAATTTTGTCTTCGTAATTTAGCAAAGCTTTGATGAGCATTGTAAAATTCTTGAGTTCCACAATAGAAGTCTATGCAATTTAAGCAATGCTTTGATGAGCATTGTTTATGTCTTGAGTTCCACAATAGAAGTAGTCTTCGCAATTTAGCAAAACTTTGATGAGCATTTCTTTATTCTCGACATCCACAATAGAAGTGTATGCAGTTTAAGCAAAGCTTTGACGAGTATTGTTTCATTCTTGAGTTCCACATTAGAAGTCTATGCAATTTAGCAAAGCTTTGATGAGCATCGTATATTTCTTGATTTTCACAATAGAAGTCCATGCAATTTAAGAAAAGCTTGGATGAGCATTGTTTGATTCTTGAGTTCCACAATAGAAGTGTAGGCAATTTAGCAAAGCTTTCATGAGCATTCTTTCATTCTTTTTTTTTGAAAAGAGCCAAAGCTCAGCAAAATTTATTAAAAAGAATAAAAGAATACAAATACATAAAAAATAAAAAACAAACAAACCCCTAACCAAACCAACCTATCCATAACCAACTCCCCATCCACTTTTTAAACATGTCTACTAAGCTCCAAAAGTCCCAAAAAACCTTAATGTTTATATGCTTATACCAAGGACTTATTAGAAGTGGGAAAAAAGGTAACTTCACCCCATTGCAAAAACCACCCCACCAATCACCATTAAGACCAAAGCAAGGGGTAAGGCCCTTAAAAAAACCCACAGTCCAAAAGTGAAAACATAACAAATAACCCCATAAAAGATCAAACCCAAACATCCTACATACAAAATTAAAGTACCAAAAAATACAAAAAATATAACCCAAAATCCACTGCAAAAGCATCAAGAACTCATTCCAGCAACTTCTGTCAACTTTCAGCCCTTGTATCCCTCCTTTATTGTACTCTCTTTTATCCTTCATCCTCCAAATGTGACTCAACATAATGGCCTTCCTGCAATCAACATTCGTACTATCCAAATTCACTACAAACAGCTTCATAATCAGCTTCGTAACTCCTTTTCTGCACACATAAAAAAACCCACACTGGACTACACAATACCACCATATTATCAAACCCAGTTGCATACTTGACATGGCATCAATCACATGTCTAGGATTTTCCATTTGAATAATCTCAATTAAGATCATATCCAAACAAAAAATCCCAAAGGTACATATCACAAAATTCAAGAGCAAGCTCTTAAACCAGTGAATTAATCCGTCAATTCCTTGAAACCCGTCAATTCCTTTGAACCTATCATTCCGAAAAAACCCCCAATACAAACCTCCCATAAGAACAGTCAAACAATTCAACATCTCCATATTATCCCAATCCTCAAAACAAACAGGATCACAACAGCTACTCCTAACAAAGAAATTCAAAAAACCCATCAATTTTTTCCAAAAATACCCCATATCTGTAAAATTTCCCTGCTGACCATAACATTCATCTTCCTCAACCCTAATAACTTCAATTGAATTTCTTTCTCAATACACAAAATAACTCCTTCATTCGATTTTCTCAATTTACTAAAAATTCTTGAATTTCTTTCTTTCCAAATGTGAGAAACACAGCTAGCAAACACCCATTTTTTGATCAAAATCTCAATAGATCTCGAATTTAAGACTGAAGACAATTTAAGAACAAGATCATTCCAATTAGAATAAGAAATGTCAATTCCAGCCTTAGAACAACAATGTTTCCATATACTATGCGTGAATTCACATTGAAAGAAAAGATGATCATGAGAATCAGGAATTTTTAAACAGAAAGGACATAGTAAAGAACCTGATTTCTCCCAGCATTTAACTCGATCTTGAGTTTTCAGACGATTCAGAACAGCAAGCCATAAAATAAATGCATTCCTGGGAATACAATTACTATACCAAACACAGCTAACCCACTTGACTTTACTTCCAAAATTATTGATATCTCTCCAAACTTGCTTGCAAGAAAATTTTTTATTCACACCATTCATATCCCTCCAAACAGTAATATCCTTTTGATTACCAATATTACAAAACATGGGAGCATCTTTCAGACCAGGAAAATTTATTACCCAATCAACAGGCCATCTATAAGTATCATTAGTCAAAACATCACTGACTAAAGAATTTTCACTAAATCCATTTCTAAACCAATCCCTCCTTGATATAATTGTACTTAATATGCCAATTGGGTGCCACCAATCATGCCATAAAGAAGTATTTCTACCATCACCAACACATGAGACAATATGATGTCTAACAGTTTTTCTCAATTCCAAAAATCTTTTCCAAGTCCAATTCATGCTTTTCTTCTGCCAAATTTCCCAGAAATTTCCATCACCAATGTAGTTTTCTCTCACCCACTGAACCCACAGAGACTTCTTGTTACTGATCAGATTCCAAATGTGTTTAATTAATAAAGCATCATTCCAGAATCTTAAGTCTTTAATTCCCAGCCCCCCATTTATTTTTGGCTTACAAACATCACTCCATTTAACTTTAGCTTTTCCTCTAACCACTTCTCCATTAGCCCACAGAAAGTTTCTACAAATCATTTCAATCTCCCTAATAGTAGCAATAGGAATTTTGAAAATTGAAGCCCAATACACATGAATAGAAGTCAGGACAGAATTTATGAGCTGTAATCTTCCAGCAAAAGAAAGCATCTTGTTTTTCCAATTACACACTCTCAATTTAATCTTATCAACAAGAGCAAAACAATCTCTTTTGAAAAGCATATTCACACACATGGGAATCCCAAGGTATTTAAAAGGAATTTTACCAATGTCAAAAGGTAAAATTCCCAAAATAATCCTTCTCATGTTTGGCTTCACACAGCTAAAAAAAATTTGGCTTTTTTCCATGCTAGCTTTCAAACCAGAAACAGAATAAAAATCGTCAAGGGCAGCTTTTATGACTCTAGCAGAATTGCCATTACCAAAAGAAAACACCAACAAATCATCTGCAAAACATAAGTGTGTAATCCTCTGAGAATCACACTTGCAATGAAATTTGAAACATTGGCTTTCTTCAATTTTCTTCACCAGGATTAGATTAAAAACCTCCATAACCAACGTGAATAAGTAGGGAGATAGAGGATCTCCTTGCCTTAATCCCCTCTTTCCTTCAAAATATCCATGGTCTTCACCATTAAAATTCAGCATAAACCAAGGGGAAGAAGTGCATGCCATAATCCAATTAACCATGACAGGATGAAATCCAAATCCAATAAGAATTCTATTAAGAAATTTCCAGTCAACAGTATCATAGGCCTTTTGTATATCAATCTTTAAGGTACATTTAGGCATTCCTTTTTTATTTTTGTATCCCACCATCAATTCTTGAGCAAGGAGAATATTGTCAAGAATTGATCTTCCTTGAATAAAAGCAGATTGGTTATGACTAACTATATCACTTAAGCTGCCCCTTATTCTGTTTACTATTATTTTACTGATACATTTATAAAAAATGTTGCAGCAGGCAATAGGCCGAAAATCAGTAACTTTCCTTGGTTCTTCCACTTTAGGAATCAACACAATCCTAGTAGCATTAATACCCTTCAATAATTTTCCTGTCCAGAAAAATTCCCTCACAGCTTTACAAATATCTGTCCCAATAATACTCCAAGCACTCTTAAAAAACTTAGAGGAAAACCCATCAGGACCAGGAGCATGATTGTCAGCAATATCAAACATAGCTACTTTAACTTCTTCATCTGTGACCACTCTTATCATATTCATTGCCACTTTTTTATCCAACTTATTAATAAAAAACTCATTATTAAGTATAGACAAATCAGTGGCAACTTCACATCCCAAGAAATTCTTAAAATGATTAATAAATTTCTCTTTCATAGCCTTCCCCCTGATCCATCTTCCATCTTCATCAAGCACCATCAAAATCCGATTCCTGTTAATCCTGCTTTTCAAACAACTGTGAAAAAACTTAGTGTTATTATCCCCATCAGAAAGCCATTTGATCTTAGATCTTTGAGAAAGCAGCTTTTCTTCATCATTACAAGCAACATTATATTCAAAAAGAATATTAGCATGCTCCTCCCGATATGAAGCATTAAACGGCTCCTGATCAATTTTCAACTGAATATTTCCCAATTGCTCCCTTAGATCCTTAATTTTCCTTCCTGACCCTCTGAACTTACTACACATCTGTTTACACTGACTCTTCAACATTTTCAGTTTCTGAGTAACTTTGAACATAAAAAAGCCTTCAATATTTGAGGACCAGATATCCTTCACCATAGGCAGAAATTCTTCTTTATCCGCAATGAAATTAGCAAATCTAAAGGAAGCTTTCCATCTCAATTTATCATTAGGAATGAAAAGAATAGCAGGACAGTGATCAGAAGTTCTGTATGGTTTAAATGCAGCATAAGCTGAAGGATAATCAGAAATAAATTTCGTGTTGACCATAATCCTATCCAGCTTCTTTAAAATTCCTTTATTCCCAGAAGGCGATTTATTCCAAGTGAATTGAAACCCAGTGCTATTCAAATCTTCAACTTCAATAAAATTGATACATTCTCGAAAATCATCAACTCCTTTCAGACATCTCGAGCATCCTTCTGAATAATCGGAATCTTTTAACACAACATTGAAATCACCCAAAATACACCAAGCTTCCTTTTTCACAGTTAAGCTGAATTTTTTCAAATCTTCCCATAAAACCCTTCTTTCAATATAACCGGAAGCAGCAAAGATGAAGGAAAAAAACATGCTATAATTAGAACCAGAAAATTTGACAAAGCAATGAATCACCTGTTTCGATTGAGATAAAACCATAACATCAAATAATTTTGGATCCCATCCAACAATTATTCTAGTACCAACATCACACTGTTTGTTATTAGAAACCCAATCCCAGTTTCCAAAAGATTTACTACACACATTCTTTAAATTTGAAATTTTGACATGGGATTCAACAACAGCACACATTCCCAGCTTATTATCCCTTATAACATCCATAACCTCTTTTTGCTTAACAGCTTTATTTAACCCCCTAACATTCCAAACACCAATCGACATCATTGACTAATAACATGATTTTTGGCATTTACCACCTCAAATGCCTGAGATAATCCACTAATACTACTGCTATCATTATTCCTCTTGCTATCCATCTTCTTTTCAGCATTAACCATCACAAGATCTTCATTGCTAATGCCCATGTTATGAATCTCATTATATTTCAATCTGTTGTCATCAGTAGCAGAGAGAGTGCAATTCAGATCATCAAATTGAACACCAATTTTATCTCTTTTATCATCCTTTTCCATTCCAATTATAGCTTCCTCATCAATCAATCCCAAAACTTCAAAGCTATTTTTATTGCTGCTATCAGTTTCCTTATCACTCTTCTTAATCTCAGCCATATCATTGACATTCTTCTTTATAGTCACCTGTCTTTTATCTCCATTATTTACCTGGTCATTATTATTATACTGTCCAGAACCCATCTTCTCAAATTTTTTATTCTTCTCCAAATTCCAATGCCCCACTCCTTTGTTATTCCAATTCCCATTTTGTCCCCAACCATTTCCACTTTTGTTCCCATATTGACCCCTAAACTTATTCCCCACTCTTGAGAAATTACTCTTCCCTTTATTTTTCTGATTACCTATATTAGCAGCTTTCCACATAGAATTGCTTGTACCTTCTCCATCTTTAATAATTTTATTTTTCCTATTAGTAAATTCTGTAAATCCTTCATCATCAATCACATTTTTCCCTTTATCTTCCTTGCTAATCCCACTGCCACCATTTTGCATAGATTTAGCACCCATCATACTAGCCATACAGACCTTATCTATGTGCCCAAACACTTTACAATGACTGCACCTAGATGGCATCCAAGCATATTCCACATCAAAGCTTTGAATAACAGCAGAATTAGTAACAAAATCCCACGTTGAGATATCAATGTTTCTTTTCCATTCTTTATCAGCTGACATTTCGATAAGGATCCTAGCATAAGCATTTCTCCCTTTATGTTCCAAACACATCTCCTCAGTAAAAGAATCAAACGCAAGAGGAATTCCCAATTTACTAGCAATAATGCACAGATTATCCCCACTCCAAACTTCCAAAGGTAAGTCATAAATCTTGACCCAAACCGGAATCTTATCATGTCTATTTTTAGTTAAAGTCAAACCTGGTCTCCATCTTTGTAGAAATAAAGGCATATTATTGAACATTAGCCATGGACTTCCTTCAAGAATAGATAACATCCCTTGTTCATCACTGAATTTAAAAAAGAAGAATCCTTTATTATTCATGAATACCTCTTCAAGACCCACATTCTTCCATAGCCTTCTTACCTCCTTTTGAATCACTGGAAAAGCCAATTTCTTATCAATCATATATCCATATAAAGTATTCACATAAGGAATACTCGCATTTTTTAGATTTTCAATTGGGATAATAACAGGACCATCTTCTTCACCTTTTTCCCCTGGAATATATCTAACATCAATCTTACCCTTATGCCTATTCCCTTTTAACACACCAGCATAAGAGTTCTTTAAATTCCCCTGCACATCCTTCTCCATCGAATTTCCAATTTTAGCTGCTCCCAAAATAGAAGGAAAGGTATTAATACTATTAATAACAGTGCCTGCAACCAAATTCCCATTATTATCATTACTAATATTATTAATATCCTCCTCCTCCATCATTATTTCCTCATCTTCACTAGTTTCCTCCTCACTTGAATCAACTTCCCCCTCTTCATCTTCTGAACTCTCTTCTTCATTATCATCTCCCAACTTATTCTCCTTCTTATCCACTTTCAAATCATCCATATCCATATTCTGAATTATACCCTTATCAACTCCCTTTCCCACCTGTCCTTCTTCCTTCAATTCATTCAGAAACTGAAATCCCACTCCTGGAATGAAATCTTCATTGTTATTAGCCCTTTTCTTCCCATCAGTTATTATCTTCACAACTTCATTATCTTCCCTATTAGAGTTATTCTGAATTTTAACATCCATCACCGATATGGTAGGGTTCACATTAACCATTTCACTAGTAACATTCTTCAATTCAGAGATTGGACTCAAAACTTCATTATTCATCATCAACCCATCCCAATTTTTCATCAAATTAGCAGTATTACCAGTTGGGATAGAAATAACATGAGAACTTACCTTTTTAGAATCACCAGATAACCCTTTCTTCAATTCCTTCTCCTTCCCATCATATCCCGGTATAGAAATGTTAGAATCCGACTCAAAAACTGATACAGATTCCGATTCTTCTCCCGTTTCCTCTTCTGAACCATCTTCATTGAAGAACTCTTCAGTATCCATCGGAGCTAATTTATCCACCTTCTTCCTAGCTCTGTTCTTAATCCTGAAAGATTTCCCCTCCATTTTCCATCCCGCTTTGCTAATCCCAGATGCAACAGCTCCAGTCACACTTGGTTTGCGACGAGCTTTGTAGATCGTGGCAGATGATTGTTCAATTACCCCAGGAGGAACAAGATCATTCACCTCCATTTCAGTTTTTGTATAACGAACAGCAGCACTTTTATCCGGAGGTTTAACCTTCACGTCCTTCAATCTATCCGACTTGGAAGATGCTCCCATTAAATCAACGGAATTAGGAAAGAAATTGCTTCACCGATTAAAAGAAATTCGTCAGAAAAGCAGCGCCGATGAATCTAAGCTAGATCGCACCACCGTCAGAAAGAATCAGGATAAGAGAGAGAAAGTAGAGAGAGAAAGCGAAAAAGCACAGCAGCATTGTTTCCATCTCGCTTTCTTCAATCAGCATTCTTTCATTCTTGGGTTCCACATTAGAAGTCTATGCAATTTAGCAATGTTTTGATGAGCAATGTTTAATACTTGAGTTCCACAATAGAAATCTATGCAATTTAGCAAAGCTTTGATGAGCATCTTTTAATTCATGAGTTCCAAAATAGAAGTCTATGCAATCTAAGCATAACTTTGATGAGCATTGTTTGATTCTTGAGTTCCACAATATAATTTTATGCAATTTAACAAAGCTTTGATGAGCATTGTTTCATTCTTAGGTTCCACCTTAGAAGTCTATGCAATTTAGCAAAGCATTGATGAGCATTGTTGCAACAACCCGAAATTTTGTTTCATTGCTTGTACCCTTTTTTGCGACTCGTTTCGATCGTCCAATCGCCGTTTCTGATTTCGTTTCCGATTTTCGTCAATTAATTAAGTCATTAATGTGGATTTTATTTTATGACTTAATGAGTGTCCTAATACCCTTAGAACTCATTCTAACACCTTAGAAGTGATCGGAACATTTCTAGAATCAACCATATCGGGTAACGACAACTTAATCGGGTACGACCAAAAGCCCCGTTTAACGTCGGTATCGGGTAGAATTACACCATGTCCCGAACTTAGGACCTATTTAAACATATTCAAGCTATCATTTGAAGCTTTTTCCTTCTCTCACTACTCTCTCTCTAACCTCTCTCCTAAATACAAGTTTAAAGGTCCAAATCTAGAGTTTAAGGTCTCAAATCTTCAAGGTACCTTTCTATACTCATTTTGTATCATATTGGACCTTCAAATTCGAGATTTGTCAATGATTTAGAGGCTTATATATGAGTTTACGGCCCAGAATAGTGCTTAGGCCGTAAACCCATATTTAAGGGGGTTTTAAGCCCTTAAACCCTTCCATGACTCAATCAAGACTTAGACATGACATTTGGAATATTGGAAATGGACCTAGAACATCTTAGACATGATTTTTGAGGGGTTTGTGTGAGTTTACGGCCAAGGCATGTGCTTGGACTGTAAAGTCCTTAAAAATGGGTATAAATTCACTTCTAAGGTGTTAGAAAGCCATCCAACACCACCAAAAGCCTTGGAATAAACCATAGGACCAACCAAAAATAGTTTAACGACCTTTAACACATCAAAACCCCACATTTGAGAGTTTACGGCCATAGAACATGCCCCATGGCCGTAAACTCCTAAAAGTGTGTCAAATAGTGCCCAAAATTCATTTCTAGGCTTGTGGGAATTTTTAGAATCACATGTGGTTAATTTAGAGACCTTAAAAACACTTATTCAAGGAGATAAGAGTGTTTACGGCCATAGACCCCATGCTTAGGCCGTAAACTCCCTTAAGTGTTATATTTGGTGATTTTAATTCAATCCAAGCCTTAGGTAAAATTATTCCAAGCATTTCCAAGTGTCCATACCCATTTGTGACCCATTTAAACACCATAAACCACCCTACCATGAGTTTACGGCCATAAACTCATGGGGAATGGGTGTTTAGGCCGTAAACATCATTAGGGAGTTTACTCTTGGGGAGTAAACTCAAATCCCAAGTCCCTCGCTTCAATTCCCGTCCGTAGATGTCACCCGGGTCACTCCAAACACCCGTTTTGAGGTGTTTTCGTTCGTTGGAGTGTGATTTCATGTCTAATTAAAGTTTATGAATTTAATTAGATATATTTGTATATCATTACGTATTACATAGGAACCTCGCGTGTTATCAAGCCTTAAATTGACACTTAGCATCCGGAACGTAGCGCTTCTCAACCGGTGAGTTCATACCCCTACCCTTTTTCAACTGTTTTCACTGTTTTCAGGGGGGAATACAAGCAAAAGTACAAGGAAATCTTGTACTCCAACTTATCATTTTCTGTTCAATTGATTTCATTCTGTATGTTCTAATATCAATAACTGTGTTTATTAAATAGTTCGAATTACGAAGTTAGCTTTCAAACTAATCATAGATTTCTTGATAAAATGTTACAATCTAAACTATGTTTCATAATCTACGAATAATTCATACTAATCATCAAACCGGACGAATAACGAAACTATAACTAGGAACAGAATGGATAACAAAACTATAATTAGGAACAGAACGAATAACGAAACTATAACTAGGAACAGAACGAATAACGAAACTATAATTAGGAACAGAACGAATAACGAAACTATAACTAGGAACAGAACGGATAACGAAACTATAACTAGAAACGAAACGAATACGACTACGAATACGAATACGAATACGAATACGAATACGAATAGTAATAGGAGTAGGATTAGGGAAACGAATACGACTACGAATATGAATACGAATACGAATACGACTACGATAAGAATACGAATACGAATACGAATAGTAATAGGAGTAGGATTAGGGAAACGAATACGACTACGAATACGAATAGTAATAGGAGTAGGATTAGGGAAACGAATACGACTATGAATACGAATATGAATACAAATACGAATAGTAATAGGAGTAGGATTAGGGAAAACGAATACGACTACGAATACGAATATGAACACGAATAAGTATAAGAATATGTATAAGAATAAGAACACGATACGAAGATATGTATCTAAGTACACTTCAGGATAACACCATTAGGATATCAGAATACCTAGTTAATACAATAGGTACGAATAGAAAACAATCATTACATCAAAATTCCATAACTAAACTTACTTTTAGGAAAGTATGGGACTCTCCTGGGGAAACGTTAGATAACTAGAAAGGTGTAATAAACTAGATAACTATATATCTTTCACAATTAGTAATAGACAGTCAGGAAAGTATGAGACTTTTCTGGGATCATAGTTAAACATAACCAGAATCGTGTAACCTAACAATCAACCAACCTTTTCTTTTAAGAAAATATGGGATTTTCTTGGATAACAAACTTTTCGGTAAGTCAAAGGAAACTCGTACATTTTCACAAAACAAACATCTTATGAACTCACCAGCTTTATGTTGATTTTCAAACTGCTTGTATTCGCAGGTCAACATTAGACAGGTACCTAGCGATCCTTTTGGAGAAGACGGAGCGTACAGAAGACTCGTCTCTATTTTGTTCATATATACTATGTATTACGAATGTACAACTTTACTTTTGAACAAATGTAAACTTTAATATGTAATGTAATGGTTGTTTACTTTACTTACTATGTGCATTGGATTTGATACTCAACTTGGAGTCAACCCCGGAAACGTTTCCGCCTTTGGTTTTCGGGGTGTGACAGATTGGTATTAGAGCCCTTGTTTATAGTGAATGGAGTATATGCAGTTTAAGCAAAGCATTGACGAGCATTGTTTCATTCTTGAGTTCCACATTCGAAGTCTATGCAATTTAGCAAAGCTTTGATGAGCATCGTTTAATTCTTGATTTCCACATGTCACACCCCAAAACCAAGAACGACAGAATACGTTCTGGGGTGGAGGACGTCATGTCAAGTATCACAACATATGCAGTATAGTAATCAAAGTACAACAACCATTGCATTAATAGTAATAATTTTACATAGGTTACATCTCATAGTAACATCCAAGTAAATACAGAACATAACATAGATGCAACTTGGTTCTAGGCTGACTTCGCAAAAGCTCCCGGGATGTACCTGTCTATCGATAACATGAGAATACAAGTTATTTTGAAAGCGAGTATCAGCGTTTTATAATGCTGGTGAGTTCGTAAGTATTTAATGACATTAGTATAAATACACATTTTTATTCAAAATAACCTCATGGAAGATGGTAGTTTAGAATCTACAGAGTATTAGAGTTCTTTCCAGAAAATCCTATATTTTCTAAATAAAAGCAGTCTTCTACCAAGACTCAATCGTCCTATGTTTAAACTGAGAAGTATCTTTATCAAAGGCAGTCTTCTACCAAGACCCGATAGTTTTATGTTTTAAGGAGTAATTTCCCCAAAATACTATCATTACCAAAAATATAGTTTTTACTTTAAAGGGATTGGGAGAAAATTACAAGTAAAAGTAATAGGGGAAAAATAATATATACGTCAGCAGTAATACTGTTGGCCAAAGCAAATGAAACATAGACTCCGGGAGAGTATTGAATGAACAATACGCCTAGCTCAGTCTAAAGGTTAATAAATCATAGACTCCAGGAGGGTATTGTGACAACCCGAAAAATTCTTTCCATTATTGTAACTCGTTCTGTTAATAAATTCGTCGTTTTCGAATTATTTCCGTTTTCGTTATTAAATTAAGTCATAATATTTGGGTTGTTTATTATGACTTAATGGATGTTCAAACATAATAATAACTCAAGAAAATATTCAAAATTAAATATTAGTAAATTTTTAGTTTCGACCATAACGGGTTACGACAACTTTATCGGGTGCGACCAAAAGAATCGTATATCATTTGTATCGGGTAGAATTCCACCGGGTCCCAAACCAAACCACTATATAAACGTTGTGTGGGCAACATTTGAAGACTTTTGCCCATCTCACAACTTTCTCTCACTACTCTCTCTCTAGAACTCGAAATTGGTCCAAAAATCCTCCTTTCAAGCTTCATTTTGGTAAGGAATCTATCCTAGCATGTTTCTAAGCTTGTTGACCTTTCAAATTCATGTTGAAATCACCCAAAACACCTATGAACATGTGTTCACGGTTTGGGGACCCTCCCAAAACCGTGAACTCTTCTAAAGAGGGTTTTGAAGCCCCAAAACCCCTTCAAACCACTTCTAGGGCCTAGATTCGACTTAGAAACTTGCATGCATGAGCTTAGGACCCCAAAATCGCACCAAATGAGGCATGGACATGAGTTTACAGTCCAAGAACATGCTTGGACCGTAAACCCTCATTCATAGACCTTAAACACCTTGTTGGGTGTTAGTTTGCCCCTAAACACCTCCAATGGACTTCCATGAGTGCATAGAACCTTGTAACCCTTCAAGAAATGCACCAAAACATCATCAAATGGGATGAACTTGAGTTTATGGCCCAAGAACATTCTTGGACCGTAAGCCCACCTCCTTAGGCCGTAAACACCCATCAAAGGGTGTTAAGGTGCCTTTAATCCCTTGAATAGCTTGGTTTTGGACCTAGAATCTCATGTGATTGAATTACAACCACCAAAGCCCTTGATTCATCGACAAACATGAGTTTACGGTTGTAAACTCATGAATTTAAGGTATTAAACTCCCTAAGAACATCTCCTTAGACCTTAAACTCATTTCCCAAGGCCATTTCAAGTCCCGGTCACTTCCTAAGCCATGGAATCGACCCTAGAGCTTTCCCATGTGTATTGTATTACCATTTGGCATCCAAAAACCCACCATCCATGAGTTTATGGTTGTAAACTCATGGGAATATGGTCAATGGACCGTAAACTCCTCAAGGAGTTTACTCTTGAAGAGTAAACTCCATATTTAGGCCCTACACACCCTTAGATGCTATCCGGATCACCCCTAACACTTGAATTGAAGTGTTTTCACATCTTGGAGTGCATATTCATGTCTAATTAGTGGTTCAAAGTCTAATTAGATACAAATGTGTATCTTTTCATAATACATAGGAACCTCGTGCGTTTGCAAACCTAGAACTGACGTTTAGGATCCAAGCAGACACATTCCTCATCCGGTGAGTTCATACCCCTACCCTTTTTCAATGGTTTTTCAATGTTTTCAGGGGGGGGGGGGGAATACAAGCAAAATAGAAATGTTTTCAAAACCTTAAATTAATGTATTTCAATAAATATCTTGCAAACTTATAAATATCATTACCCCTTATGTATTATGCTGAGCATAAGGGATGTTTTATCAATTATAACTACATAGATTTCAGTAAAGGAAACAATCAAACTAATCAAATTATTATGGGAATAATTTGGGGATCTTCAGTACTCGTTTTATGTATTCGGATTTCAAGTAATGTTAATAGATAGACTATGTCTGATTCAGTTTATCTCTGTTTCAATTAGAATGTATTGCCAGATAATATCATTGTATATAACTGTATTCACTGTATTATGTTTCATAACGTTTAGTATGTTTGATATTGTCTGAGAATATCGTGAATAATTTAGTACTAGCTTGTGAGATTCGTCATTACCCTTTGGGTTATCAGTAAATCCTCCCTGGAAGTGTAACCAGAGTCTCCTGGAGGGAGAGCGTCGAATTTGTGAATAGATCTATTCGGGACTGACAATCCCACACCTTAACTGCTAGCTACAATTAGGCGGGCACGCCTGGGGTGAGAAATTCTGGATATCGTCCGATGTCTGACAAGCGTCAAGGAGGTCTCGTTGTCGTATCAGCATGGTTACCCGACTCACAATATGTAATAATATAAGCTTATTCACAGTTTTGGATTTGATTTTATATCTATTTTCTATCTATAGTTCTTATATCTAATACGGGATGATAGTCCCATGGTTTTAATTCTATATCTAGTTCAGGATAATAATCCCATGGTTTTCAATCTATATCAAGTACGGGATGATAATCCCATGATTTTAATCTATAATCTAGTACGGGATGGTAATCCCATGGTTTTGAATCTATATCTAGTGCGGGATGAAAATCCCATGGTTTTCAATCTATATCTATCTATAGTTTTGTGTATATCAAACTATCTTATATTTAGTACGGGAAGGTAATCCCATGACTTTCAATCTATAGTTCTTGTGTATCAAAGTTGTCTTATGTATAGTACGGGATAGTAATCCCATGATTTTCATTATATAGTTTTATGTATTAAACTATATACTGTGATATTCAACTAAACTTTACTTTAAGGAAAATATGGGATTTTCCTGGAATAACGTAACAACCCGTAATTGAATTGGTAACAAAAGATAACTAAACTGTTTTATATAAGAAAATATGGGATTTTCTTGGATAACAACCTTTTCAGAAAACTAAAGGAAATTTATACATTTTTCAGAAAACAAACATCTTATGAACTCACCAGCTTTATGCTGATTTTCAAACTGCTTGTATTCTCAGGTCCACATTAGACAGGTACTCGATGATCCCTTTTGGCGAAGACGGAGTGCGTAGAAGACACGTCTTACTTTTGTTCATATATACTATGTATCACACTTGTACAAATTACTTTTGAACAAGTGTAAACTTTTATATGTAATGTAATGGTTGTTTACTTTGCTTACTATGTGCATTGGATTTGATACTCAACATGGAGTCCGCCCCGGAAATGTTTCTGCCTTTGGTTTTCGGGGTGTGACAGGTATCGAATGAACAATACGCCTGGCTCAGTCTAAAGGAGAATGAAAGGGTTGAATGTGAACTCGTATGTAACCATGCTGATCGACGATAGAGTATCTGATGACCCTCCACGTCACGCGTAGAGTTAGTGACATTATGTCACCCATGGGCCTTACCGGCTCGGATTGTAGCTAGCAGTCAGGGTGCGGGAGTGTCTGTCCCGTATAGATCTATACACATGATGTTCGCTCTCCCTCCAGGAGACTCTGGTTACACGGCGATGGCGCTATGAAGCGTCGTATCGGGAAAGAGTGCGTCACATTCTATTTAAAGTGTTATAATAATAGTATAGACTCACGAATGAACTGACACATAAGTATTTCGTCGTACTAGAGAGAGAGAGTGAGAGTGAGAGAGAGAGAGTGGGAGTGAGAGAGAGACAGAGAGTGGGAGTGAGAGAGAGAAAGAGAGAGAGCGGGAGTAAGAGAGAGAGTGACAGTGAGAGAGAAAGTGAGATTGTAAATAGAATCTCCTAACTATTCCTATAATAGTTACTAGCATTCTAGAAATATGAATAACGGAAGGATGCCTTTGCTACCCAAAGGAAATGAATTGGCTGCTGGAAAACCTTTATGACCATATATGTATACAAAATATATAACTAATAATTAAACGACCTTCGAACGGATAACCAATACCCTAGAACCACATCCAAACACGAAAAAGGAGGAAGGGCGGGCTAGCCTTCCTAAGTCCTTTATACAGTACTTATATAACTATACAGACACAGGCATGCATTTTACAATGTAAAAGCATAACAGAAAGTTCGGTAAAAACCTTTGGAAAACTTTTGAATAAGAACTTATGACTTAATGTCAGTTTATAAAGCAAGCTTTGAAAATCTTTGGAAAACTTTTGATAATCTAAATGAGTAATTCATACTTTAAAACAAGATTTGAAAACGAGATTTGAAAACCTCCAGCTGGATAAGGCAGTTTGACAAGCAAAAATCTATTTTGCTATACAATTATTAATCATATGTGATTGATATAATAACTCTATAGTTCAACTTGTATCCCCCCCCCATAAAAGCAGTTAAAAACATTTAAAAGGTAAATTCAAGGGTATGAACTCACCTGACGTGGGTGATCCGGATGAACGAACGATATAGGATGCTAAGTGTCAAGTGAGGGCTTGACCACACACGCAAATCCTATTTAACATGTAATGATACATTTAAGTATCAAATTAGTCATTAAATAACTAATTAAGCAAGTAAAGACCCTCTAATGCATGAAAACACCTTGTTTCAAGTGTTAGGAGTGTTAAGGGTTGCATCTAAGGAGAGTATAATCCCACTTTGGAGTTTACTCCTAAAATGGTAATACCTAGGGGTGTTTACGGTTTTGGAACCATATCCCCAATGAGTTTACGGCCGTAAACTCATGGGTGGGGTGTATTTGTGTGCTTTAAGGCTTCATGCTTCACAAGGAAAGGTTCTAGGGTTGATTCAAGGGCTATGGAAGTGATTAGGGCTCAAAATGGACACTTTAGGGAGTTTACGATTTCTGAACCACTCCTTGGGAAGTTTACGGTCGTAAACACATGACTTTACGGCTGTAAACTCATGTTTGTCCATTTTTCATGTGTTTTGGTGGTTGTAGGTTAGGCATGCAAAGTTCTAGACCCAAATATAAGCCATACAAGGTGTTAAGGGCACTTAAACACCATTTGGAGGTGTTTATGGTTTTGGGAGATCCCCAAACTGTAAACTCATGTTTACCCCCTTCAATTCATGTTTTGGGGTTCTTAGATCATTCATGCAAGTCCCTAGGCCGTTAGCTAAGCATTGAAAGGGTTTTGGAAGGGTTTTGGGGTATCAAAACCCCTTTCTAAGGTGTTTACGGTTTTGGGATGTTCCCAAACCGTAAACTCTTGTTCTTGCGGTTTTTGGATGAGTAAACCACGAATTTGCAAGTATGATAAACTAAACAACAAGTTAGGAAGGTTTACTTACCGTTGTGAAGCTCGAAAGGGGCGATTCTTTATCAAAACCCGATTTGTAGAGAGAGAAAGTAGAGAGAGGAGGTTCCTAAAGTGTGAGAAGGATGGGATGAAACCCACTCAACCCTTATATAAGGTTGAGTTTACGACCTGGGTGGGGGTCCACCCAACACCAACCGCAAACGGGGTTTTTCGCGACTTTCGTTAGACACGGAAAATTTTAAATTATACCTCCTTATTTTTGGTTCGCTTGACGAATATTATTTAAAATATTCCAACGGGCTTAAGTCCGGCCAAAAATATTTTGAAATAAATTTGGCTAATTTTTGGATTGCTTAATTGCGGAGACAAAACAATTGGAAATTTCGGGTTGTTACATCATCCCCCCGTTAGAGGGAATTTCGTCCCGAAATTAGAGTTTAGGCAAGGAAGTGGGCATGAACAATCGAACAAAGAGATGAGGGTACTTCCTATTTGGTTAGTCCTCGTGCTCCCAAGTGAACTCCGGTCTTCGCTTGGCGTTCCACCGAACCTTCACTTAATGGGATGCAAATTTCGTTTCGTTCGCTTGATCGCTCGGTTCATGATTCCTACAAGTTCCTCTACGAAGTTAGGGTTCCCAATGATTTCTATCACGACAAGTGGGATTTTACAAGTCATGTCAGACAAACATCTTGTCCATGTTGGAGACGCGAATAGACCACGGTGGAATTTATGGAATTCCAAAAGTAGTCGTGGTCTGCCAAGGGTTGGAGCAATTCTTATAACGAATCTCGGATGGTCCTAAGCTCTCGGAAAGATAGAGCTTTTCAGTACCTAGAACATAATGTACTTCTATGGTGAAATTATCACTGGCGTGATCGCCATTTTGAAGTTCCAAAAGTTCTTTCATACCGGGGGTGTAGTTCTCCGGGTTGGTTCTTAGAAGGCTCATGTCGTCTTCGGATTTGCATATCCTACTAATGGGCTATCGGGGGTTTTCTGGATCATCAGATGTATTGGCTATACACTGGCATCTATTGGTTACGGGACATCTATCTCGATTCAGTGCAAAAATGGACCTGCACTTCTGACTCTCGAGGTGTTTCTATCGGACAGTCTCCAAATTAGTGAGATAGGGTTTTACCAGACGATGTTTAGAGAGTTTTAGTTTCCATCATCGTCTAATAGATGCTTTTATAGTATGATTCCTAACTAGAAAGAATCATGCTCTTACTCGCTTCGCTGTTCCATGGATATCAGTCTCTGATCAGGGCTAACTTAGCCTTTAGAGATTTTCTGAAGTGTTGGACTATTTCCGGAGGCGGTTCTACTATTTCTGTAGGGATAGTATTCCTTGGAACATCGAGTAGCCCAACGAATCTCTTAGACATGCACTATTCTCTAAGGTGTCGGCTCCTTCTAGTTTGTGGGAAACGCGTGTACTTGTTCAACCCATCTACTAACACCTAGACTGGTGTCTAGTTTACTATCTCTTTAAGATCTAGGTTATAATGCTTAACGCAACATACCACTTTACTTTACACAAGTATTCTTGGTTGTGGGGTGATCACATGGTTCTTAGGGTCCTAGTATTTAACTTTGGAGAATGCAGTCTATCGTCTACGGGGCGTCGGTGACTTTTCTCGCATGAGGAGGTGATGTGTCCTAGGCATTACTCATCTGAAACTGGATGGACGAAGCGCCTGAGTAATGCGAGTATTACTTAAAACTACTCTTTTGGTGTTTCTGAGTTTTCTCGATCTAGATTAAATCTAGAGAGCATAGGGTTTCGTCACTTGGAATATCAAATGCTCTCACCCACGCTCTCAGAGTTTAACTTGTCATAACTTTCAGGTTTTTGGGACCTCTACTGAGATGCTTAATTTATGGGATCAAGTGTGAATGGATGGTCGTAGTCAATGTTTTTGACTCTTACTTCTTGAGTTATTTCCCAACTGAGGGTGTTAGCTACTAGGTTGGCTAAACCAGGATGACAACAAATTTCGAATTCGTGGTCATTTTAGTAGCTCAACCTGCAGTGGTTCTCTTGACTCCAATTCCTATTCTATGGGATAGGATGAAGGGTCTTATTACAAGGTTTGTGGTAGAGCTCATACTCGGCTTAATCACTAATGCTTGGTGTATGCAAGCCGCATATAATTGAGATCGACGGGATGTTCAGTTGTGCGGCCCCACCCCAAACCCAAAACCCAACGAGGAACAGGGAGTAGGGAGGAAGCACACATCTTAGATCTTATTGATCTAAATTATATAATAATCTAATGCATATACTCAGTAGTAGCAAGTTAATCCCATGAGTTCTTTCTCTTGATTCACGAACCTGATTTGCGAGGTGCTAAGGGTCTTTCTGGGGGATCTGCTGAGAAGGCCTCGAGCGGTTATTGTCTTTTGGGATACCTGCAGTACCTTTCGCTTCGGGTTCTATTTGTCTAAGGAGGGGTTGGTTAACAGCGTGCGATACCCTTCTCCTGGGTATTTCAGAAGGTTTTAGATAAGAGAGACGACTGACGGATCGCATTAGGTTTTATTATTAGGTTCGGAAAAACCTTTATTTGACGAATTGGATATGGTGAAAGTTCTCTTTACACAACACTAGGAATTTACACATAGTTGCACTAAGTAGAACCATGATTGATGGATGTGTTGAAGTTGACATACATCGACCTGAAATGGAATGAAGATCGACAGGACCATATGTTGAACAGGGCACACAGGTTCTCAGCGTCTCGGGTTTCGTCCATGGTATCACTGTCGCGGATACTTGGACCGATGGAATCGACGCGGAACTCTAGGGGGGGTCCTGATGTTTCGGAATAAGTACTTTTCATGAATTGGATTCCTCTCGAGGCCTCTTTATAACCGTCTAGTATACACATGTATAATTAAGACTAAAAGGAGGGTTGACTGAGCGACTCCACCCTAAATCCACAACCAAACAAGGAACAGGAGATGAGGCAGCATCACTCACTCGAGGTCTATCATTCTTAGTTATAAAATGGCCTTAACGTATATACTAAGCCATCATAGCTTTACTTGATGGGTTTTCAAGTGTTACAACAGCGCTGCGACTTTCGCCTTAATGAGACAGTAATTATAATTAGAATTTACTTATTAAAGTTCTCGACTAGCTACATAGAATTTAGAGACGTACCAAAATTCTACTGGGTTTCTTGATGCTTATCCCTAGGCATTAGGATCAACCTTCTCCTGTGCCTTTGTCATTTCTTTCAGTTGGGCAGCCCCTTTTGAAATGTCCAGTTTCACCACATAGGTGGCACATTGGACTAATCCCCACATTGGTGGTTGATGTAATGAACTCAACCGGGGCTCTGCAGGTAAGAGAGGTATGCCCCTTCCTGTTGCATCGGACACAAAGGAATTCTCGACAGGTACCATGATGATGGTAGCTACACCTGCTGCAACAGGGAAGGCTTCCTAGGTATGGCCTTCTAGGTGTTGGGATGGAAGGGTTGGTAGGGGTATTGGCTGCCTCAACTCATTTCCCTTCGGAAGGTCCTTGAGCCGAGGTACTTCCCTCTTCGTTCTTGAACTTTCTTTTCGGTGGATCTGGTTGAGGTTCTTGGGTAGCTGGGTATGCAGGTGGTGGTTGCTGCTGTCCATTGCTAGGATCAAAAATCTTGATAGGGCTCCTACTAACATTGGCGTTGTTAGCATTCAGGTGAGCCATGACAGCTGCTACGGCTGCTAAGACTGCAGCTTGAAACGTAGCTTCATCGAATAGGAGAGTCGGTGTCTTGACAGCGGGTTGCTTACGTTTCTTTGGAGGCATGGTTTTTCCTGCACGAAAAAGGGATACAAGCTGATGAGAGACGATGGTTAACTCTAGACGTATCTATCCTTACTATTATAGGCATAAAAATTCCCACGCCTCAGATTATGGTTATCTGAGTGTCGACCTACATCCCTATGATGCACTCCAGGTAACAGGGTAGGAGCGAGTGTATCAAAAATCCATAAAATGCGAGTCGTTCCTACTAAGTTGTCTTTATACTGGAGAGATTCGCTCTCCGACTTTGGAAAGATTTGAGGACAGTTCGGAACGAATGTCATGGAAGAAAAGGCTCATGAAGACTTATGGCTAAACACTCTCAATCGAGGTTTTGGGATCCGATCTAATCGTATTACTTGCAACGGGGAAAGGCGATTTGCCTAGCACATAGTGTGAGTGGTGTAATCACTAACTCACTAAATTGTATTATTTTATGGGTGTATTAGTGTGACGATAACGAGGAAAAGACACTTCTCGGGTTCCATGTATTGGCTCCCTCTGTCAACCTCTTATCCCTGACTGGGACCGGCGTTGATTTTCTTCGGGTAGTTACCTAGGATTCTCTTCTTGTGTAGACATATTGAATTTCTACCCCGTCTGACTTCCAATTCTGACTTAGAGTGGCATCACTACTTTACTTTTGATCCTGATCCTGAGTGACATCACTACTTTACTTCTGATCCTGATCCTGAGTGGCATCACTACTTTATGATGGATGACTGGAATCTCGGATATCCAGGCGAATCCCCCACAGATGTCCCTAAAAGGTATAGACACATGGGGGCTTCAGTAGTCTCGACCCTGCTCATTTATTTCCAAATTGGAAACCTTCTCAATGAACCTCTTCTGGGTCTGAATCGACTCCTCTGCCGATCACTGAAGTGGATAAGGTTTTCTAAAGGGTTTCGTGCGAGAATGGAAATGTCTAAAGAATCCTAAGAGATTATTAAAACACTTCACTATGTGATCCATATCAAGTCCTGCTACAATTCCACAGTGTATACAAATCATATATAACTTAGATCTGATAGGCCTTCGAATATATGATACTACTCTATATCCACATCCAAACAAGGAAAAGGAAGTATAGTGAAACCACACATTCTTAGCCTATGAGATCCTTACTATATATAACCTTGGAAGTATACACTTTGTAATCATAGGTATATCAATAAGGATCTTTTTAGTTTTCACGCAAGGTTATTTATGGTTCCTAAAATACCCCTATGGTAATTTAATTACGGTCTGGTTCTTAACTTCTGAACATGATTCTGGGTTTAGTGTAAATCTTTTAGTATCATAAAATACTCCCATGGTATTTTAAACTTTATGTTTGGCTCTAGCATTCCTAGTTTCAGACCTGTTGCAACACCACCATCACTCCCAAGCACACGTTCATCGCATCTCGAATAAATGTAGTTGATCATGTTACATTTATTCCAGCTTACGATTACATAACTGCCCAGGTTTGACGGTAATGCTCAACATCCGAAGACTTTTATTCTTGTTCTTCTTGTGATACTTTGTTTGGGTGCTTAGATTATGGATGTTCTTATACTTTTGTAAATCATGGTTATATTTTAAACTATAATTCTTGGTCAGAGTGTTTTATCCTAGATGTATTTAAAGGTTGTATATCTTTTATGATTAGATATACTGAGCTCACAATAAACAATGCTCTAATACCAATCTGTCACACCCCAAAACCGAGAACGACGGAATACATTCTGGGGTGGAGGACGTCATGTTAAGTATCACAACATATGCAGTATAGTAATCAAAGTACAACAACCATTGCACTAATAGTAATAATTTTACATAGGTTACATCTCATAGCAACATCCAAGTAAATACAGAACATAACATAGATGCAACTTGGTTCTAGGCTGACTTCGCAAAAGCTCCCGGGATGTACCTGTCTATCGATGACCTGAGAATACAAGTTATTTTGAAAGCGAGTATCAGCATTTTATAATGCTGGTGAGTTCATAAGTATTTAATGACATTACTATAAATACACATTTTTATTCAAAATAACCTCATGGAAGACGGTAGTTTAGAATCTACAGAGTATTAGAGTTCTTTCAAGAAAATCCTATATTTTCTAAATAAAAGCAGTCTTCTACCAAGACTCAATCGTTCTATGTTTGAACCGAGAAGTATCTTTATCAAAAGCAGTCTTCTACCAAGACCCAATAGTTTTATGTTTTAAGGAGTAATTTCCCCAAAATACAACCATTACCAAAAATATAGATTTTACTTTAAAGGGATTGGGAGAAAATCACAAGTAAAAGTAATAGGGGAAAAATAATATATACCTCAGCAGTAATACTGCTAGCTAAAGCAAATGAAACATAGACTCCGGGAGGGTATTGAATGAACAATACGCCTGGCTCAGTCTAAAGGTGAATAAATCATAGACTCCACGAGGGTATCGAATGAACAATACACTTGGCTCAGTCTAAAGGTGAATGAAAGGGTTGAATGTGAACTCGTATGTAACCATGTTGATCGACGATAGAGTATCTGATGACCCTCCAAGTCATGCGTAGAGTTAGTGACATTATGTCTCCCATGGGCCTTACCGGCTTAGACTGTAGCTAGCAGTCAGTGTGGGGGGGTGTCTGTCCCATATAGATCTATACACATGATGTCCGTTCTCCCTCCAGGAAACTCTGGTTACACGGCAATGGCGCTATGAAGCGTCGTATCGGGAAAGAGTGCGTCACATTCTATTTAAAGTATGATAATAATAGTATAGACTCACGAATGAACTGACTCCCGAGTATTTCATCGTACTAGAGAGAGAGTGAGAGAGAGAGGGAGTGAGAGAGAGAGAGAGAGAGTGAGAGTGAGAGAGTGTGTGAGAGTGAGAGAGAGAGAGAGGGTAGGAATGAGAGAGAGTGGGATTGAGAGAGAGAAAGAGAGTGGGAGTGAGAGTGAGAGTGTAAATTGAATCTCCTAACTATTCCTATAATAGTTACTAGTGTTCTAGAAATATGAATAACCGAAGGATGCCTTTGCTACCCAAAGGAGATGAGTTGGCTGATGGAAAACCTTTATGACTATATATGTATACATAATATATAACTAATAATTAAACGACCTTCGGACGGATAACCAATACCCTAGAACCACATCCAAACAAGGAGAAGGAGGAAGGGTGGGCTAGCCTTCCTAAGTCCTTTAAACATTACTTATATAACTATACAGATACAGGCATGTATTTTACAATGTAAAAGCATAAAAGAAAGTTCAGTAAAAACCTTTGGAAAACTTTTCAATAAGAACTTATGAGTTGATGTCAGTTTATAAAGAAAGGTTTGGAAATCTTTGGAAAACCTTTGGAAAACTTTTGATAATCTAAATGAGTAATTCATACTTTAAAACAAGATTTGAAAACAATATTTGAAAGCCTCCTGCTGGATAAGGCAGTTTAATAAGCAAAAATCTATTTTGCTATACAGTTATTAATCACATGTGATTGATATAATAACTCTATAGTTCAACTTGTATCCCCCCATAAAAGCATTTAAAAACATTTAAAAGGTAAATTCAGGGGTATGAACTCACCTGACGTGGGTGATCCGGATGAACGGACGGTATAGGATGCTAAGTGTCTTGTGAGGACTTAACCACACACGCGAATCCTATTTAACATGTAATGATACATTTAAGTATCCCCCCCATAAAAGAATTTAAAAACATTTAAAAGGTAAATTCAGGGGTATGAACTCACTTGACGTGGGTGATCCGGATGAACGGACGATATATGATGCTAAGTGTCTAGTAAGGACTTAACCACACACGCGAATCCTATTTAACATGTAATGATACATTTAAGTATCAAATTAGTCATTAAATAACTAATTAAGAAAGTAAAGACTCTCTAATGCATGAAAACACCTTGTTTCAAGTGTTAGGAGTGTTAAGGGTTGCATCTAAGGAGAGTATAATCCCACTTTGGAGTTTACTCCTAAAATGGTAATACCTAGGGGTGTTTACGGTTTTGGAACCATATCCCCAATGAGTTTACGGCCGTAAACTCATGGGTGGGGTGTATTTGTGTGCTTTAAGGCTTCATGCTTCACAAGGAAAGGTTCTAGGGTTGATTCAAGGGCTATGGAAGTGATTAGGGCTCAAAATGGACACTTTAGGGAGTTTACGATTTCTGAACCACTCCTTGGGAAGTTTACGGTCGTAAACACATGACTTTACGGCTGTAAACTCATGTTTGTCCATTTTTCATGTGTTTTGGTGGTTGTAGGTTAGGCATGCAAAGTTCTAGACCCAAATATAAGCCATACAAGGTGTTAAGGGCACTTAAACACCATTTGGAGGTGTTTATGGTTTTGGGAGATCCCCAAACTGTAAACTCATGTTTACCCCCTTCAATTCATGTTTTGGGGTTCTTAGATCATTCATGCAAGTCCCTAGGCCGTTAGCTAAGCATTGAAAGGGTTTTGGGGTATCAAAACCCCTTTCTAAGGTGTTTACGGTTTTGGGATGTTCCCAAACCGTAAACTCTTCTTCTTGGGGTTTTTGGATGATTAAACCACGAATTTACAAGTATGATAAGAAAAACAACAAGCTAGGAAGGTTTACTTACCGGTGTGAAGCTCGAAAGGGGCGATTCTTTATCAAAACCCGATTTGTAGAGAGAGAAAGTAGATAGAGGAGGTTCCTAAAGTGTGAGAAGGTTGGGATGAAACCCACTCAACCCTTATATAGGGTTGAGTTTATGACCTGGGTGGGGGTCCACCCAACACCAACCGCAAACGGGGTTTTTCGCGACTTCCTTTAAACATGGAAAATTTTAAATTATACCTCCTTATTTTTGGTTCGCTTGACGAATATTATTTAAAATATTTCAACGGGCTTAAATCCGGCCAAAAATATTTTAAAATCAATTTGGCTAATTTTTAGATTGCATAATTATGGAGACAAAACAATTGGAAATTGTGACAACCCGAAATTTCCATTTTGTACGAACATTAACAATTCAATAGAAGCTAGACCAGTTACAGTGAATTTCAGACTTTTCCGAATAAGTTTTAGTATATTAGGGTTTACGTTTAAGGAGATATCAGGAGAGTGGATGCACTTGGGTTAGTGAAACTCGAGTATTTCAAAACTTAATAATATTAGAGTTCATTTCCGGGATAAAAATATTTTCTGCCAAAAATATCTCAGGACTATAAATAGATTTCTGAACCAAATTCATTCATTAATCACTTTTCCAACTAGAGAAAAAGCCATTTTCTCTCTCATGGATCTTCGGGTTTTTGCCCCAAATCGTGAGTACACTTCTCTAGTTGTCTTATAATGCTTATTATATGCTTAATAACATCGATTACATGACAAATCTGTGAGATTCGTGAGTTTACCGCCCAAGAACGTTCTTGGAGAGTAAACTCCAAAATGAGGCTTAAATGCTACCTAGTCCCATTTCCTTGATAAGTAACTAACTTAGGCTTGTATGTATGTATATTTGAGGCTAGAAAACAATCAAAAACACCAAGCTTAGGGTGTTCACGTCCCAAGAGCTTCTTGGACCGTGAACTCCAAATTCAAGGGCCAAAAGGTGCCCTAATTACTCCTAAAGCCTTGCACATTAACCCCCATTTAATCCTAGCTAAGTTGTGGACACTAAAACATCAAAGACACCTTCAAAAGGGAGTTTACGGCCCTATTATTGTGCTTGGGCCGTGAACGTGAAGCAAGGGCACCAAAGTGTGCCTAGGACCTTCATTAGCTTAAAACAAATGCCTAGAAACTATCCTACTTGTGCTTGGAGCTTGAAAACATAAAAACACCCATCCCATGAGAGTTTACGGCCGTAAACTCTAAGGGAATTGGCCTTGGGGCCGTAAACTCCTCAAAGGAGTATTTCTAGGTCCTAAACTACCCAAAGAACTAAACCACCAAGTAAGACTTATTCTAGAAATCAAATAACACTTCAAAACACCAAGTACCACCAAGTTGGGAGTTCACGGCCGTAAACTCAAGGGTTTACGACCGTAAACTCCTTGTATGGAGTTTATTGAATGTTAAACACATATATAAGGCCTTTTGGAACATTAAACCCCTTTAGCCTTGTCCCACAACAACTTAGATGCAACCATTAGGACCTATAACACTTATACAAAGTGTTTACATGTTCCTGAGTGTCCCAACTAAATTTATTAGTTATTATTTGGCTAATTAGTTATATATATGTTCAAAATATGATAACTAGGCTCGTGCGTGTGTACAAGTCTCCGTTGCCACCCAAAATAGTATCCTACACTTCAATCCAATCCATTCACCACAAGTGAGTTCATACCCCTTTAATTAACCTTTGAAATACTCTTAATGTTTTAAATGCTTTTAGGGGGGGGGGGAATACAAGTTAAATACTTATAGTTATTACATCAATCACATGTGATTAATAACTACAAAACCAATGATTTTATTACTGTTCAAACTGTTTATCAAACTGTTTTACTTCAAACTGCTTTACAAACTCTTTTACTTATCAAATACTTTTATTTAAACTTTGTTATATTTCTTATAAATTGCATGCCCATATATGTATAGATATATAAGCAATGTTTAAAGGGCTTAGGAAGGCCATCCGCCTTATTTCCTTTTTCTCGATTTGGATGTGGTCTGGTGGGATTTCGGGTAGCCGTCTGAAGGTCGTTTCAATATTAATTATATATCAAGTGTACATATATAGACATAAAAGTACTTCCATATTCATGCGTATTAGTCACATCATTAGTAAGTTACCATTGGGGTAACATAGGATCATACTACTACAATTTCTAGATCAATGAGTCAGTTCATTCATGAGTCAATACTTATTACTATGAGTACATATACAACTATACTAGAAAGAGAACATATACAACTATACTAGAAAGAGAACATATACAACTATACTAGGAAGAGAACATATACAACGATACTAGAACAAGTGACATTACATTACATATACATGAATACGTTAACAATTATGATCCAGTGTATCGGATCATGCCTTAAATGTCATGGCCCGAGTTGTAGCCAGAATTCTCTTGGATGGAGAGCGTGAGTTTGCGTATAGATCTATACTGGATTGACTATCCTACACCTTGCTGCTAGCTACAACCAGACCTGCAGGTCTGCGGGTGCCAAACGTCATTCCGTTTTTACGACCATTCGTATGTCGTTGTTACAAGTCGATAGTGTGGTGCAATTAATCACATGATACCTTAATATAAATCCGGTTTAAGGTAGTTAGTACAGCAGTAGTTCCTATAATACAACACTACAGTACTACAATAATTTACCCATTACATATATTTAGTGATTATTTCACTTAAACATTATTGTACAAACTGTATTTTGTTAAATGATAGTTACACTTGGGAAATTACACACTTTTACAACAAACGAGCATACAAAACAGTTAAGCCTTGGTAAAAGGCTACTTTAATTGAAAATATAGGTTTTTCTGAGAGATTCAAACTTTTACAAACATTTACTTACATTTTACAAACTTACACTTGAGACATGTTCAAACGTTTTGATAAGAAACATCGACACTAAAATACTTATGAACTCACCAGCTTAATGCTGATAAACTCTTTCAAAATAACTTGTATTCTCAGGTCATCAGTAGTGTAACAACCCGTAATTTCATATCACTTCTTGTAACTCAAATCGTAATCCAAATCGATCAACCAAACGCAGTTTCCAAATCCGTTTCTGATTTCATCGTTAAATTAAGCCATTAACATATATCGAACTAAAATGACTTAATGGGTGTCTTAATGCCATTAGAAATCATTCTAACACCTCATAATAGTTATCGGAATAATTCTAGAATCGACCATATCGGGTTACGGCAAATTGGTCGGGTGCGACGAAAAGCCCCACCTAACGCCGGTATCGGGTAGAATTTCGCCGTGTCCAATTTCCGAGCACTATATAAATGATTCAAAGCTTCCATTTGAAGCTTTTGGCCATCTTTCCTTAATCACTCTCCAACCTCTCTCCTCATCCATAATCAAAGGTCCAAAAACAAAAATTTAAGGCTCCACATCAAAGAGGTAACATCCCTAACTTGTTATCTAACCTCTTTAGCCTTCAAATTGATGTTTAATTTGAGATTTAGGACCTAGAACATGTGTTTATGGCCAAGGATCAAGCTTGGGCCGTAAACACTTAAAAATGGGGTTTTAGAGCCATTTAACCCTTCCAAAACATTGTTGGGACTTAGATATGACTTTCAGGCTTACAAATCGGGACTTGAAACACTTAAAACATGAATTTTAAAGAACAAAAGAGAGTTTACGGCCAAGGCTTGTTCTTGGGCCGTAAACTCCTCAAACATGGGGAGTAAACACCCTATACATGTTAGAATGCCTTGAAACTTAATCAATAGCCTTGGAATAAATCATAGAACCATCTAAAATTAGTGTGGAGGCCTTAAACATAACAAAACACCACATTTAGGAGTTTACGGCCATAGCACATACTCTTAGGCCGTAAACTCATAAAAGTGTGTCATTTGATGTTTTTAAACCATCCCAAAGCTTTGAAAATTAACTAGAATCACATGTGATTACTCTAAGTGCCTCAAATCAATTTTCTCTTGACCATAGGAGAGTTTACGGCCGTAAACTCCAAGTTTACAGCCGTGAACTCCCTTTTTAAATGGTATAAATCCAAACAAATTAATCCAAGGCATTTTAGAAGTTCATTCCAACATTCCCTTGTCCATTTAAGCCAAATAGCATCCAAAACTACCCAAACATGAGTTCACGGCCGTGAACTCATGTGTGTGTGATATATGGCCGTAAACTCCCTAATATGTTTTGGGGAGTAAACCCAATTCCTAAGTCCCTAGTGCCATTATACGTCCGAAGATGTCACCCAGGTCACTCCAAACGCTCGTTTTGAGGTGTTTAACCTCGTTGGAGTGTAATGTTCCATATAATTAGTGAATGTATCCCTGATTAAATATATATGGACATTATTTCATTTTACATAGGGACATCGCGAGTAATCAAGCCCCGAACCAACGTCTAGTATCCAAAACCGTCGCATTTCCGAGTCTGGTGAGTTCACACCCCTACCCTTTTTGCACTGTTTTTCACTGTTTTCAGGGGGGACACAAGCAAAGTACTGGGGTTTATTGTACTCAAAAACTTGTTTTCATGTGTGTATTTCACGTTTTATATGCTTTTAACACTGATTTATACAACTGATAACCATTCGAACATGCAGATCACGTAAACATTTATTTGTGAAATGGGTTTTATACACTGTTATGTTTTATATATTTCACAAATGGTTTTCCATATTTTATCAGTTAAAAGCATGACATTAGAACACATGAACAATATAATTTGTACACTGTCTTGTCCTCGGTAACACTCCACAGAGATACGCGAGTGGAGGATTATCATATTATTACTAGTAAATTTGTTATTCCTGTATGATTGGAGACACGTCCTCGGTGAACACTCCACAGAGATACGCGAGTGGAGGACTACACCCGTAACCAGAATCTCTGGGATTTAGAGAGCGTGACTTGAGTGTATAGATCTATATGGGGCTGACTACCCCACACCTGGCTACTAGCTACAGCCGAACCGAAATGGTTCAAGGGTGACGCAAGTCATAAGGATGTGGACTACTTATTGCCACAGGTTCAGTCTATAGTATGGTTATGGAACTCACAATTAGGATAACAGAGATTTACTTATAGTAATAATGAACAACTTTATACACTTCACACGATAACCCGTTTTCAGTATACATCTTCTACAAACGGTAACCAACATTCAGGAAAGCATGGGGCTTTCCTGGGGAACATTTACATAACTAGATAAGTGAAACAAATTGTATAACCTTACATTTTTGACAAATGGTAACTTACAATCAGGAAAGTATGGGACTTTCCTGGGGATCCATTGGTACATAACCAGAGCAGTAAAACAAAATGTGTAACGTAAATGTACATTTTTCACCAGGGTAAACATGTTTTCAGTGTATAACTTTACTTTACATATTGTGAAACAACAACCAACCATTTAAAGAAAATATGGGATTTTCTTGGCGTATGTTACATTTTCAGAAACAGAAAGGATACATGATCATTTTCACAAAACAAAAACCGCTTATGAACTCACCAGCGTTATGCTGATTTTCAAACCGCTTGTGTTCTCAGGTCAACGTTAGAACAGGTACCGAAGATCCTTTTTGCCCGAAGTCGGAGTGCTCAGAAGACCGTTTAATTTTGTTCATATATATATACTATGTATTACAACTGTACATTTTACTTTTGAAACAATTGTAAAACTTTTCTATATGTAATGTAATGGTTGTTCTACTTTACTTACTATGTGCATTGGATTTGATACTCAACGTGGAGTCAACCCCGGAAATGTTTCCACCTTCGGTTTTCGGGGTGTGACAGATTGGTATCAGAGCCCTTGTTTATAGTGAATAAAGTATACCAAACCTTACATGGTATAAAACTATAAACACTAAAGGGCCTAAGTGCTCTGAAATAAAAGTATCTTCAAACTATAAGTATTTTCAAAAGTATAGAAGTATACCGAATCGTCGAGATCCGTAACTACAAGTAGAACAAAACATAAGTAAATGGGTGTTGTGTATTGCGGTTAAACCTGGGCAGTTATGTAGTCGTGTCTAGGATCAATATAGCCTGGTCAACTATATTCATTCGAGACACGGCCAACATGTGCTTGGGAGTGACTGTAGTATGCGACATGCCTAAAACTTACCCTAATACCACAAACATCGCGCCAGTGTAGTAACGAATCATGAAATACTATGGGAGTATTTCTCGAGCTAATTCTTTGTAAAAATCCTCGTTCACGTATAGATCCTCGATCATTCCATTAGCGATAGTTTACTTGCTTCAATAACTCTTTCCTGTTTATCGCTTATTTGGAATTAATATCTGTCATATCTCTCGATTCAATTCAGAGGACTTATCATCCTCTCTTTCTTGATCTTATTAGATCAAGATGCCTCCCAGAAAGAGACCCAGCTCAAAGAACAACAACCCTCCGCCACCACCTCCTCCTGAAATTGATCCCGTGTTATTCCAGACAGCTGTTACTGCCGCGGTGGCAGCTGCCATGTCCTAATTGAACACCGGTGGTTCCGGTGGTTCGAGAGGTGGTACTCAAGTTCAAGAAAGCAATCAGGGACACCGAAAGGAGGGTTCCTATAAGGATTTCATGAATGCAAAACCAACATCCTTTGATGGCACTGGAGGTGTCATTTCCCTATCCCGATGGTTCGAGAAAATCGAATCCATCTTCGAAATCTGTGCCTTTGCTGAGTCCGATAAGGTCAAATTTGCAGCATGTACCTTCAATAATAAAGCCTTGACTTGGTGGAATGGCCGAGTCAAATCCTTGACCCTACCCGTAGCCAATGCCATGGGCTGGAACGCCATGAAAGAACTCCTCCTTGCCGAATACTGTCCCCGTGGTGAAATGCAGAAGCTAGAGCATGATCTCTGGAACCTGAATATGAAAGGTTCCGACATTGCTGCATACACTTCCCGATTCGATGATCTTGCCCTTCTCTGCCCTGGTTTGGTCACTCCTGAAAGCAAAAAGATCGAGAGGTTTATTTGGGGGCTAACCAACCCAACAAAAGGTCGTGTCTTAGCTGCTCGCCCAGACACATATGATAGTGCTAAGACTTTAGCCCAAGCCATAATTGACCACAATGATGATGTCGAGGAAACCACCACCGCCCCTGAGTCGACTAAAGTAATGGTGAGAAAAGAAAATTTTGGAAGAAGAAGAAGGGTCAATCTTCTCAAGGATCCTCCAAAAGACAGCAAACAGTAGCAGTCCATGCTGCTACTACCCCCGTTGCTGCTGCTTCTATTGTGGGATCCACAACTCCAACTCCTACCAGCCGGTATGTTGGTAATCTCCCTCTCTGTGACAAGTGCAAGTATCACCACAATCTTGGCCCCTGTCGAGAACATTCCTGTACAAATTGTGGTAAGAAGGGGCACTCAGTCCGATTCTGCAAAGCTCCGGCCCAATCGGCCAATCAATCTTCGGGAGCAGGCGTTGGTCAAGCCTGCTACAACTGTGGTGAGGCTGGGCACTTTAAAAGAAACTGCCCCAAAAAGTCTACTGCTGATAACACCGGAAGGGTCCTCGCCATGGGACGGGAGGATGCGGTCGCCGATCCCACCGTTGTCTCGGGTACGTTCCTTCTCGACAACTCATATGCTAATATTCTTTTCGATTCGGGTGCTGAGAGGAGCTTTATTAGTCATGCATTCAAACATAACCTAAAACATAATTCCCAACCTTTAACCGAAACGTTTACCGTCGAGATGGCTAACGGAGAGAAGGAAAGCGCTAGCGAGGTGTTCGTAGGTTGTACCCTTACCCAGAACGACCATTCGTTTCCTATCGATCTTATGTTGGTATCCATAAAGAGCTTTGATGTCATCATTGGCATGGATTGGTTGAGTCCCAATCATGCGGATATCCTTTGTTTCGAAAAAGCCATCCGTCTCAACCTTCCTTCGGGTCAAACTCTAGTAATTTATGGCGATAAACTCGGTTCCAACCTTCGTATCATTTCCTGCATCAAAGCTCAGAAACTCCTGCGAAAGGTGTGTATTGCATTCTTGGCCCATGTAATCAACGAGAAGCAGGAAGTTAAAGACCTCGCAAGCATCCCCGAAGTCTGTAACTTTCCGGATGTGTTTCCCGAAGAGCTTCCAGGAATCCCTCCCGAGCGTCAGGTCGAGTTCCGTATTGACCTAATTCCTGGAGCTACTCCCGTAGCGAAGTCTCCGTATCGCTTAGCTCCAACAGAGATATAGGAGTTATCCAGTCAACTCAATGAGTTGCTCAGTAAAGGATTCATTAGACCGAGTTCCTCACCCTGGGGAGCTCCGGTTTTGTTTGTCAAGAAGAAAGATGGATCCTTTCGTATGTGTATCGATTATCGCGAGCTGAACAAGTTGACTGTCAAAAACCAATATACTCTTCCGCGAATAGATGACCTCTTTGATCAACTCCAGGGAGCCAGTTACTTCTCCAAGATAGACCTTCGATCAGGGTACCATCAGCTACGAGTTCACGAAAGTGATGTGTCCAAAACAGCTTTCAGGATTCGATATGGACACTATGAGTTCATAGTGATGCTCTTTGGTCTAACCAACGCACCGGCGGTGTTCATGGACCTGATGAACCGGGTGTGTCGTCCTTATCTGGACAAGTTTGTCATTGTGTTCATTGATGACATACTAGTCTATTCCCGAAGCGAAGAAGACCACAAACAACACTTGAGGCTAGTGTTGGAAACCCTGCGATCTGAGAAGTTGTACGCAAAATTTTCAAAATGCGAGTTCTGGATTCGGAAGGTAACTTTCCTTGGTCATGTAGTAAGCGAGGAGGGTATTCATGTAGATCCTTCCAAGATAAAGGCGATAGAGAATTGGTCAGCACCGAAGACACCCACAGAAATCCGACAATTCTTGGGTCTCGCTGGCTATTATCGGAGATTTATTCAGAACTTTTCCAGAATCGCCAAACCTCTAACTGCTCTAACACAGAAAGGTGTACCCTTTTGTTGGAGTGATAAGCAAGAAACTGCATTCCAGACACTGAAGAAAGCTTTGTGCAGCGCGCCTGTTCTGTCCCTACCCGAAGGGACAGAGGACTTCGTTGTCTTCTGCGATGCGTCTAATCGAGGCTTAGGCTGTGTGCTTATGCAAAGGGGAAAATTAATTGCCTATGCTTCTAGACAGTTGAAAACACACGAGGTCAACTATACCACATACGACTTGGAGTTAGGAGCCGTGGTCTTTGCATTGAATATTTGGAGACATTACCTCTACGGAACCAAGTGCACGATTCTCACCGATTACAAGAGCCTGCAACACATCTGTGACCAGAAAGACTTAAACATGAGACAAAGGCGATGGGTAGAACTACTCAGTGATTATGAGTGTGAAATTCGTTACCATCCCGGCAAGGCCAATGTGGTAGCAGATGCCCTTAGCCGAAAGGAGAGTGCAGGCCGTAAGTGAAGAACCTGACGATGACCATCCATTCCAACCTACCCATGCAAATCCGAGAAGCCCAATTAAAATCCCTCAAACCCGAGAATGTGTCGACCGAAGCCTTGAGAGGAATGGAAAAGAAACTTGAGATCAGAGGTGACGGAGTCCATTGTTTCATGGATCGGATCTGGATTCCCAAGTTCGGAGGATTCAGAGAGATATTTATGGAAGAAGCACACAGAACCAGATACTCTGTTCACCCGGGCTCTGACAAGATGTACTTAGATCTCAAGAAACAATACTGGTGGCCAAGCATGAAGGCTGAGATAGCTACGTTCGTGGGCAAGTGTCTGACTTGCGCCAAAGTAAAAGTTGAGCACCAGAAACCCTCGGGTCTGCTCCAGCAACCCGAGATACCCTAATGGAAATGGGAAATGATCACCATGGATTTCATCACCAAACTGCCCAAGTGTGCGAGTGGGTATGATACCATTTGGGTGATTGTCGATCGTTTGACAAAGACCGCTCACTTCGTTCCGATCAAAGAATCATACAAGATGGAAAGACTCGCACGGATTTACATCCAAGAGGTAGTCCGACTGCACGGTGTACCTGCGTCCATTATATCTGATCGAGATAGCAGGTTTACTTCCTGATTTTGGCAGTCTCTTCAGAAAGCTCTTGGAACCAAACTAGATATGAGCACGGCGTATCATCCTCAAACAGATGGACAAAGTGAGAGAACAATTCAAACCTTGGAGGACATGCTTAGAGCATGTGTCATTGACTTTGGAAAGTCGTGGGACACACATTTACCTTTGATCGAATTCTCGTACAACAACAGTTACCACACCAGCATTAGGGCTGCCCCGTTTGAAGCCCTATACGGTCGCAAGTGCAGATCCCCTCTGTGCTGGGCCGAGGTGGGGGATACACAGTTAGCCAAGAGTCGAGTCCTGGACAGTGCTCTCACTGGTCCTGAAATCATCCGTGAAACCATCGAGAAGATCATCCTAATCCGAGAACGATTGAAAGCTTCACGTGATCGCCAGAAGAGTTACGCTGATAACCGTCGGAAACCACTGGAATTCCAGGTTGGGGACCGTGTTCTGTTGAAAGTCTCGCCCTGGAAAGGCACTGTACGCTTTGGTAAGCGTGGGAAACTTAATCTGAGGTACATTGGACCTTTCGAGATCCTCGCCAGGATTGGTCCGGTAGCTTATAAACTTCGTTTAACTCACGAGCTCAGTAACATCCATCTTGTCTTCCATGTTTCAAATCTCAAGAAGTGCCTATCCGATGAAACCCTAGTGATTCCTTTAGACGAGATCGAGATCGATGAAAACCTCAACTTCGTGGAGGAACCGATCGAAATCATGGATCGAGAAGTCAAACATACGAAACAAAGTCGCATCCCATTAGTGAAGGTTCGCTGGAATGCCAAGTGGGGACCAGAGTTCACTTGGGAGTGGGAAAACTCGATGAGACATAAGTATCCGCAACTCTTTCTAGATCCATGATTTGTATTTTGTCTTGTATCTTGACTTAAATTTCGGGACGAAATTCCCTCTAACGGGGGATAATGTAACAACCCGTAATTTCATATCACTTCTTGTAACTCAAATCGTAATCCAATTCGATCAACCAAACGACGTTTCCAAATCCGTTTCCGATTTCGTCGTTAAATTAAGTCATTAACATATATCGACCTAAAATGACTTAATGGGTGTCTTAATGCCATTAGAAATCATTCTAACACCCCATAATAGTTATCGGAATAATTCTAGAATCGACCATATCGGGTTACGGCAAATTGTTCGGGTGCGACCAAAAGCCCCGCCTAACGCCGGTATCGGGTAGAATTCCACCGTGTCCAATTTCCGAGCACTATATAAATGATTCAAGGCTTCCATTTGAAGCTTTTGGCCATCTTTCCTTAATCACTCTCCAACCTCTCTCCTCATCCATAATCAAAGGTCCAAAAACAAAGATTGAAGGCTCCAAATCAAAGAGGTAACATCCCTAACTTGTTATCTAACCTCTTTAGCCTTCAAATTGATGTTTAATTTGAGATTTAGGACCTAGAACATGTGTTCACGGCCAAGGATCAAGCTTGGGCCGTAAACACTTAAAAATGGGGTTTTAGAGCAATTTAACCCTTCCAAAACATTGTTGGGACGTAGATATGACCTTGAGGCTTACAAATCGCGACTTGAAACAATTAAAACATGAATTTTAAAGGACAAAAGAGAGTTTACGGCCAAGGCTTGTTTTTTGGCAGTAAACTCCTCAAACATGGGGAGTAAACACCCTTATACATGTTAGAATGCCTTGAAACATAATCAATAGCCTTGGAATAAATCATAGAACCATCTAAAATTAGTGTGGAGGCCTTAAACATATTAAAACACCACATTTAGGAGTTTACGGCTATAGCACATACTCTTAGGCCGTAAACTCATAAAAGTGTGTCATTTGATGCCTTTAAACCATCCCAAAGCTTGGAAAATTAACTAGAATCACATGTGATTGCTCTAAGTGCCTCAAATCAATTTTCTCTTGACCATAGGAGAGTTTACGGCCGTAAACTCCAAGTTTACAGCCATGAACTCCCTTTTTAAATGGTATAAATCCAAACAAATTAATCCAAGGCATTTTAGAAGTTTATTCCAACATTCCCTTGTCCATTTAAGCCATTTTAGCATCCAAAACTACCCAAACATGAGTTCACGGCCGTGAACTCATGTGTGTGTGATATATGGCCGTAAACTCCCTAATATGTTTTGGGGAGTAAACCCAATTCCTAAGTCCCTAGTGCCATTATACGTCCGAAGATGTCACCCAGGTCACTCCAAACGCTCGTTTTGAGGTGTTTAACCTCGTTGGAGTGTAATGTTCCATATAATTAGTGAATGTATCCCTGATTAAATATATATGGACATTATTTCATTTTACATAGGGACATCGCGAGTAATCAAGCCCCGAACCAACGTCTAGTATCCAAAACCGTCGCATTTCCGAGTCTGGTGAGTTCACACCCCTACCCTTTTTGCACTGTTTTTCACTGTTTTCAGGGGGGACACAAGCAAAGTACTGGGGTTTATTGTACTCAAAAACTTGTTTTCATGTGTGTATTTCACGTTTTATATGCTTTTAACACTGATTTATACAACTGATAACCATTCGAACATGCAGATCACGTAAACATTTATTTGTGAAATGGGTTTTATACACTGTTATGTTTTATATATTTCACAAATGGTTTTCCATATTTTATCAGTTAAAAGCATGACATTAGAACACATGAACAATATAATTTGTACACTGTCTTGTCCTCGGTAACACTCCACAGAGATACGCGAGTGGAGGATTATCATATTATTACTAGTAAATTTGTTATTCCTGTATGATTGGAGACACGTCCTCGGTGAACACTCCACAGAGATACGCGAGTGGAGGACTACACCCGTAACCAGAATCTCTGGGATTTAGAGAGCGTGACTTGAGTGTATAGATCTATATGGGGCTGACTACCCCACACCTGGCTGCTAGCTACAGCCGAACCGAAATGGTTCAAGGGTGATGAAAGTCATAAGGATGTGGACTACTTATTGCCACAGGTTCAGTCTATAGTATGGTTATGGAACTCGCAATTAGGATAACAGAGATTTACTTATAGTAATAATGAACAACTTTATACACTTCACAAGATAACCCGTTTTCAGTATACATCTTTTACAAACGGTAACCAACATTCAGGAAAGCATGGGGCTTTCCTGGGGAACATTTACATAACTAGATAAGTGAAATGAATTGTATAACCTTACATTTTTGACAAATGGTAACTTACAATCAGGAAAGTATGGGACTTTCCTGGGGATCCATTGGTACATAACCAGAGCAGTAAAACAAAACAGATAACGTAAATGTACATTTTTCACAAGGGTAAACATGTTTTCAGTGTATAACTTTACTTTACATATTGTGAAACAACAACCAACCATTTAAAGAAAATATGGGATTTTCTTGGCGTATGTTACATTTTCAGAAACAGAAAGGATACATGATCATTTTCACAAAACAAAAACCGCTTATGAACTCACCAGCGTTATGCTGATTTTCAAACCGCTTGTGTTCTCAGATCAACGTTAGAACAGGTACCGAAGATCCTTTTTGCCCGAAGTCGGAGTGCTTAGAAGACCGTTTCATTTTGTTCATATATATATACTATGTATTACAACTGTACATTTTACTTTTGAAACAATTGTAAAACTTTTCTATATGTAATGTAATGGTTGTTCTACTTTACTTACTATGTGCATTGGATTTGATACTCAACGTGGAGTCAACCCCGGAAATGTTTTCGCCTTCGGTTTTCGGGGTGTGACAAGTAGACAGGTACCGAGGCCAGCTTTGGAGAAGATGGAGTGCATCCAAGACTCATCTTATTATTTTGATTTACATTATTTTTGGTGTCTATAACTATACAGAACACGCTTGTATTAAAATTATATATTTAATGCAATGGATGATGTTGTTTGCTTATTTACTTTTACTATGTTGTGATACTTTACATGACGTTCTCCGCCCCAGAACGTTTTCGCCGTTCTTGGTTTTGGGGTGTGACAGATTGGTATCAGAGCATTGTTTATAGTGAATCAAGTATATCAACCCATAAAATATATACTAAACTATAAACCCATTAGGGATTAAAATATTTAATTAAGTATACTAGTCTGCATTCATACTAAAAACGGTGTCACAATGACAAGAACAAAAGTATTACGATTGTTAAATATCACAAGTGAGCTCGGGGATGTATGGTCAGTCTTGGGAATGGCATAGCCTGATCAATTATGCTGGTCCGAGGAGTGATTAGCATATGCCCTAGAATGGTTGTGATATGTTAACAAGTCTAAAAACTTACCAACAATACCACAAGAAGATCAGTAGAACCTAAACTTAAAATACTATAGGTGTATTTTGTACTACTAGCTACATATATACTATATTCTTATACCTCTATTCTCGCGTAGATTTAAATGGCTGGATTCCATCACGGCGACCCGTACTTTCCAAATGAAGGCAATGTCGGGTGGATCGAAGAAGAGCCCGAAGATGAGCATCCAATCCCTTTGGATGATCACCTCGCAGAAGGCTTTTCTGATGGATTTGATTCCGAGCCTGAAGTCAACAACCTACCGCTAGTAGGTCAAGCCCCGAACAACAACCCCCGACCCGCTTTTCCAAGTCCTACACCCTTGTGGGCAACCAACTTGAATCGCTGGAGTGACGAACAGGGTCAACCCTTACCTTACTTTGGGGACCAAAGCTTTTACAACGTCAGCGAAGGTGGTTCTGCTGACCGAGCTCTACCAGTCATTATCCGCAGAATAGCTCGTAATGTTGAGCAAGGTTAAGCAGCCATTGACCGGGTCATGGAGATTGATGCCAACTTTGGTGTCAACACAGTCCGCATCTGCCGTCTTGAAGAAGACATGGAACGGACCCGGAGAACCAATGAAACCCTGCAGCAACAGTTGGCTGCCTCCCGAGCTGAAGTCTTGGAACTTCGAGCCCTCCAGATGGCTCAGGAGCGACACCTTCAAGAGGTGTTTCGTCAAGTATCAGACCCCAGGGCTCACCCGAGGAATTCCCATCGCCGTTAAATGATGTCTAGTACATCTCTGTCTTTTGGTTAAGGAATAGCCTTTAACATCTGTGCTCTAAGTAGCACTTGTCTGTAAATATTCCTAACTTTCAGTACTCTATTTAGGAATCTAAGAACTGTCAAACTTTTCCGTATGGTATGATGTAAGACCTGCTGTTAGGTCGATTTTCCCTGAACTTATTACATCGGTAATACCAGTATTCTTTGTTGTGATCTCAAACACTCATTCAAACTGTGGGGCTATGGTTAGTTAGTCCATGTGTCACTCTCACCTTACTTACAAATTGATTCTTACCACTTTGCTTATCTTTATAAGCTTATAGCTGAAAGATGCCTCCTCGCAAATCTCCCCGGAATAACCCTGTACCTCCACCGCCTCCTCCGCCTCCGGTCATCGATATTGCAGCCCTAAATGCTGTCGTAGCTGTAGCAGTGGCAATTGTCATGGCTCAGTATCACTCATCTGATGCTAGCAGATGTGGAACCCCTGTTGAATCAATTCCGGTTGAAACCCCTATGCGCTCGAGAGAGTGCTCTTACAAGGATTTCACCAACTGCAAGTCGAAGTCCTTTCATGGGACCGGCGGAGTCATTGCCCTCTCGCAATGGTTCGAGAAGACTGAATCAGTCTTCAAAATCTGTTCATGCCCTACTGCTAGCAAAGTCAAATATGCCGCATGCACCTTTGAAGGAAAGGCCCTGACGTGGTGGAACGGCCACGTTAAAGCTCTAACCCTCGTCGTAGCCAACGACATGGGCTGGGAAACGATGAAAGACCTCATGATTGAGGAATACTGCCCAAGGGGCAAAATCTAGAAATTGGAACAGGAGCTTTGGAGCCTGACCCTAAAGGGCACCGACGTGGTCGCTTATACCGCCAGATTCAGCGAACCGGTGGCCCTCTGCCCCAATATGGTTCCCACTGAGGGGAAAAAGATCGAAAGGTACATATGGGGGTTAGTGCCTCCATATCAGGGGAATGTCCTATCATCAAACCCCGCTACCTTCGACAGTGCCAAGCGACTGGCACAACGACTCATTGACCATGGAGTCAAAACCCCTACAACTACAACCACCGTAGCCATCCCGAAACCCTCCAAACCCGCTGAAACTAAGCGGAAGTTCTGGGAAGACAAGAAGAAACAGCGAGCTGCTAAAAAGCAGCAAGTTGTGGCTGTGCATGCCGCGATAACCCTTGTTGCTGATACTGCTCCGGTGAGGAGTATGCTGGAAGTTTGCCTAAGTGCAACAAATGCAACTTCCACCACAACGGCCCCTGCTGTGAAATGCAGTGCTCTAACTACAACATGAAAGGACACACCGTCCGTTTCTGTAAATCCCCGGCGAGGCCGATCACCCAAGTCCCCGGCTCTGGCGTGAGCCCGACCTGCTATGGATGTGGTGAAGCAAGCCACTATAAGAGGGACTGCCCCAAAGCGAAGAATGTTGGAGGAGCAGGGAGGGTACTAGCAATAGGCCATGGGGAAGCAGTTGCTGACCCGATGGTGGTGACTGGTACGTTCCTCCTCGATAACTCCTATGCATGCATTCTATTCGATAGTGGAGCGGAGCGAAGCTTCGTGAACAATAAATTTGCTCGCATGCTTAAGCAACAACCACACACACTTAAGGAACAATTCACAGTAGAAATGGCTAATGGAAAAACTGAAAGTACGAATAGCATATACTTAGGTTGTACCCTAACTCTAGATAACCATTCATTCTCAATCGACCTCATGTCGGTCTCAATAAAAAGCTTCGACGTTATTATTGGCATGGATTGGTTAAGTCTTCATCGCGCCGACATCATGTGCTACGAGAAAGCAGTCCGTCTAAACCTTCCGTCTAACGAAACTCTTATCGTCTACGGCGACAAACCCGGTGTGAGTCTTCGTATAATATCAAGTATTCAAGCACAAAAGTATCTGCGTAAAGAATATCATGCATTCCTTGCTCACGTCGTCGATACGAGCCTCGAAACGAAGGAACTAAAGAACATCCCAGTAGTGAGCGACTTCCCCGACATTTTCCCAGAAGAGCTACCTGGATTACCTCCGCAACGACAGGTCGAGTTCAGAATCGACTTAGTCCCAGGAGCTACCCCAGTAGCCAAGTTGCCCTACCGTTTAGCACCAGCTGAGATGCAGGAACTCTCTGGTCAACTTAACGAACTGCTCAGCAAGGGCTTTATAAGACCAAGTTCTAACCTTGGGGAGCACCGGTCTTGTTCGTTAAGAAGAAAGACGGATCATTCCGTATGTGTATCGACTACAGAGAACTCAACAAACTGACGGTCAAGAATCGTTACGCCCTGCCTCGCATAGACGATCTATTTGACCAACTGCAAGGGGCGAACTGTTTTTCCAAAATTGATCTGAGATCCGGATATCACCAGTTACGAGTACTAGAGGAGGATGTGCCGAAGATAGCCTTCCGAACTCGTTACGGACACTACGAGTTCGTGGTGATGCCATTCGGATTGACCAATGCGCCCGCAGTTTTCATGGATATGATGAATAGAGTATGTCGACCTTACTTGGATCAGTTCGTCATCGTTTTCATTGACGACATCCTGATCTACTCCCGAAGTAAGGAAGAGCATGGCGATCACCTACGATAAGTTCTAGGAACCTTACGAACGGAGAAACTATATACGAAGTTCTCTAAATGTGAATTTTGGATCTGAAGGGTCGAATTCTTAGGACACGTGGTAAGCGAAAAGGGAATCCACATGGACCCATCCAAAATTAAAGCCATTGAGAACTGGTCAACACCAAAGACGCCTACATAAATTCGTCAATTTTTAGGTCTCGCTGGCCACTACCGCAGGTTCATACAGAACTTCTCCCGAATAGCGAAACCTCTTACAACCCTGACCCAGAAAGGCATGGCCTTTGACTGGGAAGAGAAACAAGAGAGCATTCCAAACGCTCAAGCGAGCCTTGTGCACCGCGCCAATACTATCCCTCCCCGAAGGGATAGAAGACTTCGTAGTCTATTGCGATGCATCGAATCAAGGGCTCGGGTGTGTTCTGATGCAACGAGGTAAGGTCATCGCCTACGCCTCGAGACAGTTGAAGACACACGAAGTTAACTACACGACCCACGATCTTGAACTAGGAGCAGTGGTGTTTGCTCTGAGGATCTGGAGACATTACTTGTACGGAACGAAAAGCACTATCTTTACCGACCACAAGAGTTTACAACATATTTTCGATCAGAAGGAGCTCAACATGAGACAAAGACGGTGGGTCGAGCTACTCAGTGACTACGAATGCGATATTCGTTATCATCCGGGTAAAGCCAACGTAGTAGCAGACGCCCTAAGTCGGAAGGAATATTCTGGTCGCAGAGTCAAGTCATTGTCAATAACCATCCATTCACACTTGTCTAAGCAAATTCAGGCGGCCCAACTGGAAGCCATGAAACCTGAAAATGTGACGAGTGAATCCCTTAGAGGAATGGATAAGAATTTAGAAGCCAAGGGTGACGGAGCCTTATTTTTCATAAACCAGATCTGGACACCGAAACATGGTGGTTTCCGAGACTTGGTCATGACCGAGGCGCACAATACTTGGTATTCCGTTCACCCAGGTTCAGATAAGATGTATCTGGATCTTAAAAAGCTATACTGGTGGCCTAATATGAAAGCAGAGATTGCTACCTTCGTAAGTAAATGCCTTACTTGCGCAAAGGTTAAGGTCGAGTACCAGAAGCCCTCCGGTTTACTGCAATAACCAGAGATTCCAGAATGGAAGTGGGAGCGGATCACTATGGATTTCATAACCAAGTTGCCCAAGACAACGGGTTGACTTGATACCATATGGGTCATCGTCGATAGATTGACCAAGTCTGCACACTTCCTGCCTGTCAAAGAAACTGACAAGATAGAGAAACTTACAAGAACATACATTAGGGAAATCGTACGGCTACATGGTGTGCCTATGTCGATTATCTCCGATAGAGATAGTAGGTTCACCTCAAGATTCTGGCAATCACTACAACATTCCCTAGGAACAAGGCTGGACATGAGCACAGCCTACCATCCACAGACCGACGGACAGAGTGAGAGGACCATCCAAACACTGGAAGATATGTTGAGAGCCTATGTGATTGACTTTGGAAAGGCATGGGATACTCATTTACCCCTTGTCGAGTTTTCCTATAATAATAGTTATCACACGAGCATCAAGGCTACTCCATTTGAAGCCCTCTACGGCCGAAAGTGCAGATCCCCTCTGTGCTGGGATGAGGTGGGTGATACCTAATTAGCCAGGGGGCAAGCTTCCGACAGTACTCTCATCGGTCCGGAGATCATTCAGGAAACGACAGAGAAAATCGTTCAGATTCATGAATGATTGAAAGCCTCTAGAGACCGACAGAAGAGCTACTCTGATAAGCGAAGAAAACCTTTGGAATTTCAGGTGGGAGACCGAGTCCTTCTCAAAGTCTCACCCTGGAAAGGCTTGATACGCTTCGGAAAGCGTGGGAAGCTTAATCCGAGGTACATAGGGCCTTTCGAGATTCTCGCAAGAGTCGGCCCCATAGCTTACAAACTCGACCTACCCGACACACTTCGTAACGTACATTCTACATTCCACGTATCTAACTTGAAAAAGTGTCTGTCCGATGAGACTCTTGTAATCCCACTCGACGAGATCGAGATCAACGACAGCCTCAACTTCGTGGAAGAACCGGTAGAGATCATGGACCGTGAGGCCAAGCAGACGAAGCAAAGCCGTATCCCGATCGTGAAGGTTAGCATGCTTTAATAAGGATGACCCAACCCTTACGTTTTCTAGAGTTCCATGATTGGGTGGCAAGAAGGGCTTCATGAAAATGATCATAACTAGCTTAAATGAGTTGAAGAATCTTCATAATCGGCTTATTAATTGCTGCAATAATGGATCTTTAATATTTCAATAATGGGTCATTAATTAGTTTAATAATGAGAGTTATTTAACTACTTTAGACTTTTGATATTTATGGGAGTTATGTTAACACTATAAATAGAGTGCAAACTTGTACTTGAAAATCAGTTATCCTTTGAAGAAAAATCAGAACTTTGTTCATCCCTTTCTTGAATTGTTGCTTATAATTTAGATTTGTATCATTGTTTGGGACGTGATCTCATTTGTGATTTTTGAATTCAATTCAATAGGTCTTGGATTGTTTTCACCGATTTTCAAGTTATAGGTCTAACTTGATCATCATACTACCCTTTGTTACTTGTTCATGTTATTCCCTTGCAAAACCGTTCCAAATATAACCAAAAACAACCCCATTTGCATTATTTCTTCTCTATTTGTTATCATTTCGCTGCAATCAGAAACACTCCAAAACAAAACCTCCCATACACGTATCATAAGTGGTATCAGAGCCTAGTTCCGATTAGGTGTCGTTGAGCAAGATAAATTCCTAGTTCAACATGTCTCTAACGAATGAGAATCTTGAATTTGTGGGACTAGAAGCATATCTCTCGAGTTTTTCTGAATCTGGCTCACTATTTTGGGACATGGTGGATAAGGATAACAATGGTGGTTTTTGTGACACCGATTCCTTTTACGACATGGAACCTGTCTATGACACTGAAGATGAAGGCATGTTCGTTGAAGAAGAAGTTTATGTTGAAAATAATATTTCTTTTTCAAAATTTTTAATTGAGGAAACTGGTCATGATAATATCTACGAAGAGTTTTCTAGTTTTTAAATTATTTACAACCATGATCTACTTTCAATGGATACTCAAGAAATCAGAATCAAGGAATCTAAGGAGTCTACCAAAAACATATGTGATCAAGACTGTTTCCCCGTTTGGTACATTTTTGTTCGTTTTAAACTTTGGACCATAAACTCTAAAGGAGACCCCTTTTGGAACCCCAAACACCCCTATAGCCTTGAATAAAATACTAGAAGTGATATAAGGGCTTGAAACTTCACAAAACTCAAGGGATGAGAGTTTACGGCCGTAAACTCCCTTAGGAGTTGTTCCTAGGCTGTAAACTCCATTATAGTGCCCTTAAAGACCCTAAACCCACTCATGCCTTTTGGAATTGGACCTAGAATAATTCTATGAACAAGTAGAAGCCTTAAAACACACTAGATACCCTCACCATGAGTTTACGGCTGTAAACTCATGGTGAGTAGTCCCTGGGCCATAAACTAAGTGTTAAGGGTTTACTCTCAGAGAGTAAACTCCATTCCTAAGTCATACACACCCTTAGACGCTACCCGGGACACCCAAACACTTAACCAAAGTGTTTTCCGCTCCTTTGAGTGTGTATACATGTTTGATTAGTATTAAATATACTAATTGAATGTGAAGATATGTTATCATATGTTAATTAGGTCATTGTGTGTGTTCGAGTCCTTGCGTGACACCGAACGCCCAAACGACACCTTCGTCGGACCTACTTACACCAGGTGAGTTCATACCCCTGAATGAACCTTTTAAATGTTTTTACATGTTTTATAGGGGGGGATACAAGTTAAACATGCCAGTTATCATATCAATCACATGTGATTGATAACCCGCATGCACAACATTTTACCACTGTACACTGTTTTACCGAGTAGGACATTATAATGGTTTTCAATTGTTTCAAAACTCTTACTTATACTGTTTCATCTAAATTCATTCTAAACTGGTTTATGAAAGATTTTCTAAGGTTTTCAAACATATTTTACAAAAGAATACAAATTGTGATTTTCTCCGAATATAAAGGTTTTTCATCAAAGTTTCCCTTTTACGACGTATACCTTCACTTGTTAAATACTGCTGCTTCGCTTATACTTATTTTAGACTCGTACTCTGTAACGCTTTCACTTATACTTGTAGTCGCTTATACCTGATTGACGCTTATACTTATTCATACTCTTACTTAGAGAGACAATTCTACTTCACTTATACTTGATATCGCCTCTACTTCACTTAAACTCGATACGCTCTTACTTCACTTATTGTCATCTCTACTTCGTGATACGCTTATACTTGTTCGACACTCTTACTTCACTTGCGACCACTCCTACTTCACTTGTTAGGCACTCCTACTTCACAAAGATCACTTCTACTTGATACGCACTCAGTCGTAGTTAGATGTATGTCTGTGCTTATATAGGTACATATAAGTAATGATTGAAAGACTTAGGAAGGCTCCTCTGCCCTATTTCCTTTTCTTCGTTGAGATGTGGTCTGGTGGGATCGGATGGCCATCCGAAGGTCGTTTGACTCATTAGTTATATATTATGTATATGAGTATGGACATATAGGAATTCTCTAGTCAGTTCAGTTAAGAGTCTCTACCTCTAGTCTACACTTACATTAGAAACCCACTATTGGGAAGTCTCTACCTCTATTTCAGCACTTACACACTACCCACTATTTGGAAGTCTCTACCCACTATTTGGGATGCATCTTTAGGACACGGCCTTCTCCGTCGTCTAGTTGGTAACCAGAATCTCCTGTAGGGAGAGCGGACACTGTGTGTATAGATCTATACGGGATTGACAACCCCGCACCCAGACTGCTAGCTACAGTCCCGGCCTACCAAGCCAACGGGTGACAAATGTCACATTTTATAGACGCTTGTAGGGCGTCTGGTACTCTAGTCAGTATGGTTACGAGTATCCCGGGTTACCTTATAATTCATTGGCTTTAAGGTAACGGTATTTCGCCAGCAATTTACACTGTATGCTGGTAATTCATTTTCAATGTATTCACTGTTTGACCTCACAAGACGTATCTTTCATTTGATACTGTATGGGGTCTGTTTTCTCTGTTTTAGACCTTACTAGACGCTTCATTCATTTGATGCTGTCTGGGGTCTGTATTCACTGTTTGACCTTACAAGACGTATCTTTCATTTGATACTGTCTGGGGTTTGTATTCACTATTTGAGAACTTACCAGCTGTACCTTTCATTTGATACTGTCTGGGGTCTGTATTCACTGTTTGAGACCTTACCAGCTGTACCTTTCATTTGGTACCTTCTAGGGTCTGTGCCTCCATTTGATAGACTGAACCAGGTGTGTCGTTTGCTCGATACTCTCCTGGAGTCTATGATTCCTTGCCTTAGTCAGCAGTCCTTACTGCTGAGGCATATGTCATTTCCCTGACGTCTCACGCTTTCTTTAATATTCAAATTTAGTATTTTGATAATGATAGCAATTAAGAGCAAAACTACTTTTTTTACCACATAGCACTGACCAGTCTTGGTAGAAGGCTGCTTTAATAAAGAAAATATAGGATTTTCTAGAAAGAACTCTAATACACAGTAAACACTTAAACTACTACTTTAAAAAGTTATTTGGATAAATGTCACTAAATACTTATGAACTCACCAGCATTTGTAAAAATGCTGATACTCGCTTTTCAAATAACTTGTATTCTCAGGTTAGCATTAGACAGGTACATCCCAGGAGCTGTTGATGAAGATAGCTTAGTACCACGCTGTATTTATTCTATTACTTGTATTACTTTGATTTATTAATGTAACCATGTAAAACTATTACTATTAATGCAATGTTTTGTTATACTTTGATTACTATAATGCATGTGTTGTGATACTTGACATGACGTCATTCACCCTAGAACGTTTCCGCTGTTCCGGTTTTGGGGTGTGACAGATTGGTATCAGAGCCTTGTTTATAGTTAGCTAAGTATATCAATTCATAAAAGATATACAACCTATAAGCACAAAGGTATAAAACACTCTGACCAAGAATTATACTTTAAAATATAACCATATTTTACCAAAGTATAATAACATCCAGAATATAAACACTTGAACACAAGTATCACAAGAACAACAAGAATAAAAGTCTTCGGATGTTGAGCATTACCATCAAACCTGGGCAGTTATGTAATCGTAAGCTGGGATAAATGTAACCTGATCAACTACATTTATCCGAGATGCGATGAACATGTGCTTGGGAGTGATAGTGGTGTACAACAGGTCTGAAACTTACCAACTAGGATTGCTAGAGCCAAACATAAAGTTAAAATACTATAGGAGTATTTTAGAATGCTAAAAGATTCACACTAATCCCAGAATCATAATCAGAAGATAAGAATCAAACAAGAATTAAAATACCATAGGGGTATTTTAGGAACCATAAACAACCTTGCGTGAAGAACTAAAAAGATCCTAATTGATATACCTACAACTACAGAGGGTGTACTCCCAAGGTTATATATAATAAGGATCCCATAGACTAAGAATGTGTGGTTTCGCTCAATTTCCTTTTCCTCGTTGGGATGTGGCTCTAGAGTAGTATCACATATTCGAAGGCCTATCAGATCTAAGCTATATATGATTTGTATACCCTGTGTAATCGTAGCAGGACTCGATATGGATCACCCAGTGAAATGTTAATAATCTCTTAGGATTCTTTAGACATTTCCATTTTCACACAAACCCTGTAGAAAACCCTACCCACTTCAGTGCTTGACAGAAGAGTTGATTCCGACCCCGAGGAGGTTCATTGAGAAGATTTCCTGTTCGGAAATAAATGAATTGGGTCGAGACTATTGAATGCACCAAGTGCCCATATTCTTTTAGGGACATTGGTGAGAAATTTGCCTAAACTTCCGAGATTCCAGTCATCCATCATGGAGCGGTGACACCTAGAGTCGGAATCAGGAGGAAGGCGGAGTAGAAATTCAATATGTCCATACGAGAAGAGAACCCTAGGAAACTACCCGAAGGAAACCAACGCCGATTCTAGTCAAAGATACGAGGCAGACTGAGGGAGCCAGTACATGGAACCCGGGAAGTGCCTCTTCCTCTTGTTCGACACACTAATACACCCTTAAAATAATACAATTTAGTGAGTTAGTGGTTACACTACTCACGCTATGTGTTAGGTAAATCGTCGTTTCCCCGTTGCCAGACACCTGATTAGGGCGAATCCCCGCACCTTTATTGAGAGTGTTTAGCCATGAGCTTTCATGAACCTCTCCTTCCGCAGTTTCGTTCTGAACCATTCTCAAATCTTTCTAGGTCGGAGAGTGAAACCTTTTCCCAGTATAAAGGTAACTTAGTAGGAATGACTCGTATCTTATGGCCTTTTCCAGACACTTATACTCTTACCTTGCATACCAGGACTACATCATAAGGATGTAGGTCGACACTCAGACAACCAGTACTCGAGGCACGGGAAAAATTTATGCCTAATACGTTCAGGACAGAAATGTCCAGGGTTAACCATCGTCTCTCTTTACCTTGTATTCCTTTCCGTGTAGGAAAAACCATGCCACCGAAGAAGCGTAACCAGTCCACAAACAAGAAACCTACTCTCTTATTCGATGAAGCTACGTTCCAAGCTGCAGTCTCAGCAGCCGTAGCAACTGTCATGGCTCACCTGAATGCTAACAACACCAATGTTAGCAAGGTGCCTGTCGGGATTTCCAATCCTGGCAATGGACAGCAACAACCAACACTTTCATACCCAGTCACCCAAGAACCTCAATCGAACCCACTAAAGAGAAAACTCAAGAATGAGGAGGGAAGTACCTCGGCTCAAGGATCTTCCGAAGGGCAACGAGCTGAGACAGCTAAAACTCCTGTCAATCCTTCCCTCCTGACCTCAAGAAGACCATACCTAGGAGACCTTCCCCACTGCAGCAAGTGCAGCTACCATCATCATGGTGACTGCCGGGAACTCTTATGTGCTAGGTGCAACATGAAGGGGCATACTGCTCGTGTATGCAGAACTCCGGTGGAGCGTATTGCATCAATCACCAATGTGACGACAAATCCAGTTTGCCGTCTATGTGGTGCGATTGGACACTTCAAAAGAGATTGTCCAACTGAAGGAAACAACAAAGACACAGAAGGAAACAACAAAGACACTTCAAAAGAGATTGCACCAAGACACTCGGTAGATTTTTGGTACGTCTCTCGATCTCAGATAACTAAACTAAATACATTAAAAGAGTAATTCAATGTAAATTCTTCCCAGTAAGGCGAAAGTCGCAGCACTGTTATAAAATTTAAAAATTCATCAGGTAAAACTATAATGACTAAACATATACGTTACGGCAATGTATATTTAAGATGGACAGACCTAGAGTGAACGAATGCCGCCTTATTTCCTGTTCCTCGTTTGGTTGTGGATTTAGGGCGGGGTCGCTCAGTCAACAGTCCTCCCCACCTTAAATATACATGACTAGTATATGTGAGGCGATTATAGAAATGCCTTGTGAGAATCCACTCATGAAAAGGTACTCTATTCGGAAACACTTAGGACCCTCTATAGTTCCGCGTCGACTCTATCGGTCCAAGTATCCGTGGTAGTGATATATAGGACGAAACCCGAGACACCTAGAACTTGTGTGCCTGTTCGGCACATGACTCTATCGATCTTCACTTTATATCAGGTCGAAGTGTGCCAACTTCGACGACCCTATTGATCATGGTTTGACTTCGTTCAACCATGTGTTCACCTTTAGTGCTGTGTAAAAGAACTTTCTCCATAGCCATGTCGGCAAATAAAGGTTCATCAGAACCTAAACATAACACAAATAATCAAACATAATGCGATCCGTCAATCGTCCATCTTATCTCAAACCTTCCGAAGTACCCAAGAGAGGGTACCCCACATTGTTGACCGACCCCTCGTAGTCAGATGGACACCGAAGTGAACGACACTACAGATACTCTAAGAAGACGACCACCAACCGAGGCATACTCCGTAGATTCCCCCGGGAGACCCTTCGCACCTCGCACATCAGGTTCGTGAACCCAGAGAATAGAACTCATGAGGCTGACCACTATAACCAGGTATACTGCTTGCATACATCAAGTATTGGCGGATAAGCCAAGCATGAGCTCTAACACGGACCTCTTCAGAAAACACTTTCACCCTATTCCATAACATAGGAGCCGGAGTCAAGAGAATCACTGCGGGTTGAGCCAGTAAAGTTCCGAGTGATGAGACCCTATACTCACTAGAATTGACCTAGACCGAGGAAACTCAGAACCTTCGGAAGAGTAGTTGCAGTAGATGCTCTTACTACTCAGGCACTTTGCCCACACTGTTATAGACAAGTAGTGCCTATCATCCTCCACCCTCTCGCATGGAGGAAATCGTCGTCGCCCGGTAGACGATAAAATGCATTCTCCGAAGTGAACACTAGGATACCGAGAACCACAAGATAACCTTCGCGGCCAAGAGTCCTTAATCAAAGTGCGATAGTAGTTGCATTGAACCTCATGACCCAGATCCTGAAGAGATTATAGACTCGACACCAGCCCTGGTGTTAGTCGAGGGGTTACGCAGGAACATGCGCTTCTCGCACTAGAATGAACGAAGGTCTTAGAGAGTCATTGGGCTAGTAGGTGTTACACGAATACCATCTCACGCTGAGATAGTAGAACCACCTCCTAAGATAGTCCAGCGCTCGTATGGTGAAACCCTATCTCCCCGACCCTCAAGGTTTCCGTATCTCGAGATCCCTTAGTGATTCATTTTGCACAAAGCTTGAGATAGACACTCTACAGCAAACAGATAACAATAGTCACGCAACCCACTCGATGATCTAGAAAGCCTCTATCAACCAGTTGACAGGAAACGCGAAACCAAAGACCACTCGAGCTCTCTAAGAACCAACCTAAAGGACTACACTACCAGTACGGGAGAGAACGTTAGGAACTTCGGAATGGCGATCGCGCCAGTGAGGATCGTGCCATAGAAGTACACTATGTTCTAAGTGCTGAAAAGCTCTACCATTCCAAGAGCTTAGGACCATCTGAGAATCCTCATGGAGATTTGGTCCAACTTTCGTCAGACCGCTACTACCTTCAGATACCCCATAAGCTTCACACCTCGATCGATCCACTTCTTAGACTTGATATGTGATATCCCGACATCACTATTCGTGCCTCACTCATCTTGATAAAAACCATTGAGAACCCTAACCTTGTAGATACACCAGTTGGAACCCACTAGCTACACTAGACGAAATCCGCATCCCGTACGTGAGGGTTTGTGGGAATGACAAACACAGACTAGAGATCACTTGGGAATGCGAGGACAACCGTATAGGAAGTACTCCCTTACATCTACTTGGCCACTCATACCTACTTCCTTGCCTAGACCTGAATTTCGGGACGAAATTCCCTCTAACGGGGGGATGATGTGACAACCCAAGTTACACCGAACGCCCAAACGGCACCTTCGTCGGACCTACTTACACCAGGTGAGTTCATACCCCTGAATGAACCTTTTAAATGTTTTTTACATGTTTTATAGGGGGGATACAAGTTAAACATGCCAGTTATAAAATCAATCACATGTGATTGATAACCCGCATGCACAAGATTTTACCACTGTACACTGTTTTACCG